>NW_027526422.1:23703558-23716058 GCF_048455015.1 Haemaphysalis longicornis
GTTCGCATCACGCTTCAATGCTCCTGCGTGCGAGTAATTAGTTAAGCATCGACGCTATACCCATAAAACCAGGGGTCTCCACGCGTGAACTTCATAATTAGCTGCTCGAACTGCTAAGCTTCCCGAATGGAAGTTCTGTTCGGCGGCCGGGGTTCTTGGGCTGCATTAGTTACGCTTGACCAGCCGCGTTTGTTTCGTGCCTCGCTGGTCAACCTTTGTTAGCGCTGAAGTAGCTGAAGGCCAAAAATAATATGTTTGTTGGAAGACTGCTTGGAGGTTGGGCTGCCTGTAACAACTGATAGGCGTGAAGGATTTTTAACTTTTCACGTGGCCCAAGCCCACCAGCGAGTCTAGACGACGCTGAGCGCTCCTCACGAAGTGCACACTCACGTGCGCTCGGCTGAGCTGGGTTTTCTGGCAACGCTGCACGGCGGATCTAAAAGCTTAAACACCTCTGCTGTTAAAATATCGAACGCACGTGACCGCGCCCTTCGTGAGGAGCGCCCGGTGTCGGCCAGCTCGATCTTCTAAAACGCTCTACCCAGCATTTGTGGCGTGATCTCTCGCGTGCTATGCTCCTCACCAGTTCACGTAAACTGGGCAGCGCAGACTCAGAGTTCGTGCTGCAGACACCCAGTTTGTGAAGGCGGTCGCCGAGGTATCTACCCTGTGCTAACACGGTCGACTTTGTGAGAGATGTGAAAGCCTGCGAACAAAGCTATCCGGGCCTGTCGGTCATAGAGAACTTTGAGCGACAAGTTCGGAAATCCATGTGCAGTGCAACAGCCGGGTCTGCGACCAACAGACAGGGGCCGCGGGTCAATGTTTCTCGCTGTTTGCACCAGTGCCAGCTGCGCCAATTTTTGTTAGTGTGCATAAAAAGGGCTCGCAGCCTAAGAAAACTATATCATTGGGATTAATATACCTTTCGTATGGTGCAGCGTAATTAAAACTGATTGGAACAAATCAAAAACGAGCTTTCAAGCTCAATGAAACAGGTCAGCCGCAACACCACGATTTCATGAACGTCGTCTGTGCCGTAGAAATTAGTTTCAAATCAGGGTGCAGAAAAAACCTCACAGACACTCCTTCAAATAGAGGAAAAAGCGCTCTTTACCTATTCAAAAGAATTACACAAAGACACCCTGTACCTGTATTACCGTGTGAAAGTGTGCATTGTAATCAGCCTAGGCCACTTCTAACATGAAACGTTTTAGATTTTATGCGAATGCAGTGGCCGTCTGAGATGCCTATTGAGCGGCCCAGAGCTGCCCAATTGGCAGTCCTTCAGCTGTTTTTACCTTCAGTGTCTTCAAGAGAATCTCGTTCCTTTTGGGAACGTGTTTTCGCAAAGGTAAGGCAAATTTGATGTCTCGTTAACTTGCATTAATACAAAACGTGAAACCACTGCGTGGTGTACTGTTGGGCTCAGCTAGCGCAGCAATTACGAACGGATTTAAAACCAACATATTCAAACGGCAACTGGTGTTGTGGCTTCCACGTTGGTAAGACGCAGAATCATTGTTGTACGTAGTCAGCAGTGACAACGTCCTTGCGGCAGAAGACGACAGCCAGCAGAGAATCCTGCGGCATTCTCGGGTAAACCGTAAAACTGTCCCTGCTTAAGTTTCCCTCGGGAACAAAATGACACAGTGTAGAGAGTGTTAGTCAAGAAAACGAAACAGAGGCTGACAGGGCATCAGGGGGTGCTCGGGAGACGTGCTTAGCGGCGCGAGTAGGCCGCAAGTAGAGCTCGGCGCTCACATTTTCCCATCGCTTGGCTGCGCATTTGCGCACTAGGCCGGAAGAGTGGTGCGAAGGGGCGTTAACGTGGTCGGGCCTGCTTTTGCTACTGCTGACAATTCTGTCACTTGGGCCCGGGACTGTGGAAATGCAAGTGGGAGGGAACCAAACAAAAGGCTGCCCTCCGGATGGATGCATGCCCGTATTGTGTACGCTCCAAGTTGCGGCCCGGAACAACAAAAAGCTGCCACTTAGTGTGTGGTAGGGTGAGTTGATGTGATTACGTTATATATGCAGGAATGATCACTCCGATAATCGTGTATGCGACAAAGTGCAGATAGAATCACGCCGCATTGCCAGACCTCCACCATCGCTCCGCTGTAAAAGGTTTCGCCGACAAGAGACAAGCTTTCGCATTGTTTACTTTAGCATTTTCGTTTGTTGTGATTGCTACATTTGTCATAAAAGTATTCGCACACATTTCGCAATGAGGTTTCCAATAAATGGGTTTTGTAAGGGTGTCTCGAAATAATTTTTTATGCAAAGTTAATCTGCTTTAAGGGACCGGCTTTTTACTTCGCAAACAGAAAACGTTTTCTCCTTCATTGCATCAGTACGGTACACTGATCGCACAGTTTTTGTTGCGGCTTTGCGTGGCCTTATTGCGCTGTTCATTCAACCGGTAATCAAATATCTCGATCACCGCAACTGAAAAAAAAGGCGCCTATTTTCAGAGGTAGTCGTGCAAACATGCATGCAATGTGTTACATCGGTAAATAAACGTCTTTAAACTTTTTTCCTGGGTAAACTGCTACTCCGCTTGCGCTCAAACGTCTCACGAAGGTAGCATTTATTGGTGTATTTGATTTGAAACCGGGAAAAATGAGGGTACGCACGTTTTTGTCTTTTTGTCTTAGAAAATAAATAATAATATTTTGGCCTATGGGAAAATGGCGTCCAATTTGGACATGCACGGTGATCTTGGAACGACGGCTCCACCGGGGGTATGCAGAACGAAACGCGCGGGGAAGGGGGGGGGGAGAGGGGGGTTCGATACAAAAGAACCAAATGAGGCCGCAGACGATCAGAAAAATTTTTTCGTCGTTAATAATTCTGCTAGGTTTTAGCCGGGTGGCTCAATCAAGTTAGTTGCAGACAGACAGACAGACAGACAGACAGAGAGACAGACAGTAGGACAGACAGACAGACGGACAGACAGACAGACCCAAACTTTCGGGTTTAATTTAAGTAGCCCAAGAAAGACAATCGCCTTTAAAAACGTATCCAAAGGACGCTGTTTATGTGAGGCCCACTCGACATACATCGGCCATTGCAGGAAACCGCAACAGCAAAATATAGGGCAGAAACGCCTTGAACTTTCGCAAGACTTGTCGCAAGACACTGGTCGCATAGCAAACTTCTGCTGGCTCGCCAAGAGAGTAAGCCTCGTGTAATCCTCCATTAATGATGCAGCCCTTTGAAGCAAGCTTTGTCACAGAGCCTGCGGCCTATGTTTACCGGGGAAACCGACCGAGCTTAGGGCTCGCTGCCGCGCTGGAATCTCAGAAATTGGTCTCGGATCTTGGCTGACGGGGAAAGCATGTAGGCGGAAGATGAAGCAGGAACCCATGATCAGTTGAGGTGGAACCAGGAGCCCCATTCTCTAAAACGACGGGCCGTCGTTTTGAAACGACGGGATAGCGCATGCAAATGCATGTGTTCCGGGGTGTGTGGCCGTCTCTTTGGGGGCTAGAAGGTGCAAAGTGGCAAGCAAAACTACTGGGGGGCAGCGCGTGTCGCCTTGCGCCGTGCTTCCGATGCTCCGCAGTGGGATTTTGCCTGCTTTCTCGCCCCCAAAGAGACGGCCCCACACCCCGGAACACATGCATTTGCATGGCGCTATCCCGTCGTTTCAAAACGACGGCCCGTCGTTTTAGAGAATTGGGCCCCTGGTCACGAGGCATTTTCAGCGTTCTCACTCGAAACGCCTTCAAAAGTTGCATGCAGCTCGCAAGATCGATTGAGTGTAGGAAAACGTGAAATTACAAATCACTATCTCTTACGACACACATGTAGATGAAAACATATTTGGCCTGTTTAAAAAAAACTTCTTCCGACTAGTTGTCGTGGACGGCAGGAAACAGATGTGCGGAATGGCAAAGCTGGTGCTGGCCACCTAATGTATGCGATAAATCTTCTGAAAATTATACCAGCCGCATTAGTTTCACCAGTCTTCATTGGCTGAGTCGGACTCATTTATCGCATAAAGTAAAGGATTTATCATATGGGATTAGCTGTCGCCGCTGATGTCTCAGCGGTAATTACGGTCAGGGGTCAGCGGTAGTTGCGTCTATGTGTCAGTGATAATTTTCACAATTCCACAATGCTGACAATTATAAGTGAATTGGGAACGCTACGTTTTGGACTGCTTTTGGTCATTGAGGACCACCTACCAATCAAGGCGATAGAAATGCAGCGCATTGTTTCCGCTCAGCAGCAAGTACATAGTAGCCTGGTTAACAGCGAATGCCTTTAACGAAGATCAAAGGCGTGCGGAAGGTGTCTGGGGAATGAGGGCAATGAAACATGTAAGTGTTACGAAACGAACACACGGTGCGGGAGCATCCGGTTAATTTTAAGTAGGCCCTCGTGTAAGTAAGCGGTCTACCTACCTTTTAAGTATGTACTTCATGGGCTTGAGGAATCTCACGTGCACGACAATCTTCCGTCAAGCCAAAAATTACTCTCAAATTAGAAACCCGTCACGGTACCTGGATTCGATAAAAACAACGTACACCATGTGTGAGATTATTTACACTTTGCCATTTCGTAGCAAAGAACATAGCACGGTACCACTGGACCTAAACGGGAGCGTTTTCATTTATTTTTATTAATTCGTAGCCGTGGTTTTCGTAAGAAACTTCATTAAGCATGGTTGAGATTATTGCTAAAGGTGACGGTACACTCTTTCGTACATTATATTTTGTTATGTCAATGGCACCACATCGTCTGCAGTTCAGAGGACTTAGCCGTCGTTGGTGTTAGCAACAACCATTATTCTCAAACATACCGCCTAATTACTATTTTTCGTGGCAGAGTGCATGGAATTTTAATTTTCTCTCGACCATTGATTCCATGGGGTATTTACTCGCTGCCTTGACGCCATGCAGAATGTGCAGTGCTTGTTACTTCAGACCTCATTTTCACTATTTATGCCGGTTAATCCCGTTGATCGACGGGAAGACGTGATATGTTGATAGAAAATGAAGGCAAAATAAAAAAAGAATAATATTCGAAGATACCCACCCGAAATTTGCTTTAAAACCATTTAATTTGAAGGGTGGTTTATTTGTACTATCTATTGTAAAAAGAGTCTCTATAAACTGTCTGTGATTCATTTAGCTTCATCCTGTCATTTAAGAACTAGTAGGAAGTTTCAACCGTTCCTGACATTACTCAACAATGTTTACGCATTTATCACGTAAAACACAGGTACGCTAAAGGTTTATGGCATTGAATAATATTTTGCCGCACCCCTATAATACCAGTGCGCTCATTTATTATTGTACAGTGTCTGTTTGTTAAGATCCATTTTTTTTAGTTTGTTAACTTAATAAATTTCTAGGCAGAGCTACTGGTATCGCGCTATTCGGCAGAAGACGAAAGTATCTCAAAACTAATCTAAGCGCATTTTGTTTCTTATAGCATCGACCGAAGGCGTTCCGCGGGCGTCTCAGGAACGAAGCGAACAAAGCAAAACAGTTAAGGCTAAGATAAACATGCACAAAAACGCATGAGGGAACGAGGGCTTGGGAAATTAGGGCGTAAGGCATGGCATTCGGGTTCCTTGAAGGAAAAAAAATAACGCGCGTTTTATCCCGCGGGGATGAGCCATTATGAATGCCTTGCCGATCACTTGGGAAAATTTTGGTCCGCTATCATCACCTGTTTCCACCATGATCTCATTCCACCATTCTAGCTCAAGCTTTATAGTGCATGCATGGGTAGCAACTAATGAAGTTTCAGAAGCCTGGTTGTTACTCACGTTAAGAAATCGCGGGGGAAATACAGCGAGGGGTTGAAAAAACTCGTCCAAAAGACAGCGTTAGCGTTGTTTTTCTAGAGATAAGATGGTACAGTAATACCTTCGACGAGCGCGCAGGAGGCATTCCCAAGTGGAACGTCAATAAGAAAAGAATTGAGCTGTCTTTTCGCGTAGGGGCAGAAGCTCCACGATAAAGTTCAGCCCACGACGTGGACATACTTCTGTGTTCAAACACTAGTTTGTTTCTCAGGAAAGAGCAACTGTAGTACAAACAAACACTGAAGTGCACGTTTAGAAGCTGCCCTGTGGTAATTTATAGAAGAAATTCATGGCATAGTCAAAGGATCCACAGCCCTAAAGCTCCATTTCCACAATTGTGTAGTGCCACAAGAGACAGCTAGATAGTCCCACAGAAACAGGAGCTCGGTTTATCAGGAAGCGGCACACCGAGTAGCGAGCCAAGAATCGAGTGAACCTGTTCTTCTTTTAAAAGGGTCATTTGGGACGCTTAGTGGCCCTGCCAACTTTACCGATAGTCAAAGCATACTTCTTCAAGCAATGGCCATCTCCAGTGTGCAATAGTAAGGACAATATAAAAATTGTAAGGACCATATAAAAAAGGACAATATAAAAAATCTCCAATAAAATTATAGCGGGTCGAAGGCTCTTTTAATACATACCCCTTAGGACCCCATGTATTCACGTCGTAACGTGGAGGCAAGCTAGACTATGCCTTTTAGGGGCGAAGCTTTTTAGGGGCTTGGGCTTCCGGCGTCTCATGTCGTTTCCGTCGCCGTCGTCTCATGTAGTCACAGTACTAAAACAACGGCCATGCAGCCAGCAGGGCTGACCTCACCAGTTCACATTAAACAACTCTCTCCTTCTTTATCTCTCTGTCTCTGTTTCTGGTGTACTCTACAAAGCGCTTTTCAACGTCGGCTATACAACTACGTACAAACGCATGGCTACAAAGAAATTGTTTGAAGCCATCGCATCCATGACTCATATAACCCTTTTCAAAACTGCTGTACATAACGCCTATTGTTCGTAGAATATCAGAGCAGATTGTGTATTGTTTTGCTGTTGTGTAAATAGTGTACGTTCATTGTTGTCATACGCGTATCTGCACCGTTCCAGCGTTGTAAAAACTGCACACTCTGTTCTTTTATGTTTCACCAGTCCTTTATGCTGTGCCCTATGGTCCCTGAAAGCATCTGTAATAAATAAATAAATAAATAAATAAATAAATAAATAAATAAATAAATAAATAAATAAATAAACAAACAAAAAACAAACAAACAAATAAATAAATAAATAAATAAATAAGTGTAAGTTACATTATATGAAAATAAGAAGAACCTATTCGCCAATTATTGATGCCATTTTTCGCATGGGGCGCAAGTGTAAGCCATCAACCATTACAGACGGTCAGGCGGGTTTCCCTGTTGAGTTCACATAGAATTGCTTACGACATTAACACCAAGTCCAGGGTAAAACGATCCCGACAGAACGGCTCACGTGAATATCTGACGCATGAGCGCTTCACGGTACTGCCACTACATGCGTGAAGCAAGGCGTTCATAACGTGGACTCCACCCGCAGGTGTTACCCGAAGAAGTAGCGGGACATGGAGGATATAGAACGTGTAGCGCGTGTTGGGACTGGGCATCCCACCGCAGTCACCAAGGTTGTGACTCGCATCCCAGCTTGCCACCGATGTTGGGAATCAGCCATCCCGACGCTGTCTCCGCTGTTGGGACTGGGCCCGCTCACCGCAGCCACCACTGTTGCGACTGGCCATCCGAGCGCAGTCACCGGTGTACCGACCTTGCCTTGCTCCGTCCGCTATCGACGCGGCGCAGAGCAGAGCGATGAAGTTCTCGAGCCGACGAAAAGTTGAAGTAACATTTATATACAGTAAGTACAAGGGTAAGAAAACATTACATGGCTCGCACAAAGCCGACAGCATCTCTCCACTCGGTGCCTCTGAAAAGTGCCGCCGAAGAATGCCGCCGGAGAATGCCGACGATAACTGCCTCGGAGAGGGTTTTATTACCCCTGGAATTCCGTTGTGGCCCGAGAAGTTTGAATCCTCCAATCAGGACTCTCGCTAGCCGAAGTTTGAAATCCGACGAATGGTAGCGAAGCGGTTGAGTCAGCCGAGCCGCCATGATGGGGAAAGGGAGGGTAACGCCCACGCCGTCTCCACGACGCCGCCTCCAGGCAAGCCGCCGCATGTCGGTTGCCGGTCGTTAACCCGATGCAGGATTCGGCCGGGTCGCCGCGACGCAAAAGGAGAGGCGACTCTGCGGCTGGGCAAGTCTGGGCAAGTCGGCCGCGGGTGGTTTGGTCTGGTTTGGACGAGGCTAGAATCGGCCCCGCTGTTGGCGCGTCGCCCCGTGCAGCGAATTTGGGCTGGGCGCTCTGTCACAACAGCACCCCCGCCGCCAGAGAATGCGCCATGAAGACGAGCTGCCTCAACGTGGCTCGGATGCCGGGCGCGCTCGTTCGCCAGGCTCATCCAGGTTCACCTACAGTGCTCCTGGAAAAGGGCGGCTCCACCACGCTCCTTCCCACGAACAGGTGCCACCTGCCCGGTCCGGATCACAGGTACATCGCCATGCTGTGCAGGTGTTTCGACCTGCTTCGCCAAACTCTTCCGGTCTCGTTTCTCAGCACCGGCCGCTCATCGTTCTGCAGCTTGCAAAGAACCGGCCGACAACAGGCAACATCCAGCGCAAGCAAGCACCCTCTGTCCTCCGTCAGAACACCAGAACACCCGACAGCTCCGCTGGTCATGCAGTTCGGTAGGGTAGGATTGGTTTTTATTTTTTTCGTTGGCTTCGAGACGGTCGTATATAGAGCTGTGGTTCTAAGCCATGATGGACTTTAGTCGTACTGTGAAACGTTCCTAACTAAATGTAAATTGGAAAGGGTTTATTAGGCAACCCTATTTGCCAGACCAGTTTCTTTGCTTGATGTGTAGTCCGTGTGCCGTCGATGGACGTATGGCGCTACTACAGTGATTCCTGCTTCATGGTCGCAAGAAAGACAATCTGAGTTGAAGATTGCGGCATTGCTGATATCAATCACAACGGCTAATGCACGCGATTCGAATGTTATCGCGTTGAAAACGTTTTTTTTTTTTTTTTGAAATCGCGGATGCAAGTAGCCGTTTTTTTTTTTTTGTTTTTTGTTTTGCTGTAGCTTCCTCCCCTTTCATTTCTAACAAAAACATCGTTTATACCAGCTTTATGCTTTATGGGGGGAAAAGTAAGTGAAGGTATTTTTTACGCTCATGGAATGTCTCACACCATGTTGGGCTGCACTCTAGCCCTCCTGGGCTACAGTATAACGGTAAGTAAACAACACCAAATCAAAGGGGCTGGGTGGAAAGCGCCCCGGGGGTAAGTCGGGATTTATGTTACGCATTTTCTGTGGTCCCGGGAAAACAGCATGCTGTCTCGGCCGTGGCCTCCAACCACGGCGCGCATTCTCTTCATTATAAATTCGGAAACGGGGTTTTGGACTTATCTTGCACTTGCATATAGGCGCCTGTGTTGAGCATGAATTACATGTACAGATGCACCGGCTATTCTGAGTGCCCGGCCCATAGCGTGCGGGCGACCATTTGGCGCACTTACGCATTGAACCACACGCCCTCCTCTGTTCCTTTCTTTTTTTTTTTCTTGGAGCGAGTTCGCTACCGCTGCTGCGCCTGCAGCTTCGAGGAGGTTGTCGCGACTCATTAAGATACGTGTCGCGTTCTCTACTTCATGAGTGCTGGCAGGGAGTTGTTGGACACCTAGTGCGTGTAACGAGAAGCGACAGAGGAATGTAACTCGCGTACAGCAGAACGGGTGCTTGTGCTCTGTTGATGCTGCTCGGCTCTGCTTTTGCCGCGAAGAACGCGAGTGCTGGTATGAAGGGAGATAAACTTGCGAAGAGGCGATGGAGATCCCCATTTCATGGTAAGCCTACCAAGTTTTCGGGCGTGCGCCAACGGGCTTGACGCAATAAAGAAAATTATCATTTTAAATTGGAATATTTAAGATGAACAGGATGGAAAGTAAGGCGAGTTGGTGTTGATTCATCATGAAATCAGGCGCGGAAAAGACGTTGACCAAGAAACGAAATACACGTCGTCCTGTGTGTTTCGTTTATCGGTCAACATCTTTTCCGCGCCTGATTTCACGATGATATTTCGGCTGGTCTTTCAAAATGTCCCCACAGTACACCGCAGACAGTGTCGAGCCTGATTCATCCCGGGGGTAGTTACAAACCGCCAACTTCTCTCTCCGTGAGGGCCCTGAAGATAACGTTGGACAAATTTCTCAGGGAAGAAGTTTCAGCGGTGGAAGTCTCATTTTGAGGGAAATATCGAGGAAACCATGTTATGATTACAAAGAGACGGGAAAGGAATTCCAGGTATACAGTTCTTTTTAGAAACAAAGCGCCAACCACGACAAGTATGCACGTAGTGTAAATAATTCGAGTGGCTGGAAGAGCGCGAAGAGTGGCTGGAAGTTCCTTCTCCACGTTAATCTAGAGTGAGGCCACTTACCAGTGCTTTTATAAGCGGCACCTTTTTTTTGGTCCGTCATGTCGGATCCTAACACTAGTGAGCAAGAGTAGCTGTCGTCGATACGATTCGGCTCATCCCATCAGCCACAAGGCTTTTGTGGTTTCAACTTTAATCCACTTCACAAGAATCTTCTCCACTTGCTCCAAATGAACGAAAGAAGAGGCTCACATAACTACGGACCTTCGCTTTAGCGTATGCAGGAAAGCACCGATCTTAAACGTCATACTTCTCCGAGAAACCAAAGCGGCAAAAAGATTCAGTTTGAGGAGTACCACTTTGCTTTTCGAAACGCAGATTGGTTTCGTATGCACAAGCAACAACCGGGGGTAGGGGGGGGGGGGGGGCGAAAGAGTATACAAAGAAAAAGCCCTGACGATTCCTCCGGTTGTTACTCAGGAGATACCCAAGTAATCAAATAAGAGTTTCTTCTGATCTGTGAAGTAAGCAAGAAAACTTTCTCCGCAAACAAAATGTCAGTCTTTTGTTAAGCAAAGGCGTTTATTACAGCTTTTTTACGAGTATAAAAAGCTCGTGTATCGATGTAATATTTCCAGGTTTGTCAGCTACAGCCAAAAGCAGATCTCGAGCTTGCGCAGAAAACTCCACCCAGCGCATGGATCATATTATCGCATGGGTGAATGCAGGAACAAAACAAGGTGAATCGACGAAATGGAGAAAAAGAAAACAAAATTGAAAAAAGCCAGCTATAACAAATGAGCCAAGCAGCCCAACCTGTGAAGTTCAAGCTCCAATGCCCTTTGCGCCGGGCCACTGCAGCCACCGAAGGTTGTCGCCGTTGAACCGTCTGGTGCCCCTGTTAGTCCGGCGTCCAGCCTTCACCTACTCCGTTTACCGTTTCGTTATTATCGCTTTTTATTCCATCTTATTTATACTCACAAGACTCAATGCCACGAGGCTGACATGCCATACTATTTTTGCTTGAATGTGTGGGCTCACATTCCTTCCTCTGCTATCACATCACTTCGGCGTCGTGGCTCGGACTACCCGGCCGGGAAACATTTAACAAGTCGGTGACGCAAGTCGGGGGTTCTGACCTTTTCTGTAAGGGGTGAGCATGCCAATTTCGTTCGATGTGCGCGACCACCGGAGTGAGAGGCGGTCGTGGGGTCATTTCGGCCGTAGCACCCGAGGCGGGTGGGAGAAGGAGGGCACTCGGCGTCTTCGCGCGCTGGGCCTGACCGCATCGGGGCCACCCTCTGAGCGCGGTGAGGCGTACGCCTCTTCACTAGTGGTCAGCCAGGAGAACTGAAGGGCAACAACGTAGAAAAATTAGGCCTGTCAGGTATCTGATTTTGGCCTTTTAAGGGGCCACATCCTGGCCTGAGAAAACGAGGAATGCGAACGACGGCGACTGAAATATTTACACAAGGAAAGGCTCACTATCTCAAGCCAAAAAGATTGTGTGAATGCATTCCGCGATCGTAGCAACCGCCACATTCATTTCCAGTTTGTGTCAACGGCACAAGCTGGAAATAAACGTGTCGTTGCGACGAATATGACTCAACCGTAGCATATTGTATCATAACCCAAATGAAGTCGATGTTATATACGTGATAATACAGCTCCATAAATGGGTATTGAAATTAATGAAGGAAATGACCTGCTTACACGTCTGCTGTCTGGGCAAGCTGTTACGCCGAAGAGACCTAAACGTAATGAAAACAACTGAAAGAAACGTTCAAGTGGATGGTTTCCGTTCTATTTGAACATTGGCAACTGCTCCACAACACGCATCAAAATCGCCCCCGTAACAAGCAAGCGCTGCCGGAGAAGAACGGGTCTAGGTGAAACCCTAAACAAAATTAGAAGGTGTGGAGTTTTATCGTAGCAGAAAAATCCCAGGCCATCTCCACTGACGTGAAACCTGGGGAGGGGGCGAAGCATGCAGTGTATAAGTGTATTCTTGACGCCATGGCGGTTTTGCTAACGGAGATGAAACCGTTGGGGGGAAGAGGTATACAGCTTTGCTGTAGAAGCCTCTCGTCTTTGAAGCACGAAGCTCTCTAGCGCGAGGCATACAGGAGTGTCCGGTGTTTTTTTTTTAGTACGCGTTACGAAACGCTCCAGCGCGAGGCGTAAACAAGTGTGCCGGTTTTTTTTAGTACA
>NW_027526422.1:23718558-23817432 GCF_048455015.1 Haemaphysalis longicornis
TATTTCTATTTTGGAGGTGTTGAGTATGTTTAGCGGCAACTAGGTCAAAAATAATTCTTATAGTGACAGTTTAAAACCAATAAATTGAACTAGTTTCCCTTGGGCCTTTTCCACGTCTCTTTTCATGTAATTCTTAGTAAAGGTATTCCTTACTCTGCCGCCGTAATACAGGTTTGAGTTGAACCAACCAGAAAGAGGTCGGCAATTTTGCCTTTTATATGAGTATAAGAAGTTTATTTACGAGAAAGCAAGGCTGGGCATTTGAGGGAAAGGACGAAGCAGAAAAAACTTGTTTAACGATCGATCTCGGAAGTGTAGTAGCGTGGTTCACCAACAATTATCTCTCCCTTAATCTTGATAAAACCAAATTCACCATTTTCCACTCAACGATAAAGCAATTAGGTTCCAACTGATTATTTATTTCCTTAAACAACAAACAACTTCAGCACGTCCATTCGCACAAGCATCTGGGTATCATCTTTGAATCAGATATGCACTGGAAGTCGAAAATCCAACACGTCTGTTCTAAGTTGGCCTATTGATGCAATATCTTACTAAAAGCGCGCGAATGTTTTGATCAGGGCATACAACGGATACTATGCTTCGCTTTCGTTCATAGCCACCTCAGTTATTGCCTCAAGTCCTGGGGCAGTACGTACGCGACATATCTGGAACCGGTTACAATGCTGCAGAAGCGCGCTCGAAGAATTATGTACTTTTCTAATTGTACAGGACCGTCCGCACCTCTTTTTCAGTCCACACGAATACTACCCGTCACCTTGGTGCGCAAGCGAGAAATTACGGGAATAATTCATACCATACTACATAACATCGATCCGTTGCCATTGAGTATATTTGTTAGCTCTAGAGGAAACACCAGAGCTGCAACTAATAACTAATGTAATTCGACGTTTTGCCGAATTACCTACGGACAAAGATTAATTCAGTTTAATGGGAACCATATGACGAATTGCATACCGAATAACCTGAAGAATGCAAGGAACTTTTGTGTAGCCTGAAAACACTAATTCCCATGTTTGTTTGCATCATGATCATTTCGTTTTTTTATATATAACGATTATTATGACTGCGTTATGTTATTTGGTGATATGGTATGTCACATGATATATTATGTTGTGGTATCATACGTGATATCTTTACTTACCGTGTATGTTTCAAGAGATGTACTTGTAGCTGTCGCTGCAACTATAGCGTATTTTGCGTTGGACCCGCTACTAGCCAATTGGTTTGGGGTTAAAAGACTGCATTTAATATTTCTGTAAATATGAGATAAATAAACTGAAACTGAAACCAACCAGCCATGGCACGAAGAATAAGGCCTCGCTGGCGACAACCTGAAGATTTTGCAGATGTTGAAAACAGAGCCCTGAATCGGATGCTGAAAATTTCATTATACATGGTCGCGTGAGCATCGACACCGTCGAGACATAGCCGCTTGCGTATGTGCCATGGAATGTGACACGATGTTAAAACGGACCACCGAAGACGATGGCGAAGAAGCGCGTGTGCCCGTGCTTCGGCCGCCATATTGGCCACACCTTGGGTGCTCGCTTTGCCTGACATGCAAAACAAGGCGTATCTTCTAATACAGACCCCTTTCCTGTGTGGTGTCACCCTGCGGGTGCTTTTGGCAGGGCGCCACATTATATATATTGTGGTGACGTTTATTGACACCTGGGAACGGTCACGTCGTCAAGTCAGGCAGAGTCCGAGCAGACGTAGGAAACCAGGGTTGAGGTTCGAGCTGTGCGAGGACACACTTCGTCTCCTTCCAAAAGCGCTGCATGGCACATAACCTTATCGGAAGATTGTCCACCGACAGGACATGACAGGACATAGCCACTGGAAAAGTGTTCATCTGCTGATGTTCAGGTTCTTCGCTACAATATATATATATATCTGGCGCTACTTTTGAAGCCCAAGTCGACACTGCAAGAGAAAGAATGAAAATAAACTGCACAAACATGTAAAAGAAGTTTGAATTTCGATTTCAACTTTAGTAAACCTCGAGCACAATTTCACAGCGATAGCTCACAACAATTCATTGCAAGTGGTACTTCTCTCCCCGTAAATCTCCAAGTGGGACCAACGCAGTGGAATCGTCGGAATGATGGTGGGTGAACTGCCAAGTAAAAGATATTTGTGCAACTCAAAGTTAAGGACGCGAGCGCCACGCCTCCCGGTTTGTGAAATGGGAACAATTAGCACTCAGTCACGGCTAGTTTTCTAAAGTTTTGTGTCATGCTTTCATATTTAAGGCCTACGCGGCAGGTCAAAACATCGTCATAGCATGTAGACTTTGCTCCACCTGGAAGTAGAAACACCATACGTAGTTGCCATTAATGCCACATGTCCTTGCCCACGCACACGCAGACACATATCAAGCAAACAGTTGGGCCAAAAACGGGGAAGCAAATAATGTAGCCCGATGTTAAAGCAGCAGTTCTTTATCGTACGTGCGTCCATTCAAGAAGTTAGTCGTCAATGGTTCCTTCGTCATGGCATCCGATATGATTTGCCTTTCACTGCACTTTTACCTGATGACGCCTTCACACATCACACTTCTGCAGCCGCCCATAAATTAGCGAAGAAAACATTAACGCCCCGTTACGAACGAAAAGACGGGCAGAAGAATGCAAGTAATAATAAAGGAATGCACTTAAGTGTTAAAAACGTGCAGCGGCAAGCAAGGAAAGTGGTTAGTGTTGAATACGAAGTATTGACAAAATAAATTCCGTATTCAGAAATTCCCGTCTCGTTAAAAGATGTATTTACAAATCAAGGAGACTTCGATTCGGGCACCCAGCAACGGCAAAAGAAAGCTGGAAGTAAAACGCCATTTTTCTTGAAAGTTTAGACGGCTCCTCATAATCACGAGAAGAAGGTGCCTGAGCCTAGAAACTGCAATGTAGGCTCCGTTCTGCAGCATAAAGGTATCTTTCAGTGTCGAGCAAGGGGAATGGCTAAGAAGCCCTTTTACAAGAGAAAGTTAAAAAATGGCAAAAATTAAAGCAGTGCAACCCTTTTGCTGAACGGGAATTGCGCCTGCGGCCGACAGGTTTCACGCCGCGATATTACTCCATCCATCATATCCTTACAGTTCTCTACAGAGGTTCAGTCAGCAGTTTTAAGAAGAATAAAGATATAGGCTTCTTGGGCATAATACAACGAAGGCACGAATTCTGGGCCCCACAAGGCGCGCATACCTTTCTATGCGAACTTCGTGAAAGCTCTACAAGCAATGCTAAATGTATCCTCCGTCTCTTGATGTGTCTTCATAAGTTGAGCAAGCCCTTTGTTTGCACGTTGCTTTCGTTCTGCCGCATGAAAAAAATGGTATTTCATCCCTAACTGAAATCCAGGGGTACAATACACACCTTTTAAGCCGTGAAGTTTTCCAAGTT
Source organism: Haemaphysalis longicornis (assembly GCF_048455015.1). Taxonomy (NCBI): domain Eukaryota; kingdom Metazoa; phylum Arthropoda; class Arachnida; order Ixodida; family Ixodidae; genus Haemaphysalis; species Haemaphysalis longicornis. Next base: position 23,721,984 of record NW_027526422.1, read on the forward strand.
ACCATCAGTAATAATTTATTCTGCAGGACTCGGATGGATATTTGTGTTGCAAGGCTTCCCTTTTGGTTGTAGGGAACAGTTGACTCAAGCAGCGCATTCCCAGGATAAGGAGACAGAGGGTAGAAAGAGCGGAGAATGTTGTACTGAGCTAAAAGTTCGGCCTAGCAGGATTCCGGCTTACTTCTCGAGATGAGGACGATGATGTTGATGATGTGTCGGGTGGGGGGAAATGTAACGCTACATAACTTGTTGAATGTTGTGCACAGTAGATGGCATTGACTATGTCACAGGCCAATCCCACCGGCGAAAACGCTGGGGCGACGAAGACAAGAACGAGGTGCTTTTCGCGTGTCCAGGGCTCGGACACGACGCTCAGCGAAGGTCCTCACCCAGGTTTTTAAGCGCGAATGCACTTTATAAGCGACCCTGAATTCCGGTGACCGCCGTCCGTCCACATAGCAACAGCTGCGGGTGCGCGCGCTCCTCGTCTTCCTTGGCAACGGGGGGAGATGGCACATACCAGCGTGGGGGATTGGCCAGGAATCTCCTCGCCTTCCTTGGCAACAGGGGGAGATGGGCGCGCGCTGCCTGGCCGCTGACATGGCACATACTCACGTGGGGGATTGGCCAGGAATCGGGCGTGAGAAGGGCTAATGCACCCGCTTAAAGGAGTACTGACACGAAATTTCAAAGCTGAGATCCGCTCTAGCAATCAAGTACAACGACAACACAAATAGGTGTCTGTGCACGGCACATACCCACGTGGGGGATTGGCCAGGAATCGGGCGTGAGAAGGGCTAATGCACCCGCTTAAAGGAGTACTGACACGAAATTTCAAAGCTGAGATCCGCTCTAGCAATCAAGTACAACGACAACACAAATAGGTGTCTGTGAATAAATGCATCTTTCTTTCTTTGTAGTTGTGTGTGTGTGTGATCTCTCTTTCGCGAACATTACCGAACCGCGCAAATTCAACTCCTGCATTCGCACTTTCACATTCTTCCCCTCGGGGAAATGCGGGGAAATTTTTTAAATAAACCCTCAGCTCACCCATCAACGCCTGAGCGTCACCGTAACAATATATATATATATTTATATATAGAAATAAGGGCTGGCAGTCAAGAAAACCTCGGAAAGCAAAGGGGAGGATATGTAAGGTTACTGAAATAGATAAATAATTTGGAAAGAAAGCAAGCGGAGAATAAATGCCCGCCAGGTGGGATCCGAACTCACGAATCCGAACGCATTTTTTCTCCACTTTCTTTCTTTCCAAATTCTTTATCTGTTTCAGTGACCTACCATATCCTCCCCTTTTTTTCCCGAGGTTTTCATGACTGCCAGCCCTTATTTCTGTCTTATTTCAACGAGCCCCTCATTTCCTATTCTGATTCGCTAGATGCATAGCGAGGGCCTCGTTTCTGGCAGTCTTGGTGCCATAGGGAGCTTTAGAGGGCTCAACGCTGGTCGACCACTCTCGACATGTCGTAGACACTCGAGTCACGGCCCGGGGTTTAAAAAGAAGGTCCCCTTAACCCCGAGAAGTCAGAGTGGCGCTGGCTACCACCCCCAAGCACAGGGAAAAATTACATTGACATAAATACCCGAAAAAGTGGAGGGAAAAAATAGCCCCACCGGTAGCGTAGTGGTTATCGCACCAGACCGGTATTCTGGAGGTCGTGGGCTCGGATCCCACCTAGCGGACATTTTTTCTCCACTTTCTTTCTTTCCAAATTCTTTATCTGTTTCAGTAACCTACCATATCCTCCCCTTTGCTTTCCAAGGTTTTCTTGACTGCCAGACCTTATTTCTATCTTATTGCAACGATCCACTCATTTCCATTTCCTATTCTGATTCGCTATATATATATATATATATATATATATATATATATATATATATATATATATATATATATATATATATATATATATATATATATATATATATATATATATATATATATATATATATATATATATATATATATATATATATATATATATATATATATATATATATACCTTTCAATTAAAGAGAAAGAATCACTTGAGAAGTTGGCATGTCGCCACGAAATTGTAATCAAGCCCGCTGATAAAGGTGGAGTGATAATGCATCGAGATGATTACATCAAAGAAGCAGACCGACAATTATCCGACACATCCTTTTACAAAATTCTTCAATCTGATACAACTTTTGAATATAAAGAAATTGTCAAGGAAAACCTCGAAGCACTACTGGAGGCCAAAGAAATAGACAAAACGACGGTGCGTTCTCTGATACCACTCAGCCCAATAGCAGGCAGGTTCTACCTTTTGCTCAAAATTCACAAGGCACATGTCCCTGGTCGCCCAATCGTATCTGGCATAGGCACGGTTACCGAAAATATTTCCCTCTATGTCGACAACTTAATCAACAAAATTCCCCCTAACTTTCCTTCATACATACGAGATACCAACCACTTTCTCTCTGAAATATTAGACCTTGAAATTCCCAGTGGCTGTCTGCTTGTCACCATGGACGTCACGTCACTATATACCAATATTCCCCACTCTGATGGAATACAAGCGGTGATCCACGCTTACAGTGAATCGCGGGAGCCTAAGCCCGTTGAGAATTCCACATTGGCCTTATTACTGAGATTAATTCTTGAGCTAAACAATTTCGAGTTTAATGGCAAACACTATGTTCAAGTCAGTGGTACATCCATGGGCACAAGGATAGGGCCAAATTATGCAAATATTTTCATGGCACTTCTCGAGGAGGAGTTTCTTGCAAGCGTCGACTTGAAGCCATTTTTTTACAAGCGCTTCATCGATGATGTCTTTCTGATTTGGCCACACGGAGAATCCAGTCTCCTAAGATTTATAGCCGAGTTTAACGCGGTCCACCCTAACATTTCTTTCTCACACCAGTTTTCCGCTACCAGCATCAACTTCCTCGACGTGACGGTATCTTTCTCGCAGAACAAATTAGAGACCACCCTTTACCGAAAACCGACGGACTCCCATCAATATTTGCATTTTCAACGTAGTCACATTAAGCACTGGAAAACGGGCATACCCTACAGGCAAGCGCACCGCTTCCGCCGGATATGCTCCAAGGAAACAGATTTTCTTTCCAACTGTGAGGGACTGAAAAACGATCTGCTTAAACAAAAGTACCCGCTCCAGTTAATTGACGATTCCATTCGCCGAGCAGGAGCGCTGAGCCGCAATGAACTCCTTAACTCCAGGAAGCCAGCCGACCGACGCCCTTCAAGTAACCTAGTTCTCACTCACTCCGCATCTGTGCCGAATGTTTCTGGCATACTTCGAAAGCATCACAACATATTAAGTCAAAGTCCTCAACTAGCATCTATATTTTCCGAACCACCACGTGTTGTCTACAGGCGAAACAAAAACCTGCGCGACATTCTGACATCTTCGAGGCTCAGCCATTCACCAGTGACCGGTTGTGGGCCCTGCAACAAGCCTCGTTGTCAGGTATGCCCCCACATGACGAAAACAAAAACCGCCTCTAGCACCGCCTCGCACTTCTCTGTAAAACTGAAGGGAAATTTTAACTGTGACAGCGCCAACGTAGTTTACCTGCTCGAGTGCAATACCTGCCACCTGCAATCATAGGGCACACGCCAAGTCTCTTCCTAACCTTCCTTTGTCCCGTCACGTCGGAATCTCGGGTCATTCATTTAATAATTTGAAGGTAACAATAATTGAATCCAATTTCAACAGCAACCACGCACGCGAAGTTCGCGAATCATATCTCATATTTAAGTTCAAAACCGCATCCTCTGGGTTGAACGAAGGCGTGGGCGCGCTGACATGTTTGCCACAATAATTACTCGCCTTTTTTCCGTTCGCTTCCTGCGTGACCAATCCTCTTTTTAGGCATACCAGCGCCGGCTTCATCTCTCCAGGTTCACTCACTTATCCTCTTAGCGCCGGCTTAGCCACATAGCGCCGGCTTCACGTGACACATTCCTAAGATGAAAATCGCAGGTGTGCTGACGCGTGCTCCCCAGTTCCTTATCTCGTTCTGTCGCCTTCCCCCCCCCCCCCCCCCCCGCTTCTTCTGTTGACACATTCCTAAGACGAAAAGCGATGACGTGCTGACCCGCGTTCCCCAGTTCCTTATCTCGTTCTGCCGCCTTTATTCCTTTCTCTTCCCCGCCCCCGCTTCTTCTGTTAATTCCTATGAGGAGAGGCGCCAATTTACCTCCTTCCTAGACGTCCTTTTGCATTTTTCTTTTTTCTTTGTGTTGTACCACTTGCCAATTAATACTTCTAAACAGGGCGCATTGTAGCGCACCTTTTCTCCCAAAAAAGAGGGAGGGCAGTGCATTCCCTCTCATGTGTATGTCTTGCGTTTTTTCTTGTTTTGCTGAATGATGACGTATGATTTCTTTTAAAGAGGGCGCACTGTAGCGCAACTTCCTCTCTCTACACGCACCTATAAAAGCGTTCTGCAGTGTACTGTAAATGTTACTCCGATGAAGACTGGACCACCAGTCGAAACGTTAGTAAACATGTTCGTTTTTGTTTTTTGAGACTTGCGTCGGACTCTACTTTTTGATATATATATATATATATATATATATATATATATATATATATATATATATATATATATATATATATATATATATATATATATATATATATATATATAGAGAGAGAGAGAGAGAGAGAGAGAGAGAGAGAGAGAGAGCAATAAAACTTCGAAGATGGCAGGGAACACAAGAAAAGAAAATGTCGCACAAGGTAGCAGGTAGCGACCACGATTGTTGCCAACGTTTCAGAAAAGAGACTTGCCTTCGTCATGAGGCACACGTAGACCAATGGACGCACATTCGCATAACCTGGGGCAGCTCCCAATGAACAGATGACCAGTGCGGCGGTTTGTCGATTCAACGGTAAAAGGGGCCCCAAAGAACAAGTTTTAGCCCAGTGTTTACTGAAGCCTGGTTATTTCCGTGCTGGTTGGTATAGAGCAATTACGGCGTGTTGACTCGGCCGGACGACGTCAGAGAGTCAACAGAGCTGCGGAGCACTTCTGAGGAAACGCCAGTAGGGAGACGGGCGTGGGCGAGGTTCAATAGAACACGTTTCGTCTTCCTTTTCTGCTTATTTGTTTTTAGGTGTGCCGTCGCGTTTCCGTGAAATTTTTCCGCTCCCTGTTGACATAGCAGGGCGAAATCGCCTCGGCCGTCATCTTATTCTTAGTTTAGATTGCTAGAACGTTGACGTTAGGAATTACAACTGTAAAAACATTTGCTCGTAGAGGCCCCTGCCATTACTAATTAAATTTCTTCTTAAAAGCAAACATGCCTTAACTTTTTTGTTACCTTTTTTTGGTCACCCTGAAGGATTGTTTCCGGAGAAGACAAATGTGCGCGCTGCTCCCAAGTTTCACCCTTTCTTACTTCGCCCTTTCTAGTTGCACCCTTACTTACTGCACCCTTTCTAGTTAAACCCTTTCGCGCAGCGCTTTTAAACGCCGACAATCATGTATCAACTCGCCAAAAATGCAACTCTGATAAGCATGCCGCGCATCAGCCTCATGATGACGATGGTCTGCTTACCCCATTTTGAATTTTATCGAACGGGCCGAGGAGCATATTGATATTACTTTTATTCTTATAAGTTAAGTCATTACTGAAAATATCTTTTTATTATTTTTGCACCTAAACTGACGCAACCGATTAATACAATAATTACCTGATTAAAGCATGCCGATTAATCGGGTTAAAAGTTTTAACCAACGCCTATTCCTACACCAGATGGATTCCTACATTTTCTCCTTCATAAGTCAAGCACTGACCATGTTTGGGAAAGTTTACTCCGGACTGAGACTTCGTAAATGATGCACTGTCAATGCTCCGATTTGTTAGACTATATTATAGGAATCAACTCGTGAAAGACATACTCGAATCAAATTACGCTTATTGCTGGAGTGTGCCCAACATGCCTGTTTGCAACTGCGAATATTAGTCGTGAACCAACTGCATTCCCAGCCGCAATGACACTGGTGCCAATAAAAAAGGGTTGGAAGAATCTTTTCCTCGTGTTACTAACTTGTTGCAACGACGTAAGTTGGCTCGACCACGCAAATATTTTCAGAAAAAAACGGGAGAAGTGCTGAACTTCCAATAGCGTGATTTGGTATATCTGCGCGTGTGCACCGACAAGCATTCCAGGTATGGGTCGCTTCCCGAAAAATCGGGCGCAATTAAGGCACAATAAATATATCATCGTCTTTTTAAGTTTTTTGTACTGCAGACACTTTTACTCTGGATGTCTATGAAAGGTTTTATGGTCAATGACGGCTGCAAAAAAAGTTAAAACATTTAATATGCAAAACGGATCTTATAAATTAAGAAAATAAAAGATAGCTTACATTGAACACCCGTTGAACGATTCAGTGAGTAGAGCCTTTGTACTCCTTGAGCGGGAGGGATTTCTTCGGATTGTTTTCTCAGTTCTGAATGTATTTTTATGCAAGTCATTTAGCTGGAACTTTAGTGTGAAAAAATGCAGACATTATTTAGGAAATCTAAGATATTCACGTTTGGGATAGTGGCTAATCTGGGGAAGTGGACGCCGATGTTGCGCATCCTATCCGTTCCGTTTACACGTCGGTTACACGGACCTCTACCTTTTTAAAATACCTGGCAAGCTTCTTCTCCTCTGCGTCCAAAGCGCTCAACTCATGGGTACGTTGTGTCTTTAAGAGGGTGTGCTCGACGCGCAATTTCAAGACCGGCGATTAAGGCATCTTTGCGTTTGCGCTCAAACATCACGTGAAAACAATTTCTTGGCCAGTGGCCATTTTCTGACCTTGCGTAATGGGGAAGTGATTTTGTGAAGTCTGTGTAGGTAGCCATACCCCAGGAAATTTCCAGCCTGGGTGGGTGCTCGTACCACGGCCGCTGGATGAAAGGCGCACTGACGTGCGGCCTGCCGCGTGCCTCCAAAGCGGCGTGAGTGCGCCTAGAGCAAAATACTGCCACCGCGGCGCCACCGTTCCGGGACTGGTTGCGGCGAGCGCGACCCGCGGGGCGCCGGCTTTCGGGCCGCTTATTTCAAAGTGTGGGCTTATCATCGGCGTTCCACGCTCCACTTAAGGCATCTACCACCACTAATGTTACGCCTGTTAAAAGACAAACATGATTAGCCGCTGCCGAGCTTCATTTGGTCAAGATGGAAGTTAAATTCCTTTCGCAGCAGCAGCATTACGCGTTGATAGTGTGCCTTCTGTCTCGCATTGCTGTGTCGTTGTGTCTTACATCGCCCGGCCTGCTCTTTGTGACCTCACGTCCGCCAGAGATTTACGTTTTGTCTGCAAGCTGCGACAGCAGAGAACATATTAAAATTCCGGACAAACAGGAACAATGTTTTTGTGACGGCGCTTGTTATTTATGAGTACCAACACTTCTCAATGTTTAAGACATAACCAACTTTTGTGTAGGTTTTTCCTCGTGCACTAAATAAAGCACCACAATTCGTGTTAATCTCACGGCACATATGACTTGATTACACGTTGTTTAGTTATGAAGTAATACTACTATCACAGCTATGTCGGCCCTTTTTTATTTTGACAATATATATATACAGTTGAATGAAAAGCGATTCCAGTATCTACCTGATATTATTACTTGTTTCCTGTAGCCTCGAAAAAAATTAAGGAGAGCACATGGGATGTCCATGTCCACAAAAAACATAGAAAAATATTTGGCCAGCTCGGCAAGCTCAATTTTTGCCCGGACTAAAAAGAAAAAAGCGAAATTGTACAGAAATTCCAACAATTGCCGAATAATGCGTAAGCATTCAAACACCGTTTTTCCATTTCACATTTTCTTCTTTTCTTTGCTATTTTAAACCAACAATCTACATCTTGAATATCATAATTATTAATTGTTTTAACTGCGTGAATTAGTACGCATTTTTTGTGCAGATACAAGGCATTGCACTTCTTGCATTACGTAGAGATGTACTCAAAAAAGAAAGCTGACGTAATAATAACGTATGTGAAAATTTTCCGACGCTACGAAAATTGATTCGAATTGAAGCGCAGTATGTTCACAGAGCAAAACTATCGCAACGTCTTTAGAACGCGCTAATTTGAGCACATACTTGTGCTGCTCCAGGAGCCCGACCACTAGCTTCAGGGAAAAATGCATATGGGTTTGAATCGGCGATGAAATAACGGAGGAAATGTACCTAGCGCTAGTTCTCATCGCAAAGTTTGAAAAATGCTTAGCAGCTAGGAGAGTGGACCGTACGCACTGTCTCTTGAACAAAGCGCGGCGCATTTATTTTTATTTCTATACAACCTCTGTCATCAAGTTTTCAGTAGCGTGTTTAATGGCACTGTCGTGCCTGCGAAAATGGAACAACCCAAATCTCTATGCGCGGAAAGACATGATCGAGCCAGTATAAGAGTATCAAAAGACACGCATAGCAAAATGTCTAGTCTTTTCAAATCCTTTTTGAACCATCCTATCGCGTGTCCTCGTTTTATGAGGTGCGCATTCCGCCCGGCCAACAATTTTTTTCAAAGAAGTGTCTTTAAGACAATCTTTAATCCATCGCCGGCAAATATTCATCGCTCTCCCGTGTGTCGACACTGCGTTTCCCGAGAGAAGGTGACATTTTTTAAATTTCAGACGAATGAATTCCCACCATATACCTGCCGCTTGAACTGTAACTATAATCAACTTGCGGCTTTAAACTGTGCAACGCGGTTTACGTGCTGTGTGTGAGACGTTTTCAGACAAAGCTAACCCGTGGTTATTATCTTTTTGTTGAATATTATCTTTTTTTAACAATGTTGTCGAATATGGGGAATCTTTTTAGATTTGTTAGATTGAAAATGTATTGCCTATATCTCATTCAAGAATTATTTTAACTTCTGGCTGCTTCAGTCACGGCCGGGCGGTTGGATCGAGTGACAGACTGGCCGACATACATACATACGGACAGAGAGTTTTCGTGGTTGAGTAGCCCAGGAATGACAACATCTTTTAAAACCCGTGCGCTGGTTGTCTCTCAGTCGGCGCAAGTGCTCGCCTACGGGGACCACCCCGCTCCGTCCCGAAACCAGTCCCCGAACGCTAGCGCCACAAGGGAGTCAAGCGGCGGCAAACGTAAGCACCGCCACTCACGCCCTCGCCCGTTGAAATCCGGGCGACGCGGCAGGCCGCACCTTGCGTGCGCTCTCATCCAGCGGCCGTGCTCGTACACTTTGCGTACTAAATTCGCACCATCATCATACCAATCCGACGTAGTTGAGTCAGGCTGCCTGCCAGGTTAATAAGGAATGATTTCCCTCTTTACTGGATCCGGGGCTACGTCGGGGCGTAGTTTACCAATTTCAGCTTTGCTTTAAAGTAGTACGTTAACTAGTAACTGGAGGTGTATGCAATAAAAGGGCCCTACACAAACGAAAACCTTGTAATTCATAATTACGGACCGAGCCCAAACTGAGAGAAGCCATAATCTCGTTAAAAAACAGCGCGTGGGGAGCCGGCGTGTTAATGAAATATTTCTGACGATCGAAACATATTTTTCCGTCTCAGCGGGGAGCCGCATATCAAGAGGACGTGTGCTTGGCAAAAGGATCGTAGACAAGGCCAAGGAGGGCGAGTACCACATTCATTATTAACCTCCTTTAATTGGTCGACAGGAGCCATACAGGGAGTATTTTAAATGGCCTTTTAAGGCCGACAATGTCGCCATGACGGGCAGCACACTAGATGGGAAGCAAGCATCGTCACAAAAAGATGACGAAAAAATGCGCGCCAATCCACCCTGATACGGTGGTTGGCAAGTGAAGCAGTAAACATCTACAACGATTATTCATGTGACGTCACTTGAATTCACACACGTGGCTCTACATATAGTGAAACCAGAGACAAGTGAAATGCACCAACATCATTTATTACGTCAAAGAGATATTCCTTGCTAAGGGTAAATCAATGCATGATTCATGAACTGTGGTTGGTAGGTTGAGTTGTGTTGGGGAACATGAGTAGAACCTCTTTTTTTTATAAAATTAAAGTAAGCTCAAACGCGCTGTTAGACGATCTCCCTTATCCTCCGGCTCTGCCGCTGCCGTCGGAGGCGATGAGATCAACGGCAGGGATAGAGCAGAAGTGAGATGCCGTGCGTTGGTGTGAGCTTCCTTTATATTTCATAACTCGTGGGCACATAAGGTGGGCACACGGCCGCTACACGTTCTGTCGGCGGAGCGCACAGCGGCGCGAGAGGTCGCTTGACACTAGACAGTTTTAGTTGAGCGTACGCACAGAGTTGCGCGCGCACGTAGGGGCAGCAGAGCGCGCGCAGCGAAGTTCTCGCGAAGAACCAGTTTTAGTTGACCGCACGCAGAAGTTGGTGCGCGGATAAACCAGTAGCACCGAAATGCGCGCTTTGTGTGTCATGCAGCGCCACTGAACGCCAGATTAGCGAACGAAACATGTGGTTGTTGGCCAGCGCCAGACGTAAACCTAGCCAGAAGAAGCCGTAAACCAGTTTGTGGGGAGACGCCGTTCCTTTGTTCCTTTCGTTCACGGGCGAGAGCGACCAGAAAGAGGACGGGAGGGGCCTCGCGCACGGCCCGCTAAGCCCGCAAAACCCGCAACGCAAGAATCCAAAACTTGCGGGCGCACGCAAAGCGCGCGGCTGCCGCTTACGTACTGCGCATGCGCTCTCGCTCCTCCGCAAGTTCCTTGCGCGCGCAGAGCTGCTGCGTGCGCGCAACTAAATCTGTCTACTATCACGTGGCATTCAGCAAGAACGCAGGTGGTAAACCCGCAGATGTGCTCGGTGAGGGCACCGTGTGTATCCCCCTCTTCGCGTAAGCCCCTAGCTCAATCGGAAAGACAACGGGCGTTCACTCCATTTCCCTTGTCCTTCCAGGTTCGATTACTGGTGGTGCCAGTAACTTATTTTCTTTCTTTGCGGGAGTTTTCTGTTGACACCAACGGTCGCGACAGAACTTTTGAGGAGTACAGGTAAAAAGCTTCGCTTTAAAAACATATTTTAACGAAGGTCTAATCAATACGCCAAGCACAATGAAAGTTTGAAAGAAAACACTTACCCAGAATTCTATTCTTGGTTGCAAGGGGGTAGATAAGTGTATAGAAGGAAGTGTCCCATACACGGAACAGGCCAATGTCTTCAGGAAGCGTGCGGGATAACGGCAAATTAAGACATGCACAATTCCAAGTAAAAAAAGTTGGTGTGAGCATTTAAAAAAACGGACTGTCTAGCAAGTAGAGCACACACTGCAGTGTCGTGCGTTTGCAAGGACGGCAAGGCCAATATTTATGACGCAGGGACGACGTTTTAGCCCGCTTATTTTATTGAGGTGTGCCTGCACCACCTCCGTGCCTAGCAATGATTTGTTATTGGTCACCACCGCGCATTTCGTTAGAGTTATATACAATACCTGGCTGTTGGACATCGATGGCGTTAGGAATGGGGTATTTAGCATGTACGGCTTCGGACAGAAACAGCTTACTTATTTGGGCATGAAACAACGAGTGTGAGAGGTAACAGTTGCTAGATATTTCAAACAAACCAGCAGCGTACTCAAACAATAAATTTCGGCGGAGGTAAGAAAGCTGACATATGTAATTGGGAAGCATGGTTTCGTAGGTGGATGATCAACCATTGTTCGCTAAACGAAAGTCGAGGAAAAAGTAAGAAAAGGTATGCCGTGCAAATTGGGCAAGTTGGAGCTGAGGCCTAGTGCAGGGTTTTTCACATGCATTCTACGTATACCCGAATGGGGCCTTAGAATAAACATCAGCTGTGTCTAGCAGTTCTTGTATTGTTGCAAGTTTTTTTCCCCACCTTTTCCAGGCGTTTTTATTTGTTTAAACAAATGCGGAATCAATGAATATATTTTAGTAATGCAGTACCGCCTGAAGCATCAAAGTAATGGCGATATAATGAAAACAGGTAAACCATCGATGACACAGTTTGATGGCTCGTGTGTGCGGGATGTAACTTGGCTCAGTTGAGTCTAGGAAGACTTCATGGGCGTTTCATCGCCTTCCGTCCTCCCGATCGGCTGGAAACTTCCGCTTCTGAACAATGATTTTAGCAGAACAATTGCGACCCCTTACATACACGCACGATAAGTCCACAAATTTTAGGCCCGCCATCTAATCAGCTGTAAAAGTGAACCTCCGGCTGTCCCGTATCGGCCTCAATAAGACAGGACGGAAGCACGTGGCCAATTCTCGAAAAGGTCCGTTGCCGTCTAGCGGAAGTCAATACGGCAAAAGGGCCCCGGGTAAACAGTAGTGAATGGACCGTCTCTACTGTCAAGTGTATTTCCGCTTCGGCGACACCCGAATACGAGACAAAGCTATCAGGCTCACAGTACGCACTCCTGTGCAAGACCCCGGACTATTTGCGCTGGCCTGACACCGTGAAGCCCGTTCGGGGAAACGTTCCAAGTGAGATTGGGCCCAGGCTGAACTAGTGGAAGTTCCAAGTGTGGCTTTGACTCAGCTTTAGTATCTGTATTGAACCTACTTCCGCTGAGGCGCGCAGCAACATGGTGGTCAGCCATTTTAGCTGTTTTTTTTTTTGCTTTCTACAGTGGACATGACTTCCTTTGCAATGCAGTTTTTTTTTATCGACCTCACAGCCTCCTAGCGGCCTCTACTGTAACTGGCGCCGTTAAAATAATACAAGCACTCCTTCATGCGTTACGCCCCACCAATACGAAGTTGCTAATTGCATTTTATATGTTAGGACTCTCTATTCATATATTCAAAGAAACTCTTAGTTCCAGGAGAATGCTCAAACCTCGTTCGCATTACAAGAAAGTCAACCAAAGACTTTAAAAAGACCATCGAAGGCTTCAAAACAAAAAAGGACAGAAGTAGCCCAATTTTTTTTTAATTATTTCACTTATAAATAAATATACAATATTTACCCGTCTTCTCATAAAGAAATTGCCACAGCTTGCAGTATTGGCGCAAGGCTGGAGAAATAGCAGGGCTGGCGGCCCCTCCCCATTCGTAAGAGACCTGTCTGCTCAACTCACGTGGATTTCCAAACTTGCTGCTGCAGGTTCTCCATGACTGGTAGGCCCGGGTCGTTTTGTCCGTAGGCTTTCACATCTCTCCCAAAGTGGACCGCGTTAGCACGCGCTAGAACCTGTGGCAACCGGCATCACGGTGGAAACAGTAATTTTGCCCCACTCTTGATTAATCTTAATGGGGGATGATCAGTAGCATCATAATACCGCTAATAATGCGAACGCTAAGAGTTTTGCACCCATTTTCCTTGCGGACTCAGGTGTACATGGCTGCGACAAATTCTTCGCAAATACTTGAGCTGAATGGTTTCAAAATACTCCTTCATAAATACTGGAAGACGGTCCTTACGGCTCCAGGCATTAAAGAGTTCACATAAAACTGAACACTCGTAGATGCAGCTGCGCTGCCAGGTGCGCAGTAGATTGCTAATTAATTTCGACCACTTGGGGTTCGACAACACAAGCTTATATCTCATGCACAACCTAGGGTAACATTCAAAATCTCCTCCCCATCAGAAAATCCACCTTTACGACTCGGAAACGATCCTCTTATCAGGTTTGGAACCACCCACCCTTGCTTGTGTCCCCATAACTGTGTCTTACCATTACACACGGCATTGCGGCGGTTGGGCCTCGTATGGCCAGCACAGATAAGAGTCCTGCTAGAATTATGGCGGTCTGTTTGCTTGAGATAAGCCACTCCGATTGTAAGCGACGCCAGTTAGCAGACGACGAGCTCATTAACCGTTAAGGAGAATTCCTGCCAACGACAAGGCTTTACGCCCGACGGGCCATACGGTGAGCCAGCAGGCCGGTGGAGCAAATCAACGAGGCTAATGGCACTGTTGGATAATGAGATAGCCGCCTAAATCTTTCGAAATCGGCTGGGAAGTAGAAAATGCCTTGGGCGAGTGAACGATTTCCCAAAAAACAGAAAATACAGGTGTAGCAGGTCCAACGTTGGCTGCCATCGTTAGCAGGACGCACTGTACTAGGAGTATGGTTTCTAGTCTCGAGCAAATATTTGATAAATCAACTACCGTAAAGTTATTATTGGCTGGGCGTATACAGCTTCATATTGTCTTACCGTAACTTGATGGCGCTGTAGGTTTATGTGTCATTGTCATCACTACATAGGCAAATAAAGCTCACGTAAGGCGGTTACTGACAAAAAGTGGCAGCGTATCTGCTCATTTCACTGCACTGCACTAATCGACAATCTCGAAATTATGGGTCTCCTCCTGCCCTGACAAAGCTCTGTTAAAGTGTCTGCGTACGCAAAGGACGTTACTATTTCTATTCGGGACACAGATAGCCTCACGGCTTCTTTAGGGGACTTCGAGTCCTATGCCCGCCTTTCAGGTGCCGAGTTAATGTCACAAAAATGCTGTCTTCCCTCTGGAAAATGCAATACTCGCTCCAAATCGTAAATAAAACAAGTTCTGGACGTGAAGATTCCCAGCGTAAAATTCACCGAACACGGTGTTTCACAAGACATGTGGCCTGAGCCAGTTATGAGAGTCAGAAGAATGTCACCCGGGCTAGGTCTTTCAACTCCTTTTTCTCGGAGAAATCGTATCTGGTTAAATGCGATTTTCTAGCTAACTCCTTCTTTGTCTCCAGGATTATGCTCCCTCCAGATCCTGAATAAAGTATCTCCCAACCTTTTTGCTTTTTTTTTGTTATGGAAGCACCACGCGTATAGCGCGAGGTGCCCTGCGCCTCCCACGCCGCTTTGGGGGTTATGGTCTTGCTTGCATCGACCTCATGAGCCAGCTGTTGGCCTTCAGATTCGTCTCTTGACTCCTCAGTGACGTGGAAGCTCAGGGAAGACCTGTGATCCTCTGCTTTCTCGGTCCCTCTAGACGTGTTATATATATATATATATATATATATATATATATATATATATATATATATATATATATATATATATATATACACCTATGGCCAGTAACCTGTACCCCAGTGCAGCTAGCCCATCCAGACTCTTCAAGATCGCTATAGCTTAGCTAAAAAAATTCGTGCGCTTGATGCCGACCTTGATATTGTGAATGAAAACCTGCCATGCTCTGTGAAAAAAAAGGTTGGCAAGGCTATTTATTAGATCCACCAGATTTCCCCTGGTTACGTCGGACTTTAGGTAGGCTGCCCGAGAACGTCAAAAACATCCAGTGGCAAAAAGCTTGGCGAATTCTTCCCACAAAAGACATATTGCTTCACTGGGGAGTAACACAGACCTCCCCCTGTCCCAACTGTAGCCAAACGGAATCCACAGCACATACTTTCTCAAGCGCAGTGTAGCGCGTTGTTTTTGGCACCTCAAACACCACACCGCTCCATGTTTGGGGCTTACACGGTATCAACTGAAAGAACAGTGCCCTGGCACTCCCCTAGGCAGGCTATCCGCAGTAATTGGCGATTATGTGCTGTGGCGTAATCACCGCAGGACCGCTACACAGAAACGCACGCTATGTATGTTGTAGCCTTTGCTCTCCTTTTTCAGACAGGGTATAGTGACCTTCTGGAAGGGGAGTTTACCCTGTTGAATGAGGAAGGGTTTCTGCGATAAATAATTAAATAAATAAATAAATAAATAAATAAATAAATAAATAAATAAATAAATAAATAAATAAATAAATAAATAAATAAATAAATAAATAAATAAATAAATAAATAAATAAATAAATAAATAAATAAATAAATAAATAAATAAATAAATTGAAAGGGGGTTTATTGGTAGCGAAGCGCAGTCACAGAAACGGGAAGTCCAGGCTATGTCGGGCAGACTAGTCTTCTGCTTCTTCTGTCTCGCGGCCGCTGCTGGCGATGATTCGTGAACCAGCCATACGGGCGGGTTGGCCAGTGGTTGCACCAATTTCTCATTACAATTACCCCCCGGAGAAGAGAGGGCCATCCTGGCTGTTGCGTCATGGCGCCGACGAAACGATCGGTTCGTGGTAAGGCTTCAAACGCTGCACGTGCACGGTTTCACGACCACGCCTTCGGAGGTCCGCAGAAGGGGTCGTAGGCTCTACAACGAAATTGACTGGGGAAACCCGTTCAATGACGCGGTAAGGCCCGTGATATTTCGACAGTAGCTTGCTGGATAGTCCCGGTGTAGTAGAGGGCACCCAAAGCCACACCAGGGAGCCAGGTAAATAGGTGGGGTCTCCAGCAACGTCATCATGACGATATTTTTGTCTCCACTGTTCTTCGGCAGTGAAACGTCGCGCCAGTTGTCGCCAGTCTTCCGCGCGTTTCGTGGCATCACAAAGGGGCGTACCCTCTGAAGGATCGGGTCGGTAGGGTAGGATGGTGTCCAGAGTGCACGAGGGCTCACGTCCGTAGAGCAGAAAATAGGGAGAGAAACCCGTTGTAGCTTGGGTGGCGGTATTATATGCGTAGGTGACATAGGGTAGTACGAGGTCCCAGTTCTGGTGATCGTCGGCGACGTACTTGGCGAGCATATCCCCTAGTGTGCGATTGAAGCGTTCTGTCACGCCGTTTGTTTGTGGGTGATAGGCAGTAGTTGTGCGATGCACGACGCGGCATGCCTTGAGCAGTGCTTCAACAACTTGGGACAAGAACACGCGTCCGCGATCACTAAGGAGCTCGCGAGGCGCTCCATGTCGCAAAATGAAGTGACTGAGAATAAAAGAAGCGACGTCTCCTGCTGCAGCCGTTGGCAATGCAGCAGTCTCGGCATAGCGCGTCAGGTGGTCGATACCGACAATAATCAACCGGTTACCAGCGGGCGTACAGGGCAGAGGTCCATAGAGGTCAATGCCAACACGGTCGAAGGGTTTCGCTGGACATGGTAACGGTTGTAAGGGACCGACTGAAGTAGCGGGGGGAGACTTGCGGCGCTGGCACGTGGCACATGACTGGACGTACTTCCTAACGAAGTTGTACATGCCACGCCAGTAATAGCGCAAACGGACCCGATGGTACGTCTTCAAGACACCCGCGTGACCGCAAGTTGGGTCGGCGTGAAGTTAATCAGAAAAATATATAAATCCGCATTGCACCTGCCCCTGTGCACCTCCACAGCCAGACTCGAGGGACTAGGAGTTTACAATAAAGCCGAAGAACTTATTGAAGCCCACTTGTTAAATCAATATGGCCGATTATCCAAAACCCCTACAGGAGTACACATCCTGCATAATTTAGGTATCAAACATCCTGCTAAACAAACTGGCGCACTCCCGATACCGCATGACACGCATGCAAACCTGATCATTAGGCCAATCCCAAGAAACATGCATCCCCTACACCACGTAGAGCGAAGGGAAAAAAGAGCTCGAGCTCTTCAGACAAAATTTGAAAGCAAACCCAACGTCGTGTATGTTGATGCAGCTGAGTATAGACACCACGAGGCCTACGCGATCGCCGCAGTAAACGCCGAGGGGTCCCCTTTAGATACCGCAACTGTCAAGACCCTCAGTCCTGAGACAGCGGAAGAGGCGGCGATAGCCATAGCACTTTCACTGCAACCCACCCCAACCACAATAATCTCTGATTCTAAAACCGCAATTCAAAATTTCGCTGCCGGCTTAATCTCCAAAGCAGCACTCAAAATTTTGAACCGAAATCCCCCCTTGTCCCCCGTAGAACTGGTCTGGACACCGGCGCACTCTGGCTTCGACGGAAACGAGGCAGCTCACGAAATGGCCCGAGGCCTCACCATCCGGGCGGGAGCTAGCCTGTATCCAAACCACGGAGCCAGTGTGGGAACGGTCCAGAGAGGACAAAAATAATGGAAGAGATCCATGGATCCTTTCATTGCTCAGTGCATAAATCTTCCAAGGAGAGAGCAGAAAGAATGCTGTCCTCAGTCAAAACACAGGCAACCTCAGGAGGAAGCGGCGATCGGGACAGAGCGTCAGCGTCTTGATGTTTACGGCCCGACCGATAAATGACGCGTATGTCGAACTCTTGCAGCCGAAAAGCCCATCGCCCGAGGCGCCCGCATGGATCTTTTAAGGAGGACAGCCAGCAGAGCGCATGGTGGTCCGTGACGACGTCGAAAGGTCGGCCGTACAAATAGGGTCGAAACTTTCCCAGCGCCCATACAATGGCCAGACATTCCTTTTCCGTCACGGAGTAGTTGAATTCCGCCTTTGTCAACGTGCGACTCGCATATGCGACAACGTACTCGCTAAACCCAGGTTTCCGTTGTGCCAGCACTGCGCCGAGGCCAACTCCACTGGCGTCAGTGTGGATCTCCGTGGGAGCGCCCGGATCGAAGTGCCGAAGGATAGGCGGTGAAGTGAGGAGGCGCCGCAAGGTCGTAAATGCGTCATCGCACGCTGGCGACCAGGCCGATAGATCACCGACGCCGTCAGCGAGAAGCCGTGTAAGCGGGGATATGATCGACGCGAAGTTCCGTACGAAGCGGCGGAAGTAAGAGCAGAGGCCGATGAAACTCCGTAAAGCCTTCATAGTTGTCGGCTTCGGGAATTCGGCCACAGCACGCAACTTGCTCTTGTCCGGGAGTATTCCATCCTTAGACACGACGTGACCCAAAATGGTGAGCTGACATGCGGCAAAGTGGCACTTTTTAAGGTTGAGTTGTAGCTGGGCGTTGGTGATACAGGTAAGTACTTGCTGGAGACGTGCAAGGTGCGTTCCAAAGTCAGGGGAAAACACAACGATATCGTCTAGATAGCACAGGCACGTCTTCCACTTCAAACCTCGTAGCACACCGTCCATCATTCGCTCGAAGGTTGCAGGGGCATTACAGAGCCCGAACGGCATGACCTTGAATTCAAAGAGGCCATCCGGGGTTACAAAGGCCGTTTTCGGGCGATCAGCATCCGCTACAGGCACCTGCCAGTATCCAGAGCGTAAGTCCAGGGACGAAAAGAATTCAGCTCCTTGTAAGCAATCGAGGGCATCATCAATGCGAGGTAGAGGATAGACGTCCTTGCGCGTAATGCCGTTTAGGCGCCGATAGTCCACACAAAATCTAATCGAGCCGTCCTTCTTCTTTACAAGAACAACGGGGGAGGCCCATGGGCTGTTCGATGGGCGAATGATGTCCCGTTGGAGCATGTCACGTACTTGCTCATCGATCACTTGACGCTCGCTAGGAGACACCCTATACGGTCGCTGCCGCAGCGGCGCATGCGATCCAGTGTCGATGGAATGGGTGACGATAGAGGTACGGCCAAGCGAGGGTTGTGCGCAGTCGAACGACGAACGGAAACGGCACAGGAGTTCCAGAAGTTGACATTTCTGCGCGGGCTCGAGAGCGTGATCGATTGAAGCATGAAACACGTCGTTGGAAAGCTGTGTCGTCGTCGAAGGGGTAAGAGCGGAAATGTCATGATCAGGCGTATTGTCTGGGACGTCAACGACCCGACAGGAATCCACGAGCTCGACAGTGCCAAGGCATTCTCCCCGTAGCAAGGAGCACGGGCTTGCGGACGGGTTGGTAACAATCATGCCAGTTTCGCCAGAATGAATTTTCAGCACAGCGAAAGGCAGCGGTATGCACCTGCGGCGGAGGAAGACCTCGGATGGCGTGAAAATGGCAGTTGCATCCCCAAAAGAAGTACAACATAGCGGCACTACAACGGCGGACTGGGGAGGAATGGTCGTGTCTGCGGCTGCGACCAGTTTAGCGGCGGATGACGCAGAATTATCGTCATAGGCGTCGTCTGGTAGGACAGAAAATTCAACTTCGGCACGCGCACAGTCAATAAGGGCGTTGTGCCGAGACAAAAAGTCCCATCCCAGAATGACGTCATGAGAGCAGTTGGGAAGCACGATGAATTCAATGACGTACACTACGCCCTGGACGGAAACGCGAGCCGTACATGCAGCCAAGGCATGAACGGGTTGGGAGTCGGCGGTTCGTAAGGATAGTCCAGAGAGAGGCGTCATAACTTTACGAATTTTGCGGCAGAGATCGGCTCGAATCACGGAAACTGCTGCTCCGGTATCGACCAGCGCAGCAGTCGCGACACCTTCGACTGACACGTCAATAACATTTGCGGGAGACAGTGGAGGGCTTGGACTTTTTGACGGCAACGCAGTTCTTGCCTCCGGAACTGCGGCTGTCAGTTTTCCTCTGTGGCAGGAGTGGAACGACGACGCATCGGCGAAAGCGAGCGGCGGCGCGGGGACTGAGAACGACGGTCGGCGAAAGGCTGGTGGTCGGAAGCCGAGGGCGCGTACGAGTCCGAAGCGGTTTGGGGCAGCGTCGGGGGGGAATCGTATGTGGGTCCGTAATATGGATAGCGGCATTCCGGTGGAGGACCGTTGGCAGGCAGTACGCGGCGGCGACAGTAACGTGCGACATGTCCTGGGTAGTGACACGAAAAGCAAATCGGCCGGTTGTCCGGAGTACGCCAGGGATTCATGGATTGAGTTGGAACCCGCGCCTGAGGAAGAGGTCTTGGGGGAGCCGGGAGTCGGAACGGCGTTCTCGTCTGCGCAAGCCGTCCCGCGACGTCGGCGAAAGTAATCGGAGCAGCCACGGGAGTCTGCTGGCTAAAAGAAGGCAGCACTTCCGCCACCTGTTCTTGAACTACATGCCGAAGAGTAGACTGAGGAACAGGGCCCAGCTCCGGAGTAGTATTTGAAGCGGCATGGCAAAGTTGTCGAGCAACCTCTTCGCGGACAATCTCTTTTATACGGACCAACACAGATGGATCGTCGAGGTCAACGGCTAAACTCGCAAGCGGCTCATTTTGGGCGAGTGGACGCCGAGTGAAGGCCCTTTGCTTGCGCAGCTCGTCATAACTTTGGCAGAGTCTGATGACGTCGCTAACGGTCCGGGGATCCTTGGAAAGCAGCATCTGAAATGCGTCGTCGTCGATACCTTTAAGGATATCTTTTACCTTCTCAGTTTCCAACATGCTGGGGTCCACGCGCTTGCAAAGGTCTACTACATCTTCTATGTAGCTCGTGAAGTCTTCTCCAGTTTTCTGAGCCCGTACTCGTAAACGCTGTTCTGCTTGAAGCTTGCGCACTTCGGGTCGCCCGAAAGCTTTCATAAACCTTTCCTTGAACTCGGCCCAGGTACTCATCTCTCGACGATGGTTATTGAACCAAAGTTCGGCGAGATGCGTAAAAGAGAAGCCCACGTTGTTTAATTTCATGACGTCGTCCCACTTGTTGTGCGTGCTGATGCGCTCAAAGGTAGAAAGCCAGTCTTCCACGTCACAATCGTCTAGCCCGCTGAACGAAGCGGTGTCCCGCGGGCGTATGGTTCCAGGGCAGACAATCGGTCGCACCTGGCCCGCCGGAGTAGGCTGATGGACTGGTTCGTGGGACATTGTGGTGGGCAGCCGCCGGTTGCGAAGCTCCAGGTTTTACGATGGACCCGCACACTCCACCAATTGAAAGGGGGTTTATTGGTAGCGAAGCGCAGTCACAGAAACGGGAAGTCCAGGCTATGTCGGGCAGACTAGTCTTTTGCTTCTTCTGTCTCGCGGCCGCTGCTGGCGATGATTCGTGAACCAGCCATACGGGCGGGTTGGCCAGTGGTTGCACCAATTTCTCATTACAAAATAAATAAATAAATAAATAAATAAATAAATAAATAAATAAATAAATAAATAAATATAACGCAATCACCCAGGGTTTGTTAACGTCCCCAACAACAGCCGAAGCCATAGTTATGGAGTCCGTGAGCAGGCTTTTTCCATCGACTTCTTATGCTGCTCTGTCCTGTCCATTTTTGGCCACGAATTTTCTTGCGCCATTCTTTCATCTAGCTCCAATTCCGACGCTATTCTAGTCCGGTGCTTTTATTACCGTTTGGACGCTCTCTGGTAATTTGCGGGCTGTCAGTCATTCGAATTACGTGCCCGGAAACCTCCACTTTCATCCCAACTTGATCTAGAATGCCCACCGTCCCAGCTTTTTCTCTTATTCGTGCCGCTCATTTACTGTTCCGAGGCATCACCCACTCCTGCTACCTTTCTGTCTATAGCTTATTGGGCTCATGAGTGGTTTATTACATAAAGTCTGGTGAGAGCATCAGTTCCTGCAGAGAAGTAATGACCAAAAGCGCGCATTGGTTGCATACCGTCCTTTTCAGTGATTCTGGTAGCCTTGTTGTGTTCATTAATTCAGTGTGTTTGGCGGATGCTCCCGGACCCATGGTAATTGTAATCCTTGTTTTTTCTCGTGATTTGGATCCCCATTAAACACTTTTCTGAGATACATGTTTATGCACCTCCTCTAGTATTTTATTACCTAGGGTGTATATTGGTTTGCATTCCCAATTAGTTAAAACATATTTGTTATTCCGAAGATCTCCCTTCAACTCCCTCCAACTCTAATAATTTATTTGCATTTAGCATCATGGCTAATACTCCTGAGTAAAGTTTCTTAAGCACTTGTTTCCGACCTCCTAGCTCACTAAACAATACGACGCCTTTCGCAAATATAAAGTGGTTCAAACATTCTCTATTTCCTGATAATGCTTACACTTCCCGATAACACTTTCTACAAACCTGTCTTGACAAACTGCCGATAATTTCGGAGAGATGGTGTCTGCTTTTCTCTTAGTGTTCTCATTCTCACTGTTCTCTCGAAGGATTATCGTGCCCCGGACGTCCGCTGCATTTGTACTCCAAACGCCACGTGTACGTCTCATCTACTCTACTCTACTATACACATTCTCTGCTTCTATATAGCATACGTGTAGTAAACTCGGGGATAAGGCCAGAACTGGCGTGTGTTTTCGTCAATTGTACCCGCATAATCTCTGGCACTTCTTTGAACCGAGATTGAATGAGGAAGTTTGTCGTGATCTTTAAAAATTCAATCAGAATGCCTACAAAGTAATCTTTTTGACTACGAGGCGCAACTCAGGATGATTACAATAAGTAATTCACATTGTGTAGAAGGCATAATAACTTCATAGTTAAGACCAAAGTTTCCAGAGTACAAACGCTACACGAAAGGTGAAGCGACTTCACTAACTGAGTAATGGTATGATTTATTCATGAGGTAGCAGAAACACAATCATGAATCTAAACGTTTGAAATAAATCGATAAGAGTGCACTGATAATCGGGAACATAAATTCCTCCAAGAGCCATCCCACAAAGGTGATATCTTGGGGGGAAATCTTGATACGTAAACTAAGTACCCAATAAACTGTATATTTGGAAGTTAGCCATCCAGACTTCCATTTAATTTAGTTGGGAAGGGCGGTCCCCGCCTGGTAAGGGTGGTCCCCGTAAAAAAAAAGGTTTCTCGGTTCTAGGTATAACTTCTGCATCAACTACCGGCTATTAAATAAAGGGGGCATACTCAGCCCGAGACCCGTCTGAATTCAACCAAAAGAGTCGCCATGGTGAAGAACCTTGGCCTCGTCTGCCATGATTAATAATGTTGGGGAATGCTCTCTTCTGGGCGGCTTGTATAACTCGGGCAAACACCAGCTCTTCGGCCCCTGCTCTGCAACAGCTGGTGCGGGTTCCGCGCGTGGAACAAGCTGGGCGGAGGCGTGTCGTAAACATGGTTGCCGCGCGGTAATGTAACAGCGGGAGCACGGCAAACAATCTCCTTCCTCAAGAGGAAAGTCGGAACATCAGGAAAAGGGGCAAGGGGCCGGTTGGAGATTAATCACAATAAGACGTATTGCCCAGCCCTGCAACCACCTGCAGTTCGGGAAAGACAGAAAGGTCGAACCTGTGCGTTCTTTGCAAGCAAAAAGCCTCTGTAGCCCACCTCTTTTGAAGTGCGTGTCACTTTTTTGTCGCTTTTTTACCTAAACACAATTAACGCTGCAATTTTTGAGTAAATAATTAGGAATTTTTTTACGAATACGAAAAGAGAGAGAGAGAGAGAGAGAGAGAGAGAGAGAGAGAGAGAGAGAGAGAGAGAGAGAGAGAGAGAGAGAGAGAGTGGTGGAGTGAGGGAGAAATTGGGAGAGGGAGAGGGAGAGAGAAAACGATGGCACTTAGAAGATTACGAAAGACAGAAAACAACCCTGTGGACAATGCCGCGACCTCAGCCCGGTGTCGGTGTCAACGTTTCGAAAACACATTTCTTCGTTTGTGCGACGGAGACAAGGCTTTTTGACGAAAGGCTAGCACCGGGTTCTCGTTCGCTACACTAACACGCCCCTTTCCATCTCCCACTTCTGCTATACTCTCACCGGCTTTCCTTTTCGCTCACGTTAATTTATCCTCCGGTTTGTTTTGCATTCTCTCTCTCACATTGTCCTCTGTGCCAGTGGTGAATCACTCAGTTACGACGACGGCGACGCCGACGACAAACTTTGTCCTAACGAAAGCTTAAGAACTGGTCAGGAAGTTCTGAAAAGGCAGCGAGCGTTGCACATTGGAACGCAAGGTAGTCTATAACGTAATTTTTGAAAAGCGAAAGCCTTTTTTGAACTATCTAAAAGCAATAAATTTCGTCTTATGGCCACATTTGTCATTAAACCCGCTACGGTGGCACAGTGGCTAAAGCGTTCTGCTGCTAAGCACAAGTACGCGGGCTCTATTCCCGGTCGCGGTGTCCGCTTTTCTGGTGGAGGCAAAAAGCAAAAACGCCCGAGTGTTCGAGGTTTCGGCGCACGTAAAAGATCCTCAGGTGGTCAAATTTTACCCGGAGCACTCCACTAAGGCACCCTTATAACCTCTGCTGTTTCAGGGCCTTAAAACCCATAATCAATCAATCAACCAAATTTGCCATTAAGTCTGCGGAGGCTGCTCGCTAGTGGTTCATTGATGAACTTCACGTCAGTCACTGACCAATAACACGTGACATACAAATTTCTGGTGAACAACGCATGGATGGAGCGCCTGCGGATCACGTGACCCGGATCACTTGCCCCGTTAAGGAAGATGGAGCTGAATAGGAAAACAAGATAAGAGGAGCGAGATGGAGAGCAAGGGGAATATAGAAGGGCGGGAGATGATAAGAGGGTAAACAGTAAAGTGTAATGAGTCAGGAGGGTGGAATGGATATGAGAGGTAGGGGAGACAGAAACGAAGGGTATTGGTGAGGCCTCATGAGGGCCATGGTGCAGAGAAAGGTAAAAGAGGGTGTGGGACATGTAGTGGAAATCCTGGTTGCTGGAAAGCTGGGAAGGAAATGTGAGGTAGAAAAGGAATGGGAT
The DNA here is from genome assembly GCF_048455015.1 of Haemaphysalis longicornis. Classification (NCBI taxonomy): domain Eukaryota; kingdom Metazoa; phylum Arthropoda; class Arachnida; order Ixodida; family Ixodidae; genus Haemaphysalis; species Haemaphysalis longicornis. The sequence goes on from NW_027526422.1 coordinate 23,747,139, forward strand.
TTGCAGAAAGTGCTTTCGCAGAGGCCTTAAGCCAACCCACACAAGAGAGTAAAGTACAGAATGAAGACAAAGATTCTCCAGATATGCCAGTATCAATCTGAGGGCATAGAGAGGCCGACTCGCGAAGACTCACTAAATAATACCTCGAAAAGTAAGGAGGCTAAAGGAGCACTCCACGTGGCACTGGACAGTAAAGACAACCTAACAAAAATAAGAAAGAGCTCCTTATACAAAAGAAAACCCCTCTGGGATAAACGTTTTTCTGTGTCTTCGTAAGAAAGGTTTATCTGCCACCTACGCCTAGGAATAAGAGATGGGTCATTTTTCAATCTATGTAACTGTAGTGAATGTACAACGGTGCACTTAACTCTTATATCCTACCGCCCTACTGTTCTTTGCAGAAAAATCCTTTCACTACCTTGAGAGCTCAGAGGAAGCTGAAAAAAAAAGCACTCAAGGAACACCTCTTTGCTTCAACCTTTGTTGCCCGGAACCATGAAAAAGGTCAAGTCCCACAAAGACCATCAATTTGGGTTCAGAAGCAGAACAGGCATGCTTTCTGCGCTTGCAGACAGTTTTTGTGGAGTAATGAAAATTTTAATATTTTGCCAAACTTTAAAAAACCACTGTAAACATCTTATACCTCTTATTTTGGAGACCTGCGGCCTTTAAAAAACGTGCAACGAGTACATCAAACTGTAACTCATAACAATTACTCTTCTTAAGATGTATTGATATTGAAGAAGTACAGACCAGTGCGATATGCAGTGGTACATTTTTGAACGTTACTTTGCGAGGTAGAAAGGCGACTATACCCCTTTTGTATAGTCGCGTGTGGTTACCGCTTTAGGACGTTCGCACCACAGGATTTTATATTCCTGTGTTGCGGTAAAGCGTTAACATAATTGCCATTCTGCCAAGGCAATAGAAATTCTTATAATACACCATCGGAATAAGGTTACTGTAGTAAGGTAGTAGAGGGCCCGTAGGAAGGTACACAACAAAAAAAGACGGTATTGAAAAAGAAACCCATTGGTGGCCGGCTGCTTAGGCCAGCCTTGAGCCAGCCCCCGACACATTTCCTGATATGGCTGACCCCATTTCAAAAGATGGCTTTTCTTCCGTTTCGGAAGAGAACGTAAAAATAAACAACAGAAGAGGCTGGAACGAAGCTAGCGCTGGAAGGAATGGAGCCGTGACCAGAATCGCATCAAGTGTCGCGGATCAATTTGCGTATTTTGGCCCCTAGGGTAGAATTTTTCGGTCATTCTCATCACAATAGGTATTTTCATTATTTTGCTTAAACTATAAAATTTAAAAAAAGAGAGAACTGCCTCCAGGTATTTGTTTAATACGACCAGAATCTTATTTTAAGAACATTTTTCTACGATAGTCGTATTTCCCTTCGCAAGCAATTCCTTTTGGAAACAAAATTTCAAGAAAAAGAGTTCGACGCAGAGAAACGCAAACACGTTCTCCCGAAGGCAAGCGATTTTTGAAAGCATAGCGAACCACTATCTACGGAGGACCGAGCCGCGAAGAGGCTGTAAGGAGTGGCGGAGCGTTCAAAATGCGAAGATGGTGGAGACGATTGAAGGGCAGCTGGAAGGAGGGGCAGCAGTACAGGGGGAGCGGAAGACCGAGTTTTTGCCGAAATTTCAATATAAACATGCAGGAATTCGTTTTTTTTATCACTTCCGCTTTTTTTTTCTTGTGCAACAGGTTCTTCACGTGGATTGTATAGATTTTAAACTATCCTGGCATTAAAATACCTTACATAGGCTTTTTTTCTGCATGCTTTTTCCTTTATGTCAATCAAATGAGATGCATTGTATTTGGTTAACATTGCGTTAGCGTAATAAACAGAAGTAAGGGAGCAGTTCATCGCTAAAAGAATCAAAAAGGAGACTACCGAGCCTTCCAATCTAATGCGTCACGATCTAGTCTTTCTTTTTCTGTGGAACTTTAAGAACATCAAGACTTAAAATATATCTAGACGTAAAAGACATCTAGACATTCTAGGCATAAAAGGTCGCGTTGGTGCTATCGAGAACAGCCTGAAAAGTGTGCCCCAAATGAAGGACACCAGCAATACCGTTAGTGGAAGTGTGGAAGACGTAAAGACGTTGACCCGCTCAAGCGAGGAACTTGTCGACGTCGTCAATGGCCTCAAAAATCGCATGCGAAGGAATAACCTGCTGGTAAAAGGTTTAGCTGAACCAGAGAAGGAAGGCTACTGAGTTACAGAGCGAATCATGCGCGGTTTATTTTCACTATTCTGGAAATGCAAGTTGGCAATATTGAGCACGCTCGATGGTTAACCGAGCTACCGAAGTCGCCCTTAGGCGCCAGCTGGGGGTCACCACAGACCTTTAGACTATGGAACGCTCAATAAAGTCTCTCTCTCTCTCTCTCTCTCTCTCTCTCTCTCTCTCTCTCTCTCTCTCTCTCTCTCTCTCTCTTTCTCTCTCACGTCGGCCACCAACGACCAAACTTTCATCGCCCCATAATCTGAGCTTTAGTCTGAGCCATGGTAAACCAACTCGCCCAAACTTCAACCTGCATAAATCGGTCAGGTGAGCACATACAGGAGACAGAACCAAACCAAAAGGTTGTCTTAAGCCCGTACTACATGGAGCGATTTCGCCTGCGAATTCGCTGATGCGGCGCCGCTCGTGCGGCAAAACCACCTTTTTTCGTTGCTGCGGCAAAGTGCCAAACATTTGAAGCGGTCGAGCAAACGCCGCTCGTGCGGCGTGTGCGGCGTAGAGGGGCCGGACCTGCGGCCAATAGGAGCACAGCTCGAAACCACTTGCACGCTTGGAAACCAGATGGCGTTGCTTGTACGAGCGCGACAAAAGCGCGGGTAGGTAGCGCGGGCACACCAAAACGTTTGTCTTTTCTGCTGTGTGTGCGTATATTGATAAAGAATTGGCGATTCTTATATAAAACCGCAAATAAACTTATATTTACCGCAAACCAGGCAGAAACAACTTGCCACGAAAGTAAAATAAAACCACCCTTGTTAAAATAACAACCTTTGCTGGTGGCAAACTTAATTCAGTCTGCAAACAAGGCGCATCTGAAATGCGAAAATCGCGGCGTTCGCAGGCCCCATGTAGACGACAATTCCAGGCACTGCGAACTTCGCAAGTGCGAATGTTCGTTCCAGCGGATTCGCAGGCGAAATTCGCTCCATGTAGAACGGGCTTTAGAGTCGGTACTCTTAAACGGTTCTCAGCACCGGGTTCACTGATTGCTCCTTGCCATGTAGGGGAAGGGAGAGAGAGAGAGAATAAACATTTATTGATGAGTGTAAGTGCCGAACGCAGGACACTCTCCCGGTTGAGGGAAACTAAACATCAATGTCGGGAAGCGTGTTCACTCCCGAAGGAGTGCCACCGCGGCAGCCAGAGTTTATGCGGCAGCGACCGAGGCTACAAATACTCAACTACCGCTACTTACACACTACATGGCAGGCCGCGCATCGGAGGCGTTGTCGAGTAGCCATCACGAGGCCGGCGGGCGGCCTGGCTTGGTGAGAATAATAGGTGCTACACAGGCGGACCAGATTAAATACTCATGACCCCGCAAAGTTAACAGCAGTGAATTCAATTTGCCAGACTAAAGGCATCAAAAAAGCCCCACATTTCAGGCACCGCCACCTTGAGGACTAGGCCTGTTGGCCATCTTACCTACATTGTAAGTTATAACACTTACCAATTCATACAAAGCGTGCAGTGTACGAGTGCCCTTGTTTTTCACATTTGTTCTCCTTGCTCGAGCTGATCGCGCGTTTAAATTCTCGAATTAGTTTACTTCTGGACGAATTGTTTGATTCACGATCGAACACCGTGTTTTATATTGTCTGTGCATATCAGAATACAAACCTTCAGGATGTCCAACCAATGATCATAGTGCCTCTAGTTCCGAATAACAACCCGTCGCTGTTACTTGCACATTTTTAGGTAATGCTTTGTATTATGAACTCTCATAGTCGAGCGAAGGTACAGGTGCCGTCAAAACTAATTCAAGCACAGTGTAGATTGCACCGTCGGTAAATGAAAGGAATAGAACACGCATGCGCGCCTGCGGACAGTGATAACCGATCTATACCTTTCAACCCACTTCTTTTAACGTGGTCAAGAACAGTCTTCCCAGCACACTGGTCTCAGCGGGGGCGCTCATAACAGAAACACATCTGGCAGCGTCCGTCGCACCCTTCCAGCTGCTGCATGCAGAAGCAACGCTATCACAGGGGTCTGCAGTGCGAATTTTTCTTTTCAAATATTTGTAGGTGTGTCTGCTGTCAGCGCCATCTCTGAGACGAGTACGCTGCGAACAATGGTCGAACCCAAGTTTTAAAAGATGTGTTTGACAGCTATGGATGGGCTACCCCCTTCGCAATGTCAGCATGCATGTTCTGCTCTTTTCGGTTACAGCTACACGGCCCTCCGATACGGTTCGGCCACAGCCCCCTTGTTCCCTTTACTTTTGACGGTACCTGTACGTATACCAACATTACTTACAAGTTGCGTGCTGGTAAACATATTAGCATTTTGGAGGCGCTTGTATTATGTATACTGTCGATTGACACAATGCTTTGATCAGTGTTGAGGACAAAAAATGTTTATGCTGACAACCGAATGCTTGAACAAAAGGATGCAGCCAATTTGCTGTGACCACACTTAATCTTTGATGAACAGCATTGAGCTTTGTCATTAAACACTTGATCTTTGACATTAAAACACGCTGACGTGATCCTGACATTAAGATAAGGAATAAATTGGGTTCCTAAATTTTTCACACGACTCCGTGGTGGCTCCGCGCAAAACGACGCGATTGTTTGGTCCAAATGGTCGCATAGAAGTAGTAGATGTCGGCCTCCCGCCAGGCAACTTCCGCCCATTCATCAAGTAATCAATCCCCTCACACACATGCTAATAAGACTTCAGAGATATTCTTTCAGTGAAATTCACGCCCCAAACTTGGTCCATCTCTAATGAGTCCCGACGGTTCAGGCATTCAGGGACTGTCGGGAAGCCCGACGAAATCGAGGAAATTGCAAATAAGAGTGGGCTGCATGGTAGGTTTGTATGAAAAGCGCGGAGTACAGTGCGCCCTGATTAGCATTTTTACGAGTTCCTTCAGATGCTGATAAGAGGCTTGCCATAGACTTTCCAATCGTTTCTATTGTTTTCTTATACCGGTGTCAGAGTTCCCGAATAATTTATCCGTACAGTTCGCGCGAGAGTTGAGAAATACTTCATAAGTGGTCATCATTCCCGAGAAAGAGAAAGGCAGCGCGGCATTTCGCTTAAACGCCGTGCCTTATACTGCGCGGATGTCCCAAAAGGCGGTAACGAAAAAATATTTTGAGAGTAGAAGTTTGATGTTTTCCCCGAGAGCAATATCTCTGTAAAAAAAAACACATAAAAACTACTGGGGTTCTTTTTTTTTACAGTTCTAAGAGCAGGAAAACTGCCATAGGATGTATGAATTATACATGTAAAATCAGCGCACACAAGGGCAAAGTTAACTTGCGTGGACTGCTGCGTTCGCAGGAATTTTAAAAACAGAGTTACATCTGCGAATAACAACTTGTACTTCACGGAGTCGAAGTTGTCTTAATCTAGATTCGGCAAGTGATGTGTGCAACGACCGCGTAACAACAGACGATTGCCGAGTACAGTTGAAAATTTTCGCACACTGCCCCTACCGTCGTGTCGTCTTAATAGGCTAACACAGCCGCAATTCAAACTACCGTTAGCCAAAGAAAGCGGAGCGTGCAGCCAAGATTTGCAATACCGAGCAAGGACTCCCATAGATACAGTCAGTTTAGTCTAGATGATTGACAAAGATTCTCTGATGAAGGTGGAATTTGGGAAGGGAAAAGCTTTCACGGGCCCTGAACAAGCTATTTTTAACTCACAGACATGTATGACTAAATAACGTGCTTCTTCAGTGAACAACATGACCTGTTTGTCAGCAACATGCTTCCCTGCTAGATCAGATGTAAGCGTCTTAGTTCTCAACCGTCTTAGTGGTAGTGGTGCTAGGAACAGAGCTCGGGCGTTACAGTAAATGTGGCATTGCCAATTGCAAGGGCGCATTAAAGATGCTGCGTATTTGTTCTTTTTATTCTCTTCTTTCTCCCCCACCCAAACCGAGCTCCTCAGCCTGCTCGCCAACCACGCGACGAAAGGGTTCCACGCTTTCTTGGTGGTACTGTGTCGTCCCAGTAAAACGAGCACCGCACTTTAGAGTCATCAGGACACGTGCTCCGGCGCTAACTCACAGCGCTCACCAAGTTCAGGCACTCTGTTCGGCAGGAAAAGAACGCATCAAATCTTGTGGTCGTTGACCACCCCCCAAGTACTCGCAATCATTCTCTCTGTCGGCTCGTCAAGACGACTACGTGGCTGGAATGATAACCACAGGAAAGCGAACGATGAGCCGTGCTGTTGCGAAAACAACTGGAACGTGAAGGGAAACCGTTACGGGAGAAATACGGTGCAGAGCAACTACAGACAAAAAGATGCAAGTTTACGCAGCCTGAAAAGGGGATGAATACATGAAGTCAGACCAAAAGGAGGTGAAGGGACAGGATACCCACGATCATTGCAAATGGCTGAGGCTTCAAATTCGTTTCTCGCCCCACTCGCTTCGTCAGCATGCCCGCCAAGCCTTTATACCTGTATATTTCAATCCCCGTTGGTCAATACTGTGCCACCTCTTTTAATTTTGTGATGTTCTTTCGGCGGTATAATATACCGCATCAAGGCAGTGGCTGCTCTGTTTTGTGGGCGTGATTTCACCCGGGTGCGCGTGCATGTGCATGTCCGTGTGGATGCCTGGAGCACACCTGTGTGTGTGTTTACACTAGCGCCAAAGTTCACGTGATGCTTGCGTTTGGTCTGGCGTGCGTATTTTAACCTTTAGTATCCACTTGGGAAATGTTGAGCTTCAATTCCTCTACTTCTTCCGATTTCCATGATTGCGCAAGAACTGGGAATTCTCTTCGATGCCGCAGAGTCGATTTGGTCCCCCGGGCATGCCAAGCAGTTTTCCTCCGAGGTGAAGGAATAGCGACGCCTGGGTAATTAAAGAGGTGTGCAAGCAGCGAGCAGGCAGAACATTGGTTCTCTCGGCTGCAACATATATTTTGTTCATTTCTAACAGTACAGCTAATAGTCGTACCAGTGCGTCTTGTGAACAGTTGCTACTGCGTCAAGAGAAACAAAAAATACGAAAGAATGTCTGCAACAGACTTAAAGCGTTAACTTAAAATTTCATAACATGACCCACAAGAGATATTACATTTACTGCCTTAAGAAAGCTAAAAAGACAGAAAGAAAATAAGGGGTATGCTTACTACTTTCCTAGAATGTGAAGACCGAACCCAGTTGGAGATTCAAGCTTACCCCATGCATCGCACCCAACTCGTCCACACACACCCCCACATTTTCGCATCCCCCAATTGCTCAGCCTGTGGGGCTCTGGACACCCACTACCACTCCCTTTGTGAGTGTCCAGCCTCCCCATACCCCCTCTCCCCTCCCCTATCCTCTAGAGACAGGCCCTTGGGAGCCCAGATATCTCCGATCAACTATTGGTGACGTGGCGTAGTCCTTATGTACCTCCGCCACCCCCCACCCCTTCCTAATCCCAGAGACAAATAAAGTTTCTCTCTCTGTGTTGACCTGCTGTGGAACTTTCGGTTGAACTTTTCAGCGTTACCCGTCGCCCCTTCATCAGCCCCCTCGACGGCACCCTCCGAAGCTCCTCCCGCTTGCTAGCCATCGCCAGGAGGCTCCTGGCGATGGCTAGCAAGCGGGAGGAGCTTTGAATTTTTCAGCGTGGAATTGCTATGCAGCTTTTGTCCTATCTGGCATAAATTATTAGAAACTAATATAATTTGTGCCTATTATTATGAATCACCAGTACAGTTAGCGAACACCATAGGAATTTGGCCAGCTGGTAAATTATTTTCCTGCTGTCTTCAGCTCAGCCTGATCATCCTCTCTGTGGAGCACCCTGTGAAGGCAAAACTGGGGATTAATGGTATTAGCGCGGACACGACGGACTACTCACCTCTTTCCTGTAACAGCGCCAGCGTCGTAAAAGTTTGTCAGGATTTGCAAATATTTCCGTTGCTACACTCTAAGCCAGTCATATAGTTACTACGATGCTCAGCATTGCTACAATACCAGTTCAGCGTTACTACAATGTGATCGAGGGACCAACCCATGCAGCCAACAATAAAATTTCTAACAATTAGAATGTCGGCCATCCGATATGACTGTAAAAAATCGTCGTGCTCTGTGCATTCGCCTTACACATTGTAAGAATGACGTTCTGCCTTGTGAAGTACGACTGATGAGATCACGTTTTTCACTCAAAATGTTAAGTGCGTTGCCATAATTCGCTAAATTTTCTTCGTTGTGCGCATGAATTGGTCTCCACGGCGCATTGCATTGTTGTGAAGCGGAACCACGGGATTGGCTTAGAGTATAGACGTCTCGTGAATTCGTTTTACTTGCGGGTGTAGTGTTGCTTAAGACGTTTTTTTTTTTTCAGTATAAACTGACATAAAACGCCGGTTTTCTGTCATATCAATGTATTTTGGGGGGAGGGCCCGAGGAAGCGTGTTCTAATGTGGACTTAAGTTCGTAAATACGCTGCTCCGTATGTCTATATGGTCTTTATATGCTCGAAAACATATCTAAAATTGTTTGCTTGAAAATGCTTGGAAGGCGCACAACAGTAAAGAAAATCCACCTGTTTCATAGAATCCCTATGGTTTAACAAGCTACGTCACGGGTAAACTTGGAAAGTGAAAGCAAAGGAGGGGTTCTTTGAAAGCAAGAGTTTAGTGAAAGCTGCCACATAGCTGGCTGTTAGGTAACATCTAGCAGGCTGGCCAACCTTCATATTGGTAATCCTCAAGAATAAAAAACCACGAAATGTAAATCAAATGCACGCACAAGTGGTTCCGTATTTAACCTTTTTTTACGCACAAGGGCCCTAATATTACTATGATTGCGTAATCCAGTGCTAGACAGATAGACCTCTTCCTCGCCAGACCATTTGTTAGGCCCAGCCGCCCCATTCAAAGGAGCCGGATCTGACGTTAGCGATAGGTAAGCGTTCGTCATCGTTACCAGTGCCCGCAGGGACAGATGAATGCCGCTCATACCGGCAGCGTCGCGTATGTTTCGCAATCGCTGTACCCAGAAATGGCAACCTGCGTGGGTTAGGAAGCCACGATGGCTACCGCTGTAGGTCACTCTAATAGGTAGATGCTTCAAGACGACACGTAAATCATTCCCGAGCACGTTCTGAATAAAGAGGGGCGGGCAGCAAGGAGATGTAAGAGATGAAGCAATCGGTGATGTTAATTGTATGGAACGCAAACCCAGAATTCGATTACAAAAATCGGCCGAAACATCTGTATCTACTCTATACACACGAATCAAGGAAGGGAGGGGAGGAATTATGTCACGACGCTCCTAGTTGGAGAGTCTATACCGAGACGCTGGCCCTTGTCCAGTGTACATCTAGCTCGAATCCTGGAATTTTAGATGCAACGCATCTCATGCTCGCCCCTCTGTCCTTCCTGCGTCTGTCCGGCGTTGTCCGCACAGCTGCGCCTCTCCTCCTCTCCTCTCTCCGATAGCGAACACTCTCTCCCAAACAGCTGCGGGTTGGCGCAGCGCGCTCTCACTCCGTTGCTAGGCGCCGGTGGGCGGCGCTGCGCGCGCTGCGCATGTGCAGTACTCTCCCTCTCTCCGCGCTCTCCTCCCCTTCGGGCGCTGTGAATATAAAGCGGCATGCCGCGCTCCGGTGGTCTCAGTCGACGGTCGTCCGCCCACCTCCCCTTCGCGTGAGAATCCCTGCTATAAGCGTAATCAATACGATGGAAAACAGCAATGGAACACCCCATGAGATGCGTTGCATCACACCAGGAATCCCGCGACGGGAGGTGGGCGTAATTTTTTTTCAAAACTCCCTCCGACGCGGGAAGAACGTATCTTCAAGCGATTTGTTTCATGCTAGATTAGGCCCTAGATCACCGCGGTATAGCCACAAATAAACATGTGAAATTTCAAAGCTCAAGCTGATGTTTTCGTAGGATCATTTTATTATCAGTGCGAACAGTTGTTTAAACAAAGACTGTCTCTCTCTTTAAGTTTATAGCAGAAAGGTTCCTAGGTGTTGTGAGCATTTTTATGGTCGTGGGAAGGCCGCACCAGTCGAAATGAGGCTAAAGCATAAACCCGCCGCGGTGGCTCAGTGGCTAAGGAGTTGTGCTGCTAAGTACGAGGACGACGGTTCGATTCACGGCCGCCGCGGCCACTGCTCTGATGGAGGCGAAACGCAAAAACGCGCGTGTGTTCGAGATTTCGGCGCCTGTTAAAGATTTCCAGATGGTCAAAATCAGTCCGGAGCCCTCCACTACGGCGCGCCTCGTCGCCTGAGTTGCGCCGGTGCGTTAAACACTAGAATCAATCGAGGCTGACGCATGCTGGACTACTTTATCAGTCAAACCAAACGATAGATTATTTCCTTTGCTCCATCATTTATGGCTCAATGTTCGATATTGTCTTAAGGCCTTTTAACTTGCATTAATTGTGTATGCTTTGTAGCGTGAGCTACATGTAGCTCCAGTACACTGGCCGAGCTTGAGCAGTTTCGCGTGGCTCCTGGAGAGCCGTGCTGCTCATGCGCGAAGAGCAGTGACGTCACACGGCACATAGAACGTTGCTCGCTGCCCGGCGTCTCTCACGCAACCCACGCGCCCGGCGTCTTCGCCGATCTCCATTCCGCACCTGGCGGCCCGGTCCACTTGATGATCATGCGAGAGGTGGCCGGGTGAAGAACCGATGGCTCGTGCGTCGTAGCAACACCGGCGTGCACCTGTGGAACCACCTTACCTCTGGGGCGATTGGTGGCGCTGTGCCGGAGCCACTTGATAAATATACATGTGCCAGATAATGCGTACACCGTGCATGTGTCGTTGAAGCAGCAGTAAGCATGCTAATCAAGCTAATCCTGTACAACCAGGAAAGCTAAGGATAACCAGCTGAACCTTAGCTCACGCTGCGTATATCCTGGCATAGCCGAGCTAAGCCACTGTTGATTTTTTTAATCAAAGTTTATCTACCCGTTTTTCTCCACTCCTGAAGCCGAAAGTACATTTATTTGGAAATCCCAGTTTATTACACGAATAGAAAAAAAGATATTGGCTTATATCTGACTCAATAGAAAAAAATTGTACACAGAAGGGGAACATACAACTGAATGCCGCGTTTACAGTCCACAAAACACGCCCCAAAGGGCTTCTGACAAACCCCTGTCAATCTAACGCGCAGATGTTTTAAGCACCATGGCTCCTCTCTTGCATGTAAAAGTAATGAAGGCGAATACACCGGAGAAAAATCTTTATGCGAGGCGTGACTGGCCCCTCACATTTATTTTCGTGTTTTGTCGCAATGTTAGCTTAAAATCTCTGCCATGAGTGTGGAAGCTGCGTTAAGTTGAAACTCCTTTCTCGCTCTAACGTAGCAGGCTGTGGTATGGAAAATTGGGCTGTCTTTCCCTAAAAAGAAGAAACAAAGGTTTAAAATGTCTGCAAAAAGGGGTGTAATCTGATAAAGAAAAGGAAGGCCCTGTGATCTACTTAAAAAAACAATCGTTCTAAGTCTTCAAGTCGCAGCAAGAAAAATGGTTAAGTGCACGAAGCTTGTAGGACAAGTCTCTTCAAGAGGCGGCAGAGCTGTCACAAAAACACGTCTGACCGTTGTTTCACGGCTTCGCCGCGTCAAAAACTTCGAGAATCAATGCGCAGAAGTGCAAATATACTGACTAGTACAGGCACAGTCAATACAAGTGCTAAGAGAGAAAGAGAAGGCTCTTTATTAAAACAGAAAGCCGAGATGTTTGCCGGAATTGTGACACTGGCATGCTACTCGGCAGGCGAAGGGGGAAAGGAGGAAAAAAGCCCGATAGATTATACGGCACAAAAAATAGGATGGAAAAGGAGAAATAAAGAAAATATGAAGCTCAGTTTGCGCAAGTAGAGCCATTGAAAAGTCTGTCTTCTAAACTCTAAATCACTACAATGACGCCAATCTCGTCTGTGGTCCTGTAGACAGTTCCCCCGGCATTCGCAAAAACTTTAAAAGGGGAGAAGCGTAAGGGCAGCGACGTTTTTGCGACCCCTTTTTCCCAAACTTTCCAAACTGATGTTGTTACGCAACGCTCATCCTCTTGGTTCATTTTCCTCCAAGGAAGCACTTCCGCAATGATTTTGGGTGGCACGCGCGAGAGGAGCGTGTCATTGCAAATGGTGGGTAATGCTTCGCTCTCATTTTATTGCTGTGAGAAACAGACAGTATGTATGCAGTACTCTTGATTGAACGTGCCGGAACCACTGCCTGAGATGATAACGTTGTCTCCTCCTGTCACCTTTGTCTCCGTGATTCACGCACTCACCACAGTGAGCGCTCGCACGGCATTACATCTTGGCGCGGATATCTCTGAGGCTGGGGATAACGACTGCGACTGCCTGTCAACCGAAAGTGCACAAAAGTATGCTTCACACAAGAGTGGTCTCGACATATCGTTTTTAATAACCTTTATAGAAGATCTCTGCCAAACTTTCTATTGTTTTTATAAAGTTTTCTGAAGGTGCAGGTTCTCCTTAAAGCAAGTGCCTGCTAAGCCACCAAAAAAAACGTTCAGATCCTAAAATGTCCATAAAACCGCCCCCCATTTTCCCGTGTTGAAAATTTGCAGACATAAAAAAAAGTTTTGCAGTTACCACTAGATGAGTGTATTTTAATGATGTCCCTTAAAACTATGAGTTCCAATAACCAGCCAAACATTGTGTCGAAAAGCTCGGGACTTACGAGGTGGACGAGGGAAGAATAAAGCGGTCATTAGACCTACAGCTATTTTCTGCATTCATCTCCGGTATTCTGGCCGTCGACCTCTGAGCAAAGCCGGAAGAAAGGCTTCGGGGACATTCCAGTCAAATTCCCTTCTCTAAACACTGTAGTCGTAAACCTGCAAAGTGGAGCGTTCCACTGTCGCCAGAAGCCGGTTGCCTTCCTTTGTACTACAGGAGCCCTGAAAAGCACCACTCGATTCCGTCCGTTCCTTAGCGCATACCACCTCTTTGGAACGTCCCGTTTCTTTTCTATGCGGATGAAGGGCATAATGTATATAGGCCTAGGACGGAACTATTAATTATATTCTCTCTCACTGGTCATCATGGCCGGAAGGGAGGAAAGGTGGACGACCCCAAAATACCATCTTCTTCCCTCCCGCCCTTTCCTTTAATGGAAGGCTGCATTTTTAAAATAAAGATTAATCTATTGCCGTGTCATCACATGGGGTTATTTGCGTCGAACGAAAGAATAGCAAAATATATTGTATAAGAAGGAAGCCGAAGACAAAAGAAAGAGATAACCTAACGCAGTGGCTTTAGGCACGTCCAGCTTCAAGCCTTATACGTGAGCACATTTTATTTGAGTCAGTGAACATTATCTGTTAGCAGAAATTTCTCCTTACACTGCATGCGATCCCAATGCTGTTCTTTCAGAGCGGAAGTTACAAACCCTACATCCTTTGAAGAAAAAAAACGTTGTCGTTCGCGAACACAAAACTAGTTCGTAGAGCCAAAAGGCTTTTCTCCTTGCATATAAATGTTACGTATGAGTTTGACGTTGTATTTCTAGAGAGACTAATGGATATTATTGTGTCTCTACAATTGCGAGCGGGCGATCTAGTGACCAGTTGCCATAATGAAATGTGCCCCGTGCATCACGAGCGAAAATTAGAGTTCTGTGTAAGCAGATGCCACTCGCGCCGCTCACAAGTGCTTCATAGCAAAGTGGATTTCTCGACAACTTCGTGGCTCGTCATGAAACGTGCTGCCGGATGTGGGTTCACAGCCACGGTTCGTGCATTCGACAACGTTTTCTTCACTTTCCTCTGCCAATCGTGCCTTCTTCTAATTGCAGGGGGCTCCTCGGGAAGGTCCTCTACAAGCTACAAAAAGTTCCCGCCATGATCATAGTGGGCGAGTTTTCTGATACCCGAAATCGGGGTGCCTATAATTCAGGGCGGAATTGAAACTGAGACCAGTACACGACCGTAACGTGCCATCAACGTTCAGAACCACAGCGAGGTGGCGCCCTCGCAGCGAGCCGCGAGCACCGCTGAGGGCTTAAAAATTTTGAGTACGCACAGATGTGCCCACCGCACCCGGTGTTGGGAAGGTTGCGATGCACATATTACAGATTTGCTTCCTGGAATCACAAAGGGCTATGGCACTATGCCCCTGCCATCAATAAACTCGCCTGCGCCCGTCACTTCTGCAGGTTACACTATCCTATGCATACAATAGTCCCCCAGCCCCGAGTAGAAGCAGAAAGGTGCACGACAAAGTGGAATGATGGAAATGCGAGAGTGTGTGCATCATATAAGGCGATACACAAAAAGAAACCTTCCGACCTTTCTGGAGCATGGTGGGAGCCGGCAGAGGAACTGCGCCGCAATATTGACGCACGACAATTTTTTTGCTGCATTTTCTATAGGCAACGAAAATGGCAGACCCAGAAATATGTAGGCGTGCTCCAAGCCAGACGCCTCGGGACAGAGTGAAAGAGAAATGCAGCACAAAACAACACTCCAAGTAGGGCTCTCGAAAAACACTCGCTCTTCTGCGCCGAGACCTCCCTCCAGGAACTGCGTGAGACCAGTGTTCTCTGAATTCTTTTTGTTGGGTGTGGCTCGTAGACCTAGATGACTTCCCATATTCTCTGATACTCCACCCACTTCTTTCATGCAGCTCGACGGTGCTGAATGCCAAGGCCATTTCGTACAATATAGCGCGTACGTAGATGCAGGACATTTGCGGCGTAATATAATTCTAGGGATCTGCCGTGTCAGGGGCTGACGGCAAAACACCAGGAAAACACGGGACATCGAACTGCCCGGTGCAAGCGATATTGGAAGTGACAGCTGGCCCCAAAAAATGGCAAGGCCATATTTTTACCCGTTTGTGCATCCTCACCAGAAGAGAAACAGCGTATGTCTCTGTTCGTTGCTATTGACGTATTTGTCTATGAAGAAAACACTTTTACATTTGCAAAAAAAAAAGAAATGCCAACACCAGCTTTCGAACCTTTGGTATGTCCGCAAATGCGTCATGGCAAGTTAGTTGCTATGGTATAATTTCCGGCGCCAGTGCAACGCCCAGACGAATTCTCCGGAGCGCCACCTCCTTAAGCCGCCAGGAAGGTCAGTCCCACGCGGAGGAAGAGGGGCACGCGTGGAGCGCCGAAGAGTCTTTTTTTTTTTTTTTTTTTCGAAGAGCGTCTTGCAGGGACAGCTGCAGAAGCGGGAGCGGGTAAATAACTTGCGGAGGATGAGCAGCCAAGGCGGCCTCGACGTGGGTTGGCGGGCTACGGCGGGTCCAGAGGATGCAAACAGGGCACGGGAACGATAGCAGTAACCGGTGCACATCTCATACAATGCCTGATGTGCTGTCTACATGCTTTAGGTTATGTTAAAGAAAGCAGAGTGATCGGTTTACTGACATGATAGTTACGTTAATATACTAATGTCATGACAGGTCAGACGGAAAGTAACGCTAAGATGCTTATACCAGGTCCTAAGATCCACTGAAGTTTTATTTTTCAAGTAAGGCGTTAGAATGCGAGAAGCTTTTTTTAGTGAAGGACATTATCTTAGTTTTGGAAGGCTATAGCGTCATTAAACAGTTTGAGTATCACGAAGTAAGAGTCTAAATCGAATTGAAGAGATTGACTACCATTATTAGAAGAAATAGTACACCAAATAACGCAATCGTCAGCGATAAGCCTAACTCTAGAGCTGACAGAAGAGGGTAGGTCATTATTAAATATTAGAAAAAGCAAATTACGAAGCAGACTTCCTTGAGGAACACCAGATGAAACTTAAATTAAAGGAGAGTTAAAGGAATTGTTATCTATTGGAAAGAAATGTCAAAGAAATTGTTGTCTATTGGAAAGATAGTCCTGTGTTCACGCGAGGACTAGTGGGTGAATATTAAGCTGCCTCAGTTTTAGCGAGAGACGGTGGTGAGGAACCCGGTCGAATGCTTTCAAAACGTCGGGGAATATGGCGTAAATTTGCATACCCCAGTCCAATGATGAATGTAATTCATGAGTTCGTCCGGCAAGTTGCGTTTCGCATGAATAGACCATGCAGAAACTGCGCTGGTGTTTGAAGATGATACTGTGTTCCTCTGAGTATGTAATTCTTTGTGCATGAATGACGTGTTCCAGAACTTAGAGATCGTACTAGGTAAAAAAAAGAAATGTTCAAGATGTCAGCGTTGTGCTCCCAGCCGAAGCACTACCCCGATGAAAATACATAGCAGGAGCACAACATTGAAAGAAATGAAAAAATGCTTCTGTGTTAGAACAAGTTCCAAGTTTATAAATACCTCCAGAGGCAGAGCTTTTTTGACCAAACAACTCCTCCAGCTTGTTTTTGTTTTCGGTGCTTATTTGCTTCATAGAGCAGAGAATAATCGGGGGATTTTAATGTTCACCATAAGTCAGAATATAAGCTACACGTGAAAAGCGGGTCCGTATACGCAATGTATTCAACTGTCTTTTTTCTTTACGAAGCTTCTTTATTTTATGTATGAAACGTCAATAAGACCTGCCCTTCAGGCGCTCGAATCTGCTGTGAGCTTTTTGTTTTTTTACTAATACCAGCCTACACACTATTTTTTAAACCTAGAAGCTTTGAAATCAATAGCAGAGAACTGTTCGCGACTGCATTTATATGTAACTACCTTTCTCCTTTCTGAGCATGAAAAAAGTTACTCCGATTCACCCACGCGGGGATATTTATGCTTTCGTCGTAACAGCACTTCGTAATACCAAAAAGAGCTCAAACCTGCGATGTCCTATTCCCCGCGTCTTTTGGAAGTTCCTGAGAAGGGGCAGGGGCATGAATTCGAAAGTTTAGGCTGACATTCCTGACACGCGTAAAGGGGAAAAATTATTGGCAAACTCAATATCCTCTTTTATTCGTCCACTTTAGTCGATGTCGCTTTGTCGGGTAAAAATATTCTACGCACGTAAACCTCAGGTGCGTTCATGCAGTCCCATGAGTACCGTTCTGTCTCCCGCACTTTCCCCGGCTTTGTTCGCTGTGCTCGTGTTTTCATTCCGCTTTATCCGGTCACGACTAACTTACTTACTCGAGCTCCGCTGTCACGACCGTACCGCCTGTTAGGTCGAATAAAATGCACTGCGCTTTGAAGTTGCTCCGCTGTTTCTTTCTCTTATTTGCTTTTTTTTTCTCAGAAGAGAAATAGCGACGAAAAGTTCGTCGACTTTGAAAACTTCAATCGATTGTAGCAGGCGACAGTTCACAGTGTGAATTATTTTTTTAAGGAGGTGCACTCTTTGTGTTTTCACAGATTGCTCGCCGAACGTGCGAGCATCAGCATTTCTATCTGTAGCCTATCTCCGTAGCGCCGAGACAATGACATCGTGTTGCTGCAAATGAGGTCACGGTTTGAATTTCCCGCCGATTGGACTTTAGGCAGTGAGGGAACTAGGTAGAAACCCTCGAGTCGCAGCGCTGTTGTTTTTATGAAGACAGAGAGCAATTCCAGTACACCCCCGTTATAACGAAGTAGCTTTATCCAAATTACCGCTTTATTCGAAGTTTTTTTACGGTGGCAGCTGCCATACATTAAGAGCGATCCACGTCCACTTTTAAGGAAATGATGCTTATACCGAGAACAGTTTCGTTTCAAGGGGACTTTGTTATAGGGAGGAATTATGCATTTATAACGGTTAAAAAAGTCTCACATGGCCTTGTGATACGTTCATTTCACCAACGCCTTACGGGGGCAGCCTCATTCTTGCAGAAAAAAAAGCAAGGAACGTTTAGAACAGCCATGACCTAATTGATGATGATGACGGAGTGAGTTCATTGCAGCCTTGAGAAGAACAAAAAAGAAAAGACGGATTGCTGATCGGTTTCTCACCCAACGATTCATCCGAAACACTCGTGTATAAGCAGCAGTAAATGGGATTTTGAACCCCTGACGTGTTTTTTATTTGTTTCTTTTTTGGAGGGAAGGAGAATCTCGGCAATATTTTGTCGCACAAAGAAGAGCGAAAAAGCATCGGTTGTTTTTTCCTCGTGCCATCGCATTTCTTTGCAGTCTCATTATGAAGAAGTGTCTGACGATAACGATCCTCCCTGCAGCGAAATTTGAGCGCAACGTGAACTACAGTCTTCTCGGTCACGACGCCTAGCTGCTGCGTCTCGGGAAGTGATCGCGTGACCAGCGAACGCGCTACGGGGCGCGCGAGTCTGGCGTTATCTCGCAGCTCCTCGCCGCCGCCGAGCATGTTGTTGCAAATCGTGTTCGAACCTCCCACGCAAATGTCCCCTGGTTTGGATGAGCCACGCAACAAAGACGACGATGACGAAGGACCGATGTACAGTCATGTACAAATGAAATGCAAACACAGAAATATATACCACATCCCACAAAAGTAATAGAATACTGTTCTGACATTTGCAACGAAGGCGCGCCAGTGGTATTGTGGAAATAAAGATTTCCCAACTTTTTTACTGTATTTAGGCTACGCGATAATTAGACTTGGATGAAAAGAATCGCGCTATCTGTGTGTTCTGGTACACATTTTCTTGATCCCGTTTCATTTATCCATGGCTGTACGTGCTGCACGCAGCGCGTGCTGGGCTTCTGTGCTTTTTGTGAACTTCAAAGAACAGTACGCTTGCACACATGAGTGACGGTTTTACGCCTCCTTTCTCGGGCGCCACTAAACGCCAAAGGGTGGTTTTTCACACACGTCTTGCATGGACTCGGCATACTGCTGCCCTCCTCCTCACACTTTCCATATACTTTTCCTCTCCGCTTTCTTGCTCGCTCTACCTCGTCAATCTTCGGCGTCCTCTTCGTTTGCTCGGTTGCATTGAGGGACGACGGCGACGCGCAAGCACAGCAGCGGGTGCTTAAGAGCTTCCGCTCTAATACAGGCTTCGTACTAACTTTACCCATGGAGACAAGCAGAAAAGGTAAATTGCACCTCATTCGCTGTTGAATAACGCTTAGTAGAAGTGGATGATGCGTCAATTTATACAAGAAAAAACGAGACATAAGCTTGTGTACAAAGAATTTCGTTGGCCCAGCACCCCCAGACACAAGTGCAAGAAACAAGTTGTCCCTACGCATAGGTTTCCATTGAGGTCCCCACACAAAAGTCGCAAAGAGAGCTTGAACTTACGAACGCGCACAATGAAATACCTGTAGCACATAAATAAGCGTTCCGACAAGGAAAACTCCCACCTCCCCTCGCGGGAACCCCAGTGTAGATGCGACGCATAGGGGGTTCACGTTGCAGCGTTGGACAGCGGAGGAACGCTGGAACGATGGAGCGGAGAGAGCGGCGCAGACACCGCGTTTTATAGGGGGCATAACGGTGAGGGGACGCGCCGGCGCCAGTGCGTCTGCCGCGGCTATGACACAACACAATCCAAAACAATTCATTTCAATCCAATCCAATCCAAATCCAATCCAATTCAAGCCAAGCCACGCCAAGCCAAGCCAAGCCAAGCCAAGCCAATCGAATCCAATCCAATGCCCCTCGCGAGAGAGTGTTCGCTATCGGAGAGGAGAGGGGGTGAGCGAAATGAAACCTTCTCTAGGTGGCATTGGTGAGCGGCAGAGAGCGCAGCTCGCGCGGCGAGGAGAATGGGGGAGGGGTGTGGACGGTCAACAACAACGCCGACGATGCCGGATGCAGGGACAAGCGAATGAATGAGATGCAGTCGCATCTAAAAACATTACAGACTAGCGCACACGCCAACATATAATGTTCTCGCCCCATCCATGCCTTCGAGGCTCGCTTGATTTTTAGATGCGACGCTGAGAGCATCTCTTGTCGGAGGGCCTGTCCTTCCTGCGTGCGTCCGTCGTCGTCGTCGGCGTCCGCACTCTCCTCCGCTCACCCCCTCTCCTCTCCGATAGAGAACACTCTCTCGCGAGGGGTATTGGATTGGATTCGATTGGCTTGGCTTGGCTTGGCTTGGGTTGGGTTGGGTTGGCTTGGATTGGATTAGGATTGGATTGGATTAAAGTGGATTGTGTTGGATTGTGTTTCGTCCTAGCCGCGGCAGACACACTGGCGCCGCCGCGTGCACAGGTGAGAGCGAACACTCTCTCTCAACATCTGCGGGTGTGCGGCCCAGCGCGCTCTCACTCCGCCGGTGGGCGGTGGTGCACGCGGTGCTGCGCATGTGCAGTACTCTCTCTCTCCGCGGCCCGCTCTCCGGCGGCCTTTCGGTCGACGGTTGCTCTCCGGTTGCGCTTGAACCCCCTCATCGTCGCATCACACCAGGGTTCTCGCGAGGGCAGGTGGGCGTAATTTTTTTGGAGTGCCAACTGCCAATGCGGCCCGGTGTTTCGTATTTAGAGCAAAGGTACACCTAGCTATTGAAGTGCGTCCTTACTACAAGTAATGGCAGCAAAGAGGGAGAGTTGAGTGTCCCATTCACCAAACCAAAATCCCTTTGTTTTGTTTTAAGTGCGAATGCACTTCTTAAGCGAGCCTGAAGTGTCCGCCGCCGTCCGCATAGCAACAGCTGCGGGTGCGCGCGCTCCTTGTCTTCCTTGGCAACGGGGGGAGATGGGCGCGCGCTGCCTGGCCGCTGACATGGCACGTACCCACGTGGGGGATTGGCCAGGAATCGGGCGTGAGAAGGGCTAATGCACCCGCTTAAAGGAGTACTGACACGAAATTTCAAAGCTGAGATCCGCTCTAGCAATCAAGTACAACGACAACACAAATAGGTGTCTGTGAATAAATGCATCTTTCTTTCTTAGTAGTTGTGTGTGTGTGTGTGATCTCTCTTTCGCGAACATTACCGAACCGCGCAAATTCAACTCGTGCATTCGCACTTTCACATTCTTCCCCTCGGGGAAATGCGGGGAATTTTTTTTCATATTCACAGCTGCTCTAGACGCGTCACAAAACTGCTTGGTCAAATTAAGGGGTCCTTGAACGCTTTTTTACAAAACAAAAAAACAGGCACTGTCATCCGCGTAACGAAGGACCTTAAATTCGCAGGATATAGAGAAAAAAACCGTACCCTTTGACCCTGCTGTATATTAAGGCACAGATGTTTGAGGTATAATGCAAACAACGCGGGTTCAAGGGGGCAGGCCTGTCTAACAGACGACTTAACCGCAGCTATCTTACACGGAACTGCGGTTGACGACAAGTTGTGAGGTGCACTCTTTGTAACAAAGCTGAATGCCTTGATACAACATATCCCCTAAATTTACCGCTGCCATAAATGCGAATAGAAAATCGTGATAAACTCGATCAAATGCCTTTGAAAGGTCGATTTGGATAAAGGCCACCTGCTCTGCCGAATCAGACACACACTCAAATATTGAACGAGCCATGTGTATAATTGTTTGAATGCTCCTATCTCGAATACCGCACTAATTTAGTATAAATAGGGAACGATCTTTAATGTGACGGGCGATGTCACCACAGATATCTTGCTAGCTAGAATGTGGTGATAATGATAACGAAATTCACGATGCCAGTGGCGACGACGGCAACGATGGCGATGACAACGGTAATCTGTCCGTGGACATGCAGATAAAGGACGTTTTAGGACCATGGGCTTGTCCCAAGCGTGCTTTAAGGGCTACCAAAGCTCTGATAGTGTACCTGCAACACACAGGTCTAGACCAGTCGCTGTAAATAACTCGCCGTATCTGTACGCATCAACTTCTTGAACATCATCGCCATCATCTTCATCCCGTCATCAACTGGCGTAGCAAGTTAGGCATTTTAGCCCAGCTAACATCGCCAGACTTCATTAAAGATCGCTCTCTCTCTCTCTCTGGTCATCTGTGTTTCTTGGGTACGCCATGAAAGGTGCTGCCGCGCACGAGGCCCGTTTGGGGCTTGAACACGGAGTTAATAGGCCCCTCAGCTGTAGGCCTACGAAATAGGCCTTCCCGAAGACGCTGCCAGGGACAGGTAACTCCTAAGCCACCTTTAAATTTCGGCATTAGAGTCCCTTTAAGCCTGAGCACATTCACTACAGACCCGCAAGTAATTCATACTCGGAAACGGGATGAGAAGCGCACAGAATCGTGTCGTTTTTATGACACCCACCAGCTGAGGCGGACGGCAGCGAACAATGGAGTGTCTCTGCAAAGAGACCTGAATGGAGCCGGCAGAGCACTTTGAAGGAAAAAAATTCCCGTGCCTTCCCGCGAGGGGAACACGAGTAAATGCAGAGCATTGGGGCCTCAGTACTGATTGAAGGCAGTGTTGCTTCCATCGCTTCTTCCGTGATGCTGGAGTAGCAGACACGAGTAAACGTGGGCACGAGCGTCAACCAAGGAAGGTAGGAGCAACGCAATGACTGAAACACGAGCGACCGCTAGCCGCTATATTTGCAGCGCGCGCAGTAGAGGGAGAGCAGTACGGGGGGGAGAGCGCGCATGCGCAAGCAGCGCGCGCCCTTCCACGCCCCACCGCGCTGCTATCACGCACCTGTTACGCCGAGACCGCGACGGAGCGAACGGGCTGACTACGATGCATGCGCGCGCCAGTTGCTGTTGAGAGAGAGGAGGGAAGGAGAGGCGCACCTGCTGCGGACGCGGAACTGTTGACACCGTCCGACGCAGGAACAGGCGAGGCTAAGAAATGCTCTGCATTTAAAATTGAGCAAGTTACCATCGTGCCTGCTTCCTTCCAGTTGTGCGCACTCCACTGCCTGAAAGTTCAAATGGAAAACTCCCGCGGGGCTCATTTCTGTTACCGTGCGGAAACCTATCTCAGCGGCATGGCGTGTGGCACCGGTTGTGAAAGCACTGGCGTAGCGACGTAAATTGGCGCTGAGTGCTGTCAAGTAATTTGGCATTCTCGAAAGCAACGGGCACGCATGTGCTTTCATAATTGCATTTCGCTTTCTCTCTGGGATTTCCATTCCTTGCACGAAAATTCAACGCATCGAGTCATCCAAAATAACACTGTAATCACAATACTCATAACTTCATCGTATCTCTTTTGTGTGTACGTAACCAAAACGAACACTGATGGCCGCCAAGAAGGGCACCTTTTGCTTTGGAGCTACGATGAGAAATCAAACGCTCCCGTGTAATGCTATGACGACAAATACCCACAGCGCTTCGTTATCCTCATAAAACAAAACGGAATCCAATCGTTCACCCTGGTGCCTTCGAATTCAAGGCTTTGAAGGGCGCAGTGTTAAGCAGCGTTCTTTAAGTGAAGGTCATGAATACAGGCCATTTATTTCCGTCCGTGTGTCACATAAAAATGCTGAACAAAAAAATTAAAATTGTTCGATGCCATTTGAATGTACAACGGCTAGGGTACTTGATGCGGTTAGTGAGAATTCTTGCTATTTCGTTGCTGACAGCAGATTTCTCTTCCTGAATTACAGAAGCAAAAAAGGGGCCCCTTCCTTATGAGAAAGTTGGTTAAAACGCGAAGACCTCTTCCATACAACCTGAGTAAAAGCCAAAGTTCAAAAATTAAAACTGCTTCGACCGTGTCGGAATGGCGAAATCAGATAGACATTGGCTTTATAACGTGAGAAACCTGGATTTTATTCCCACGACGGGAAGTGCGTTCTTTTCTTGGTGCGCTTGGGGGAAAGTGCGTTTAGAAATTTGGACTTTGACTTTGGACTTTGCAGACATTTGCTTCCGACCAGACAAAGCTTCTCGTTTCAAACATCTTTCACTTCTGCTATAACCAGCATCATAGTCAGCAAGTCATAGTCAGCATAGTCAGCAAAAGTTGGTTTTCCTGCAGCATGTGATTAGGCAAGTTCACCATTAGGGAGGCATAGAAATCTTCGCTCAAAATTATGTTAAGTGTGGTAGACGAGATCCAATTAATTCTCGCCTTCTAGATTAATCCTGCACCAACAGATAATCGAACGCAGTTACGAATAAATAAAGCCTGTGGTACCACTCGCTAAAGAAATTATGCTTCAGTAACAACATGAAATTTTCAATGCGCACACAAGTTCCCAGTTCAGTGCTGCATATTTTGTTATAATCATTTTTTATAGTCGAGAGCATATTTTCGGATCCCCTCTTGTCTCTTTCGTGGCGTAACCCCACGCTCACAAGGCGGCAAATTTCAAGCACATATCTACGCGTATTAGATAATTAGAAAGGTGTATATTGCATTATGGATTTTTTGCAAATAGTGGCGCATTTGCGGATGTTCAGCTCATCTAACAATTTTCAGCCTGATTTGTTGGTTCTGGATCATTTGCGATAAAAATAAAATCTCGCAGACCAAAACATGTTTACAAAACTGCAACGTACAACTTCGCGTGTTGTAAAGTTTGTGTTGAAAGCGAATTTGACGCAAGGGTTCCTGTTTCCGAAAGCCGGAACAACCAACCCTTGCTCCGACCCTCTTCGAGTGTTTCTCCAAACTCATGGCTACCGCACAGAACTGCCATTCTCCCAAGGGCAACAAAGGAATAGCTGGCGTATTGAGGTCTTTCGGTATAATTTAAAGTCCGGAGCAACGCCGCGCTCATTGCAAGCGACACTGATTCTCGCGGGCGGCAAGCCCGGGCAGTTATCCAAATAACGAAGTCTCCTCAGCGGGAAAGTTTCAAAGTGCCGGATCAATATGACAGCTCAACGCTTGCGACCACAAATGCTCGAGCTCGCTATCGTTGTGTCCTACAACAGTTCCCTAATTCAATCTGCTTGCATTCGTAACTTCGAATCATTCAAACTCTACCTTGGTACATGCGGCTATGCATCGCTCTTCGCTTAAACACCGAAAATATTCCACCCACTATTGTACAATCCGGCGAGGTCCCCTCCTTAGCCATCTTTTGCGTTATTTCTGTCGCACCGAATTACGCGCCGACGTAGCGAATACAATGTCGCACAATCGCTACGACAGCGGGATGTGGAGAATGCCACCAGCTTGTGGTAAAACCTTCATGGCAGGGGTTAAAGCACGAGACTAAGTGTCTGCTACATTATTTCTCGGCTTAAATGGTTTAGCGGGCCGTCGACCGACCCTTGCATGGAGCAGCTGCATACTGAATAAATATGCAATGCGAATTCACGAAAAATCGATGGCTCCGGGTGACGTGAATGGGGATGGTCGACGTAACATGGGGTACGGAACGGGCTCTGCTTTTGGGGAACAGCAAATCAAATCAAAATGTTAAAAGCGGGAAATCCAACAAGGGCCGTAAAACGTGGTTATTAAAGGGACACTGAAGGCAAATAGCAAGTTGGGCTCAGACGAAAGTCCAAATGCGCCGAAGCCTTGTCTGTGCTTACTCGACGGCAAAAGATGCTTTAATTGCCGAAAAATTACCAATTGAAAAAAAAAATTTCACCATCTCCCCGAAGCATCGTAACTGACGCTCATGGACGGAATCTTGCCCGACGTTAACGAGTCCTTGCACGTCGCGCACACCGCGTACTCGCCGTAGTCGTTGCCCTCGCCGAACTCTCGCGAAAGACTCGCGCTTGAAGCGTGTTTCGGCGCCGACCGTCGCGCGCGCGGCCGCTTTAGCGGTGCGGTCGCGTTGACGAGCGGCATCCAGATCTGCTTGGCGACGTTGGCGTGCCGAAGCGGCTTCGCTTTCTCGCTGTGTGGGATCCGCTGCTCGACGCTGGCGTTTCAAAGTGGCTTCACTTTCTCGAAGTTTGGCATCCGCTGCTCGACGTCGACGTTTCGAAGCGGCTCGTCCATTCAGTTTATCGGACAAGCAGCAACTGAGGGAGCGGGGCGCGGAGAGGAGGAGAGGAGGAGCAGCGCGCGCGCTATCGCAAAGCTGGTGTGGAGAGAGAGAGAGGAGGAGAGCGGCGTTATCGCACAGCTGGTGGGGAGAGTGGGAAAGGTGCGCTCGGACGCCGACGGACATAGCCCCGAGCAAGAGATGCTTTGCATCTAAAAAGCATTTAATTCCTCGTGCCATTTCATGAGATTTCGCGTAACGCAATCGGTTGCCGGAAACCAGTAAGACAGCGGTGTGGTCCAGCAGGAAAAGTAAAACCTACCGCGCGAACCATCGCGGCTGCAGGAGCCACTGGTCGCGCACTCGGCGCGTACGACAAAACAACTTGGCCGCCGACACTTCCGCTACCTGCCAATCTGTGCGCGTTAATCTTGGTGCCGCACGGGACGTGAGATGGTGGTTAAATCATGTGATTGTGCCGCGCGGCCTTTTACTTTATCTGCAAAAAGTCTAGCGGACAGCTCAACTGCATGGACAACAACGACAGGGGCGTCTTTTGATTTGCATTTTTGTTATAAATAGTCGGGTTTTAGTATCATCGATGCACTCGGCATAACAGCCCGGCGCCATCTCTTAGTTGAACTTGTAACAGCGTGCAACGCTAAATTTGTGTGCGGCCCGCTATGTCGGCACCACGACGTGAGTTTTAAGCACGTTTCGTCAGTTTTCCGTCGCGATACAGTAACGCTTATTGCGGCATCTGTTGAATGGTTTGCCAAGCGAATTTCCTATTAGCCCATCTGCCAGAAGTGTGCCTACAGCTTTTACAAGCGCCCAAACCACTTCTTACAAACGCCTAGGCGCCTGTATTGTACGAAAAAAGAAGTGCGGGCCACCAATCCACCCTGTGGAAATGGTTGGGAAGCGAAGCTTTTTACACCACCTACCACGGGTGACTACGGCCCGCTTGCGTTAATCACACGTTACACTGTATTTGTAACACGTACTTTATTCTTTCACTTCAGCACGACGTTCAGAACAGCCTTATGATCCGTGTGATACACACTCAGACTTTGTGTCTTCAGTGCAGTTATATCCTTCGCGAACGTTAAGTCAATGCACCTCCCACGAATGATATTCGGTTATTTGGTATCGCTGTTGCATACGAGTCCAAACTCTTCGAGGGCAAAATGGACAAACCACTGGCGCGCACAAGGCCGCTAGAAGTGCCGTGCGCGGAGCACACAGCGGCGCGAGAGGTTGCGTGACGCTATCACGTGGCATTAAGCGAAAACGCAGGACAAAACCCGCCGCGGCGCTCAGTGAGTACACCGTCTGCCTCCCCCCTATCCGCGTGTGGGCGTAGCTCAATTGGTAATACAACGGGCTCTCGCTCCGTTTCTCTTTTCGGTCCAGGTTTGATTTCTGGCGGTGCCAGAAATTCCTTTTATTTGTTCGCGAGAGTTTTCTGTTGATGCCGACGGTCGCGATAGAACCATTTGCGGGTAGAGGTACAAAGCTTTGCTTTAAAACGTGCATAACATGATACAAATATCATTTTACCTAAGTGCGCACCGCAATGGAAGCATAGCGGTACACAATTCCCTGAATCCAAAAACCCGATTTGACTCACATTTTATTCTTCTTCAAGGCAATCAAGAAATGGTTTCGAACACATCGTCACGGCATGCGCTTTGAGGCAGAAACGCAAAAATTGACAGGCGATCGATTTTCTCTTTTTCGGAAGGGGGGTGGGGGGGGGGGAGCTCTCGCTTACAGATTTACCGGGACGAGCAAGTCACTTCACTCCGGCGCAAGTCGAGAAGGTTTTTAAAAAATTAGTGCCCTTCCACTCTGTGAAAACAGATGACCTGCGATGCTGCACGCTCAACATGGAGTGCACGCAACAAAACACGCTCGTTTGTAATTTAAGGCTGAGCATAAACCCTAGCCAATTACCTGAAGGAAATTTGGAAAGACCAAATTCTTATCCTAGCGGACAAATGTGCAGCTGTCTCTTTTCCTGCCGCGTCGTAGGCATCTTAATGTTTGTGTAACACGCCAACCCAATCTACTGTTCCACAGAGGACACCGGACCGATCTCATTGGGTTGTTTGACGGGCACATTTAAACCTCACGGCAACACAATGGGCATGTCATTAGTAAAGTTACGAAACTTTTAGCTGCGCGTGCCTTCCCCCACTACCTCCTCCTCCAACCCGTGGACGCATAAACCAGCAACGGGTCGTGAGCGGGTGCTTAGAAGCGAAAGACACTGTCGAATATGTCACTGTGACGACCCTTTAAGCTGAACAAGTGATATTGGTTCAAGCCAGCGTTCCAAGCAGGCCAGTTGTTGTTCATCCGGGAGGTTAACAAGCTACTCGAACAGCTGGAACTTTAGACTCCAATGGCGGCGGCAGCGGCTTTCGTTGTTTTCACCCATTCACGCTTCTGTTCGGGCTGACGCTTCAGTTTCCGCTCTTCTTCCTCCAAGCGAACGACATGCGCCCGTCCCATTATGAGTTAACACCTCGAAAGCATCGACCTTTATTCTAGCGGACACACACGTGCGTGTCCCTTTAGCTGCCCAGTCGTAGGCATCTTATTATCTGGGCAACAGACAATATTTATTGTCTGGGCAACAGACAATATTGTCTGGGCAACCCAGACCCAAAACGATTGATTGCGGAGGACAGCTGACAGGGCGCAGTGAGCCACGAGACTCTCACGTTTAATTTTCCCACCACCACAACGGGTATGTCATCGGTAGTGGCATTAAGCATTGCTCGGCGTGCATGTCCCCGTCCCTTCACCCCCAACCCGTGCACGCCTAAACCGGCAACCGGGAATGGGCGCGTAATTAGCCGTAAAATACACCGGCAAAGGGTGAATGAAAGACTTTATATGTGGCCAGACTAAGATCTGTTATTAATCTTCCGCCAGAAGAACTATTTGACCAGCTGGTCAACGAGGGCAGCCCACGTGACAATTTCGCGCGGAATGGCTTTCAAGCTAGAGAGAAATTAGGTGTTCACGCCGTCGTTCCAACATGGTAAGTAGCTTTCAACCGGCAGGGACCCGCATCTAGCGGGCGAGGTGAAATTTAAGACGGCAACGGCCGCGACTACATTCTCGGCGGCGGTGGTGGCGGCGCCGGCTTTTGGGCGTTTTTACACCCATTCGCACTGTTGTTGTTTCTCCGCAATCATCTTATAACGGCGCTACAGCCGACGCTACAGCTGTCAGCCGACTGCGCAACTTGTGAAAAGGGCACCAGGGCCGATTGGAATAACTGTTGTGATAACCGTTGTTAAAAATGTGTCGGTGGTGACGAGGAGGAGCCCCGAAGCGGCGCCGAGTAAATAGGCTTCACCGGAATGAAAATGGGCAGGGGGGGGGGGGGGGGGGGGGGGGGGGGACGTATACTGCTTTGCAGTAAAAAGGTCGCGCACACTCTACATACCCGGTGCGGGTTGAATCGTCGATCACAGCCGACACAACGATGGGTTCACCGTCGAAAAGGGGGTGGCATTACAATTCAGTAGATGCTGGGCATTTTGCTGGTCATAATACGTGCATCAGATAGTAGTGATTGATCTAGGGCATGCCAGTACAGGAACAACCGGGCATGCGTGCGGACGTCGAGTCCTGATATTTGTGCGTTCTGCAGCCCGGGCTTGCGCTCTAAGTGCTCCATGCTGCTTTCCCCACTGTGTCCTCCTGATGACTCCTAATTTAGTTGCATCTGTTGTGCAAATTATTGTGACTTTCGTGTAACAATTTGGCGTTTTTTAACATTTTATTTTTTCTCAAATAATTTCAAAATATTCCGAACGAGATCCGGAGCGGTTCAGTGGTTTTTCATTTTAGTGTTGTTAATCTTCAGTCACAGGAACATACGGCACGTCTGCCATCTGGGCCGCAAAATGTCTCGATGCCCTTCTCTAGTCCACGTACGCTCCCTCCTTCCGATGAAAAGGCTTTGATGAAGTCGTCCTGCGAAGACGCCATCAATTCTGCGCTAAAATAGGAGATTGGAAGTGCACGTCGGTCGTAGTCAGAATGGTAGTGCCGGCAAGAAGAGCCAAAAAAAAACCGAGATTTGACGTCATACAAACAAACATCCAATCGGACGACACAGCCGGAATAAAAACAGGCCCGAAAAAATTGCGGCCGGTGGGAAAATATTTACTTCCATAATTATAATATAGCCGGTGGGACGGAACCTAAATGCAGACCTAACCCACCTGACCTCTAGACAAGACGCAAAACCGCTCGGCCATAATTAATAACACTCATCGCGCCGTAACTCTCTCATTATAGGTGAAGACCGGGGCTCATGCCGTACCAATCACCAAAATTTAGTTTACCCGCCAAAGCCCCATGCTTTTGCGCCCTTTAAATCTTTTTTATGAAGCGAAGTTTTATATTGCTAGGGTTACGCGTATTTTTCCTGTGTTTGTGCACAGACGCCTTGGGGAAAAGCGAACTTTCGCAAGATTAGACAAAGCGGCTGTATTGTTTTATCAAAACTTTCCCAACCAAATTTAAATGACAGTGAATCGCTAATCGCTATATCATTACGCCGAGCTTCGTTTACTTTTCACTGTTACTTCACAGTGAAGTTGTAAACGTTGCATAGTTCCCGTCTGCGGTGAATACATGGGAATCAACGGGAGGAGTACTGTTACCAAAAACAGCTGTAACTCTCCTTTCACCCATCAAAACTTTCTGAACAAAAATTATACGAACATTTTTCCGCTAAGACGACCATTGCTCCAAGTTTCTTCTCTTGTCGCGGATAGTTCACGGTGTAGTCGCACAGGTTGCGGTATTCTTGCCCACAGCCTCCACGGGAGGGCACGAGACCGCTCCACGTTTGTCTGCAAAGATAAAAATCTAGCCCTTTTCATTTCATTTCCTAATCACAACGCCATAGTCACTGACATTATCAAACGATGAGAAAAATAAATACGTGTGCATACTCTGACCACGTGTGTGATGCGAATTTTATACAGCTTCGCTGGACATCTGTCTTCACCGAGTGGAAGGGCTCCTAAATTTTATTCTCCTCACAGTTATAGAGGGCAACGATCCCCCCGTTGAAGCCGGCCACCATGCCAGCAATTTTAAGTCAGCCGTAGAACAAATCATTCCTAGCGAGGACCGCCCACCGCTCAAATAATACCGCTCCCTCAGGGCGTCTGAAGAACTATTAAACAGATAAAGAAATAAAGCGCCACGCAGCCAGGCATGAAGATTAGTCTAACTGAAAGAAGTGTGCTCGTTACGCAACCCGAGCAATGACCTCACGAGCACTCTGGCCGCGTTCCTCTGCCTATGCACCTTCGGTCGAGTGTTCTTCTACAAAGAAAACACCTGCTTCTCTTCATCCCCTCACTCCCACCAAAAAAGAAAAAAATTATTTTGTCAGTGGCTTGTGTCAAGAACACTGCCGCTAATATGTAGTCCCTTTGTACGAGAAAATTGGCGGATAAAAAACTTCTTTGTTGCTGCCGTTGGCTACACTTTTATAATCGGTGCGAAGAGGCTTTCCGATTACGTAAATACATGCCGTAAGACTTCAGAACAATGACATCGATAGCACGTGCGGATTACGGTTAATAGAAAAGAAAAAAAAGGTGCAAAGACTTTGCCCGCGTTTGGTTTTGCATAACCTAAAGGCAAAAATACTAACTATAAATTTTGTATGGAGACCGAGCGACCAATTTGTGTATAATTCTTTGCCCAGATATTGCTCTCCTTTGCCGTATTCCCATGACTGTTTTTCTCCTATTGACAACGTTCAGCTTTGTCTAAAACTGCGGATATACTGCCTTGGCGTATGGAACTCGCCTAAGTTTGAGAGTTGTTTTTGATGTTTTGAGAGCTGTCGTGGCTCTGCCATTTTTTGTGAAATGAGGTGAAGACAGGTGAACAATTAAATATCTATAAAGCACAGTATACTGAGTCTGCCACAAGAAAGCGGCAGCGCGTGCAGCATTGTGAAGCTCTTTAACAGTCCTCTCTAGAACGGGATTTTTGTGTGTGTGACCGGTGGTATGTGGGCATGGGACAGATGGTATGTGGGATGCATTTTAACGATCCCAATTCCTTATGTAAGATGTAAGACCGTGTGTAAGAAAAGAAATGAGGTGCTAGGTCTTGTGAATCCCAAACCTCGACATACTGAGGTATGGGATCGTATAGTCCTCGACAGAATCACCCGTTCGAAGGTCGCCAATAAACTGGTGATCCTTCAACCGTGTCTGCCTCCTGGTCCTGAACACCTTCTAATTGAATTCTCAATTCACAGAGCTAGCATAAAACTCCCATAAAAACATCGTTCCATCGAACGAGTAAGCATTACCATGAAGTTGGTTCGTTCTTTGCATTCCCTAACAAGACGTCGCAGGAATAGCTTCTATGAAGTTTTTGGAGGTATTGCACATGTGCAGGTTCTGCGGGTGACCCTTCGCGCTGCCGCCAGAGTCGAAGAGGTAAAGGGGAAGTGAATCGCGGTAGTGATTGCGTATTCTTCAGAGGAAGGGGTGTCTAGTGGCGAAAAAAGGAAGTCCGAAGGGGTTTCCGAAAAGTGGAGTTGAAAACAGAAGACGGCGTTTCCCAGACTGAGAAGACGTCCGGCGTCCTACAAGTGCTGCTGTCGCCGTTTGTCAGCACCAATCCGCTGAACTACAGCTGTGATTAATGTGTTTTTTTTTTGTTTCTGTTAAGTACGCAAGCAAAAATAAACATTGAGTATGTTCAATACAATGACGGAATGAAGGCTGTAGACAAAAAAATAATTAGAGCTATTTATACTGTGAATGATGGAAGGTCAGTGAAGCTGTATTGATGGATAGCTATATTAAGTTATCTGTGCTGACGCACTCTATTGATCGCATAAATACGCATACACATACTTCTTTATAATTGGTTCTAAATGGTTTATATAATTTATTTCCGGAAAGTTTACATAAAACAAGAGTTGCAGTCGTTTTCTGTAAACATAACGGCAGATGGTAATTCTGTAACGTTTACAACTCACTCCGAACTAACTCTGGCAAGTAAATTAACTTCACCATAATGATAGAGTAGTATTAACGGCAAACTTTAGTATTATTTCTTTTCGCAAACGTATGTTATATTGACGGTTATAGAGCATCTTAAAGTACTTCTGGAGCGAGCGAGTGTGAACAATTTTAGTTAGGACCTAGCGAAAGCTGGCTTCGCTGTAAATAAAAGCGTGTACTGGACATCTGCCGCAGACGCTGCAGTGACAGCTGAACCGGCATTTCAGTTTAATGAACTCATGTAAGACGCTTAATAGGGTAATTTAGTCCGATTGCGACACGGCATAGACCAGGGCCGTCGCCACAGGAAACTAAAGTTGAGTGAGGAACTTAGTAAATCTACTAGCTAAGAACGAAGGTTGTGAAGTGCAAATACATCATAGCCACGGACTTTTCGTCACGCCATAACGCTAGGATTTATCCATACGGTAGCACGAGCAGAACCACAGATCGATATATGCGGCGTTACAACATTAAAGGAGCAGTTCGCTTCCTTCACTCAACAGAATACCCTGGCTGAAATATGAGCGGCCTGCGACGCAAAGAACATAGTTCAATTGGATCTCATTTATCGCGCCGACGGAGCAGCGCGCGGAGCGGCACTCAGCGAATGGACATCATCGTGACATCACCCCGTGAAGCCAAAAGAAGTGACGCGAAAGCGCTGGTCAAAAACTCGTGACTACACTTCACGCGCGCGGCCCCAGGAGCGGCGAGCGGGCGCAGCACCCTCTCAAGCGGGCGCCGGTGACGTCCGCACAAAGCGGTGAGGTCAGGCCGGGATTCTGTTATATGCGCCGTTCGGGATGAAAGCGCGGGAATTTGAAAAAAAACGATTTTCAGGCCGTTCAATGTAATTAACTATCGCGCGCTGAAGCATTTGGAGTGCTGTTTCAGGTTCACCAGACCATTAAGCATCGATAAAAGCAATAAAAGTGTAACAAAATTTTCGTGTCAGTGCTCCTTTAAGGGAGTTCATGCCAGTATAGTAGAGCAGTTCTCTCAAATGTGATCACCATCACTCGTGAGCGGTATCCTTGGGGGACCCGTTCAACCCTTAAGAAGGCACTGAGGAAGTACATTTTGAGAAGTTTACGATCGACACAATTTTATTTATTCGTATGCCATCAAACGGTCAACCAAAGACCACCCACTCTGAACTATGCTCGAGACGTAACCGCGGCAAATCACCTTGACCTCGTGTGCTGCGAGTAATCAAGCTGGCGGACTCTTATGCGGCTTGCGTAACTCGGGCAAACACTGCGGCTTGTGTAACCCGGGCAAACAGTGAAGCCTCGGACCCGACACTGCGACAGCTGGCACGGGAACTGCATGCAGCGAGACAGGAAACTCGGACACGTGTCGTAAACACGGTTGCTTCACGGTACCGTCACAGCTTGAGGGTAGAAAGCAATCTCCATCCTGCCGAGGATACCTCTCTACGTCTCCGGGGGCCTCGTCGGAGATTAATCTGGGAGAGACGTATTGTCGGGATTGGGCGCTGTGTAATGTTCCGCAAGGAAGGAAGAACTATCACTGGAAGTGCTTAGCAAACATGGAGTGGCCGTTGAAGTGTAATCGAGGGATTTGTTTCTGTTATCCTTTCATGTTCGACTTTCATTCTACTACAAGGAAAACATTATGCCGGATTAGACTGAGTTATTTTGCGGTGCACAGAAATCTGTGCTACACTCTTGATCACCTTGAGCAGAGTGCCTGCCGTTGATGTCCTGCGGTATTCTATTAAGTGTGAAGCAAATCCAGTAGTTTCTTGGAATGGGACCATCTTGTTGTGATACCAATTCCACAATTCTCCTCGCCGAAATGTCGTTTGCATTGTGTGAGAATCCCTGTTGTAGTACTAGACTTAGTTAAGCTGAGCTCTAAACAGGGCGCTACGCATGTGGTTCTATCGACATGTTTCTCTTATTTCGTTAAGTAATTCCGTGCTTCTGTTCGGCCTGAAACTACTGCATTACTAACGAAAATAGAAAATCGAAAGCACATATATACCAGGCCAAGACCAAACAATCAGGCACATGTGTCCGTCGCAAATGTGTACGAGCTGCACATAAGGACAACCCTCTTTCTTTCTTCTCATTTTCTTCTAACCCCTCTCCATAAAAACTAACACTTCTTATCTAAAATTCTCAGTGAGGGTTGAGGTATACAATGTGAATCCCGAATCCGGATATGGAGTGCTTCGGAAAGCTCCCTGGTAGCACGGTCCCTGTGTTTAAAAAGCAGTTGTGTGTCCATGAAGCATGGGTTACAGCGACAAACTGCCCATTGCAGAGCCATGTATGTGTAGGGCCTTCCTTTCAAGGAGGAATGAAGTTCCCCCAAGCGTACATTTAAACAGCGGCCGGTCTGACCGACATGCACCCGTCCACAGGACTTAGAAATGCAATACAGAACGTCCGTCATATAGTGAACAAACTGGAGTCTGCATTTAATCAAACAACGACGTGAGAAAACACTCTCGGTGGAATCAAGCCTGTTGCTCACCGTACTGCATAATCTTGGGTATATATGTGCTTTCCATTTTAATAAACCTTTCAGTTGACAGCAAGCGCTGGTCTCGTTTCCCTTTCTCGTCCCTGCGTCAGTTTGCGCTGAAGTTTCACTCATTAATGTTCCTTACAATCAGAGAGAGAACATGTGTAACGAAAGCTGATTATGCATATGCACTGCAGTAACGTTTCCAACATCAGAACAGTGGCGAGTTTTATTCCAAATGGTAAAAGCAATAAAATTCGGCAGACGAAAGCATATTCAAACATGTAGCGGGACTTTAATACTGAGGTTTGGCGCGGCGATGCAACCTTGGCAACCCGGGCGGTGCAGTGGAGGGCTATGGTTTAATTTTGACCACCTGGAGATTTTTTACGTGCACCGAAATCCCAAACACACAGGGCCGGAGATTTCTTCTATGTGTTCGTAGAATTAATCGGGTCCCACTTAACTTAAAATGCTGTTTTCACTTCCACCTGAGGTTTTATTGATACTGTTCCATGTTACAAAGTCGAATCAACTGGCTTCTCTTGGGGGTTGTTAACGGGGCTTATTTTCCACAATTCGTCTCTTTGAAGTCTGCATCTAAATCTAAACGTAATTAGAAGGCGGACGGTTGAAAGGAGCATCGTATTTGACAGGAGTAAGAAACCGAGGTCCAAGAGCGTTTTTTTTTTCTGTGGCCCAAAAGATAACACACACGCAAAACCAAAACTTAATTCAAGTGCCTGGAGAGCTCAGGAACGACCTGGCATAATGAAAGGCAATGCGCGATCGAAACCTAATTTCGCGCGGTGAAAGGCTTTTGGCATACCGCGACGCGTTGTTGAGAGAAACGGCAAGAACTAATGAAAAGCTTATAAGGCTGGAGTGTTCAGCTATATGCTCTCTCTTTGTTGTGCACATGGGCTTAGTGTAGACATTAGTTCCGCACTGAAACACAAATGGCGTTACGCTGAGCTTAAGTTCCAGGGCCTGCAGGGCCAGTAAGGGGCTCTGGGTGCAGCTTAGCGGCTGCGAATTTCATTCTTTGTAAGAAGACGAGGTAATTACAAGAACTTTGTGGACTGCTTATAAATGTTGTGATAGTTTTTTTTTTCATTTCAGGACATTCAGTACACAACTCCCCAGCGAAGACAAGGAGGAGAAAAAACCTGTATTACATGGGATCAAGCTTGAAGCACTTCCTAGAGCAAAAAATGCACCTATTTTAAGGGTTGTCTCCGGTTTTGTGGTAACCTTTGCTGCAATCTGCATGACTTTTTCAGGCTGAAGTAAGGCGAATGACCATTCGCGGGAGAGAGAAGGGGGATTACGCTTTTTGAGCCATACGAAATTCGGTCCACACTTGCTGAGCGGTTTTCTGTCGTGGCTGCAGGCATACAAAGCATTTTATTATTCATAACATCGTTTGCCGCACTGCGCCAAATGGCAAGTGCAACAGCAGTGATACCAAAGATAACGGTGGAAACTTGTTTGTGGAACACTGTTACCAAATTTCCACTGCTTGAACTTCTAAGGGGCAGTCTCCTTAATATTTTTTTTTTGGTTCCGAAGTACTTGAGAAAATAATTCTTATATCTCCCTGGATTTTCACATTTCTTTAATGATCCCTAAATTTTTCTAGGCATCATTCAGCCACTCGATAGCTCTTTATCTCTGTGTTTGAATGACGGCTCCAACCTCAATGGGAAATCGTATGTTAAATTTCTAAACAAATGTAATTTATTTGTGCCAAGTCTTGATAGCAGAAAGGCTTGATTTATTTCTACAAAAAATAAAAATAAAAACAAAATAGGTACAGAACTTTCCCGGTGCACAAGTCATCTGTAAAGCCCAATGCTCAGTAGTGTTTCTGAAGCGAGTTGTGTAGAAAAATCAAGAAACATGCGATTTTGTTAATTGGTGGGCCACATCCGGGTTCCTTTGTGTATCCTCTCTTCAAGTGTGGCGTCAGTGTTCTACGCATCTGTCCCTTTCTTTTCACTGACCAGCGTGGAATTAAGCTTGCTTAAGGGCATCGGCACCAATTAGAACAAACTGGTTGTACGGGACAGCTGAGCAATGTATTCAACGAAAAATAAGTTTACAGCGAAATCTCGTTGATACGATTCGGCATATCACGTTTTTCCGCCTAAAACGTTTTCTTTTTCGTTCCGGGCCAACGTCCCTTAGAAATAATGCATTTTCGTGCGTTTATTACGACCACAATTTTGCCGAAAATATAAAACGATTGGGAAAGCGTATCTCGGCCGACATTGCTAGTAATCTAGCGTTTATGCTTCGGTATACTCGCTCAAACCGCATTCCAACAAGCCACGACCTGCACGTTTCAGAGACACCGAGGGAGCGGAAGCACCGGTTCTGCCGCAGACACATTACTGCAGTGCGTGGCTGTTCCGTGCAAGGCTGGCGATAACTCAGGCGATGCATGCCGCCACGTAGCAAATCCTATTATAATCAAGGAAGGAGG
Source organism: Haemaphysalis longicornis (assembly GCF_048455015.1). Classification (NCBI taxonomy): domain Eukaryota; kingdom Metazoa; phylum Arthropoda; class Arachnida; order Ixodida; family Ixodidae; genus Haemaphysalis; species Haemaphysalis longicornis. Next base: position 23,785,038 of record NW_027526422.1, read on the forward strand.
TGCGCAATGCTCGCGGCAGGCGCGACTGCCCTTCCCGACTTCTCCGTGGACCGGGTTTCCACGCAGTGATTTGTTCTCTTTTTGACTTGTTTCTATGCGTTGCCGTGTTTCCAGGCTTGTGACAAGGTCGAAGAAATGCAAGACCCAAGTGGAAATTGTACATCAATTTCAAGAGACCCCGAAGAGGAAGCGCATGGAATTGCCAAGCCAGCTCGCTTTGCCAGTGTCAACGCTCAATACTGTTGTCGGTCAGCAAGAGTAACTTCTAAAGAAGCTGCAAGTTTTTGGACCTGGTGTAAAACGAACGTGAGGTGCGAAACATGAGTAAAAGAAAAACATCCTGCTTACATGGTTCCTTACAGTTAGAGAGACAGGAGTGTACTTCGACGAATCGAAACAGTTGACAACATCGCGCTGTCCTTGGGTATTCGAAACTTTCAAGCATAGGGAGGCTGCCTTCACTGATTTACGGCACGACACGGATTGTCGTAAAAGGCAGTGTCTGCCAAAGCAACAAATCACGTAATCTTAATTTTGTACGTTTTCGAACTGACTCCTGGAAATTGAAAAAAAAGAAAGGGCAGCACAAAGTGAGCAGCTACTTCAATGTTGCTCCATAAAAGTGAGTTGCTGATGGAGCATGCATATTTTCCTTCCTTTTTTACCTATTTGTATACTGTGATTTTCAGATAATACGTTTTATTTCCGGTTCCCGTGAGAAACGTATCAACGAGATTTCACTGTATTACCGCTTTATTGTTCATATTAATGTGTATGAAAGTACAAAAAGCTCCCTAGCTTCTGTAAAATCTCCGGCAGTCATTTTGAAGTCGCACCTGGACCACAACGCCGTGATTTTTCATACAGTCTTTTTAAAACGTCATATCCGTCACGGAAGTGACGTCGGTACAATGAAGCAAGCGGCTTGTAAAGGGTGCACCGCTGCACACGGGGTCTTCTTGCGGAGAAGCAACCTTTAGTACTATTGAGTACGTTACACTTAGGGTTGTTCATTGTCGGGTTTTATATTTTAACAAGAAAGTGGTTTACGCCGGAATACACCAAGATTTCACTGACGTCATATCCGTCACGGAAATGACGCCAGTACACCCTTGCAGAAGCGATCCGCCAGCAGGACGTCGCTCGCCAAGCCCACCCACAGGTCTGCCACCGTCCCGCAAAACGTTATCAGCTGCAAACTTCGACGCAAATTTGCAGTTGCTCATAAGATTGAGTATTGTAGCCTGCAATCTCACCTAATCCCTGAAATTATGCCCAAATACCCTTTTTTTGCCTCTTAGAACTACTGCGTGCTTTTAGCGAAGATATGGTAGAAAATTAGGATAAAAAGGAAGACTAATTGTCTTCCTAGACCTTCCTGGGTCTCCCGGAGGGTATAGAGAAGCTCGGCTTTGCGATAGCCTTTATAACACGTCTATCAAGGGTACTGAAAGGGCACTCTCCACATGGCGCCGGAGAGGACAGCAGAGTTGATAAAAACATAAATCAAATGTTTATGCGTAAAAAAAGATCTGTAGGCCTCCAACTTCCTTTTCTGCTTTTGTAAAAATAACTGGAGTGCACCATACGCCCGAGTGAAAAAAAGGTCAGCACTCAATTCATCTCAGTGTAGTAAATGTCCGACGATGCATTATAGCTCTGATACCCTACCATCCCAACGGGCTCAGAAGGGTGTTTTCAGTGACCTGAAAGCCCCAAACAAACTTTGAAAGGGCTCCCAATGGGGAATTCATCGGTTCCCCCTTCGCCATTCCTAGGCCATGAAAAGAGTCATGCCCTAATAATTCCTATCAATTTTGGCTCGGCGGCTGAGCTGGCAAAATTTCGTGTAGTCCTATATGACTTCCCAAAGACTTCGAAAAGGTTTTAAAGATAACTTTTAAAAGATATTTTAGAAAATACTGACATTTAAAAATTAGTGGACATGCCTATATTTTCCTTTTCGTTTTTGTCTGCGGTATGTATTTGACGAAGTGGCACAAACCGTTAAAGAAATCGCGTAGGAATCCAAACCGCGTCGACAACCTTCCCACCGCCCATACAGTAACATACGACCAAGTGTATCCACGTCCGTAATGTACACTAACGCATGCAGGGTTTTTAACACAAAAGTGTTGTACGCCAGGGTACACCAAGATCTCACCGGCATCATATGCGTCACGGAAATGACATCGCCAGAAAAAGTTCCATTGACGCGGCTGCGCCCGGATTCGAGCCACTAACTCTCTTTGCCGCAACGGAAGGTACCTAGCGCTATGCCCACTGCGCTATAAATTCACGCGCAGGTAGGCCTACGAACGCGCTTTATATCTTTCCCACTACCTTACTCATTCAGATGGGGCTTTTGTTTAGGAGAGGCGAAGCGAAGTAGTTCATCATGACGCTAATGAGCGCCGACAGTTGGTGCCTCGATGCCAGCGTCTTCATGTACGCGGGACGCGGGTGAATTGAGGCACCCACCACCACCAACTGCTTCCCGTTTTAGTTTCGGTTCATTTTTCCTTCGCACGGTTTTCAAGGGGCTGTGATTTCAGTCCGATTTACGCAATGTTCCGGCGCGTGCAATCAATCCAGTGTCTAACGTTCATGCATCTAACGGTGCCATACCGACGTAATATAAAAAGCGATTTCCAAGTTAATATGCATGCACAATAAACATTTAAATTATCCTGTGAAGGCACAATTCATTTTCGTTTTTTCCCGATTCCTATTGAAGAAGCATCAACCAATTTTTTTTTCAAAGCGCGAGCAAATATGTGATCTTGTCTCGTCATCACTCACCAACATATTCGTCCTAACAGAAACGTTGCTGTCAAGTAAGTTACAGACAGCGGAATCCTGGCTGATCTCCCGAATCTTGACGATTTTCGAAACAATCACAAAGGCGCCTGAGAGGGAGGTGTTCTAATCGCCACTAGCAAGTTACTATCGTGCTCAGTGGTTGTATTTCTGGATTGGAGTGGTTGGAGTAGTTTCTGGATTTCTCGAAACCGTTTGACATGGCGCCTCATAAGCGAATGCTACGGAAACTTAGATCTTCAAATTTACCTCCTGACATTCCAACTTGGATTGAAGAATTTTTAACTAGCCATTTCTAGTTTTTTTTTTCATCGATGCAGTGCACTCTAGTCCTCTTCCAGTTACTTCAGCTGTTCCACAAGGCTCCGGTTTCTGGCCCCTTCTCTTCTTAATTTAAATTAACAAACTAGCTTCGCATGACTTCTCCAGAATCCATTTGTTTGCCGACGACAGTGCAAACTATCGCTCAATCACTCGCGCCACTGATCAAACCGCTATCTGAGAAGACCTTAACCACATGGCAAGAATGATTTGACCGCTGGCTTATGAAACTTAATCCTAACAAATTGAAAACAGCATCATTCATTCCACCACCACCACAACTCCTTTCTGTGCCCGTACGTTATTCCTAACGTCGCCCTCGAACACGTGCACTCATATAACTATCTCGGTGTCATCCTATGCAATGATCTTAACTGGCGCCTGCACATTACTAGCATTACATCATCTGCAAAGAAATCTTTAGGTTTTCTGAAACGTCACCCTAGGCACGCCCCACAAAATGTGAAGCTGCACTCTATACAACTCTCTTATCCGGTCTAAATTGGAATATGAGCCATCAATCTGCAGTCCACACCAAGCATATCTAATCGACTCACTCGAGGCAGTTCAAAACCGTGCTATTAGTTTGCTTCATTTTTTCGTAGTAGTATAATACCAGTGCATCACCCACCCTCCCCCCACCCGAAAAAAAGAAAAAAAGATCGGCTCTTTTAAACCTTGGCGTACGCCGCCGTATTTCTTGCCTCCGCCTTTTTCACAAATTCTTTCACAGCCCGCTTCGTCGTACCTACATTATTAAACCAGCCCTCATATCCCACCGCCCTGGCTCGACCACGTATTAAAACGACCACTTTTTCTGTGCCCTTCTTTTTACGTACTTCAAAGGATTGGAATGACCATCCTCACAACGTCGTCACCATTTTCTGCCCATCAACATTTTTGGACCAGCTGTCTACTGATATTTCATAATGAAAAACTTCTGCACTAAAAAAATTACCTTCTTAACCCGCCCCTCATGTAATTCCCTATCGAGGGGTCTTTAATAAAATAAAGTGATGTGATGGAGTGATGTGAGTGTGGTAGTGACTGTTCCGCCCAATAAACAGAAAACGAAGTAGGCGCAACGAAATAAAGAAGTAGTTCGGCTCGACCGCAAGAATCACGTTGCGTGTGTTTATTAAATCTCGTTATCTCGGAAATATAATGAATGCCTGTATATTCGTTTGTGCACGTAGTGTTGGTTTCGTCGCACAGTATAACAGAGGACGGCTGCTCCTAGATAGTTGCGCAGAAGCACTGCTTTTAGACTGACGCGGTATTTTCCCACAATGGTCAATGAAACCCTTGGCATTATTTTCTGTTTCCGTAAGTGGTAAGATATATTGATGCAGAGCCCGAAATAACTTAAATGTGAACTAATTAAAAAGGTTCAGCAAATGAATTGGAGAAATAAAATACATGGTTTTCTGATGTCTCCGAAATTAGTAAGTACTACAGCACTTTCCTCAGCGTGAATGGCCTAATATATAGTGGCAAAAATCATTTTGGGAGATTACATTTGGAAGCAAGAGCATTTCTAGTATATTGGTGAGTAAACTCGCCTTCCCGAATTGTGTCAATTCAGTCCAAGATGTGAGGGCTATCTGCAGAGAGGAAGCGAAATTTCAATCTCAAGAACTTCTCGTTCGCTGCCTGCACCTTCATGTCAACGCCGGCTAATGGCATGAACGCTCGTCCTCTCACATCTACGACTGTTTTGATATGCTACCCAACTATTACAAAAATTAATGCAACGTGAGAAGCTGTGCATGCGTCGTGAGCTGAACGCAGCCGGCAAACTCGGAAAAGGATATCAGTGGCGGTTTGGCAGGAAATGCAAAGAAAGATTCTGGACGTCTTCGGGGGCTCGCGAGCAGCATTGTGTTGTTTTTGTGGCGAAAAGGAGGGACTTCGAAAAGACTATTATTCAGCTTAGCAACTGACCTCCGTAATTCCCACAGTATTCGTTCCGTACTCTGTTCCTTGTCCATTCTTTTCTTATCCTCCTAACTTTTAAAGACAGTAGTCTTTCTTGGGCTAGCTACATCGAACTTTTTGTAGTGTCCGTCTATAGGTCTTCGCCAACAACGTTGTATATAGGCCTGAAAACTAGTGGATCACTCAACCGCTGCGAACTCATTAGTTAGTGAATGGCCATTCGTAAAAAATGAGTAACACAGCCGTGGACCGCTAATTGGTCATTACCATTGATCTGTGACCCAGAAAAATAAATGGTGACCCCTTTGGCGACCAACTATAGTGACCACCGCTTGCATGATGTGTGGGTCACGCCCCAAACCATGGCCCAGAAATTGCCCCAAAATTAGTAGTGACCGTTAAGGCAGGCATCCACGGGTCAGCTGTTTGTCTTGCGAACCAAGTTTACCAAATGGAAGCTAGTGATTAACAAAGTGATAGTGACGAACGAGTGATGCATTGCCATGCTACCAGTGGTAGAGCTGTACGTGCGCGCATGTGTGTGTGTGTGCGTGCATGTGCGTGCGTGCGTGCGTGCGTGCGTGCGTGCGTGCGTGCGTGCACGCGCGCAACATTTTTAAATCCTACGCAGACGCTGTCGTGGTCGCATGCACACGCATGCACACGCACGCGAGGAAAAAGCGAATCTTGTCCATTTCAGAATACTGTACTTAGTTTGCGCATGCACGTTTTTTTACGCATATTCCTGTCGCAGATGAAACCCGAAGGAAAATCAGTTATTACCGCTTACACATCTGCTTTGCTCAACGCGTGATCGAGAAGCATTTGAACCGCGATAAGTTTCGACGGTAGTTTTGTCTCGAAATACGTGGCTGCTACTAGGTAGCTATTCCTATTGTGTGGATTCTGCATCTACAGGCTTCAATCCACACCACTTCGACATAAGAATCAAGGTCAATCTAGTAGGGAGCCTCCACAGTTCAAACACGGTATAATGGAGACGTGCAGTACGCCTACTAGCGTTATGCCTACCGTTATGTGAGCAGATCTGCTAATCTAGATGGCGTTAGCTTATTGGACTACCTTGAATCTAAAAAAAAACGCTTTGAGAATAACCTAGAATTTTCTGTGGTAGAAGTCCCAGGGTTCTGATATGTTTTGATGTGTTTTGATAATGCACCTTGATAATACGTCTTCAACGTCCATTGTCTCTCATTTGCTTCTCAAGACTGATATTTGGTTCGCGTAGTTATAATGACCTTGTGAATTTATTAGAGGTGCTCTGGCTATTTAACTCTCGTAGTAGCATATTTTATGGCATGTTTACATTACAGCGTCGTTTATTTTAATTAATAACGCCCAACTAATCAACGCAAAAGAAAGAAATGAACGTTTTCAGACAACGTCACAAAATTTTGTGTTTTGAACCGGGAAAGTATAACCGAAAAGAAACCTAATTTAGTCACTGCGGTCTGTTCAAGCTATGGAAGAAAACAGCTGCGGGGATAAAATTCAAGGCTGTTATTTCCTTCCAAGGCCATAAAATGCAGGCTGGTAGGAGACATCCTATAAACTGGAAGAACTGGTTTGCATGAATCGGTATTTTTTTTTTCCTTTCACTATGCGTAAATCCACGGCGCGCATTGGGCTTTACGCGTTGTAAGAAACACACAAAAAGCGCCAAACAAATAATGTGCACAAGAGTTTTGTTATGAATGATTTTTTGTGAAAAAGAAAGGACGCGAGTAGAATGCACTGCGGGGAACATTCTCACGGACTCGATGTTACTTTTCTTCGTTGATATTCCATATAACTGAAGCACCTGGGTAGGACGTAAACGGAGGCACATTATGGCCTTTGAGATGGCCTTCATTGCAAGCCCCACCACTCGGATGAAATGAAAACGCACATACGCTTGCAGTGTGAGCCCAGGGCTGTACCTGCAGTTTTCTTTTACTCTATAGAAGCAAACAAATGGCGTGCACACCCATGAAAGCTACACGTGGGGAACGTTCGGGAAAAAGTCAAACATTCCAAGCGATTGAAACTGTTAATACGAAAAAGCAAAACAAACAATGGCACAACCTACGGGCTACGTGTTTTGACTAGTGTTTTCTCAGCACTCAAGGAGTAACTTCCTGTGCACTCTCCTGGGACTTCTTCTATAAACTTTACCGTTCGGCTGTTCGTTATAAACATCTACGTTGCGACAGCTCCGCGTTGCGTATTTCCAGAGTTTATAACTAGGGTCCTATGTTTGGAACAAATGCCCCCAACGGAGACGTAAAGATGGACTGGCTCAATAACTAACCCTGAAAGGAAACGCACAAGACGAAAAGGAAAGCTAGATATTTAAATAGGTCGTCGTAAACCAAAGTTGAGAAAACGCACCGTGCCCTGTTTATGCAGGCTGCTTTTATGTTTTTGACATCTAAAACGGTAAATTTCGGGCCTGCAAATGCAAGAAAAAATTACCTGCACTACAGGCTGTCTTCAAGAATTCCTGGCAAACTGCTGAGTATGAGCATCTGGGGACTTAAAGGGAACTCAATATAGCAAGATTATCATTTCAATCACAAGAAACTTTCCCATCGGTTAGCATATCCTCTAATTAATGTATAAGATAGTGCGGATTAAAAAGATTTATATTTTTTTGTTTGGCCTCATAGACAATAGACGAGAACAAATGAAAAATCTCTCACCAGAAGAGACAGAATATTCAAGTTTTGATGTACATGTACTTAGACTGGGATGCACGCTATCGATATTGTTATCATTGTGCTCCGCAATTGAGGCATAATCACTAAGATGCACTCCACGAATTCACAGGACTGACAAGGGCTAAATTTTAAGGCTTATGTGTGTGAGGTCGGGCAATGTTTTCCGCAATCGTTTTTCGGGCCTTTATGTACGCAGACAATGTCGCCGCGTGAGATAGGATGGCGAAGTTTTTCTATAGACTTTTACTTCTCCTTTTGACACGGCACCCCAGCGGGTGTCGCTCTTGATATTTCTACGTTTGTGTTTCTTAATAAATAAGTTATCTACGCACGTGCCGCTGCATATAAAAATCGGTTATTTTTATCTCCTATAAACTCAGCGCGGTTCCCGTATCCTAGCACCAGAACTCCTTTATGAGACTAAACAACGCACGAAACATGATTACTTCGCAAATGTTTCAAGCTTCCTAAAATGGCGTGTTTAGTGGATGACTAAGAGACAAAATAACCCATAATCACTATCATCATCATCATCATCATCATCATCATCATCCCACTCCACAAACGAAACACGAACCTTCCGTTGCGTCTTTTGGAAGCTGCTTCGTTTAATGATTGCAAAGCTACTTGAAAAGCGCCGAATGCAAGTGAATAGAACAGTTCTGTATTTGGGTTTCCATTTGTACACCTATAAGAGTGTTCAAAAAGAACGATTACTCTTTCTTTTTTGTTTCAAGAATCAATATGATTTATTTAAAGGGGAGATGCGGGTTATGTCTGAATCTTCCCAACCTGCCCCACAGAAGCAAAATATATATCGGACATCCGTTACGACGTTGAGTCGCGCTTTTTACGGCACTAAGCTCGATTTAATGCAATACTCCCTCAGGAGAGTCCCCATAGGGCTCTAATCTTCTCGTCTAATGGCTTGGGCAGAATTCTGGGAGAAAACTTCAGAACGTCAGTGATATACTTAACCGTAGCGGAGGAGACCTAAAGCAGATACAAAACAAGCTCTGAAATATTTCCCTGATAGTGAGTTTTAACCTTATTTAATAATTGAGTCCACACATGCATTAACTATAAAGACGTTTAGTATGAGTATTCCAATCGACTTTAAGCAAAGGATGAGGAAACTCTCAGTTTGCTTAAGTAGACCTTTATATGAATCGCAAGCAGTCACCACTTATATAGTTCGCCGCAACAAGACACGAGAGTGTGCAAGAGCACTGAATGGCATATGGCACAATGTACCATATGGCACAATGTACCATGGCATATGGCACAATGTACCATATTATCTTTAGCTTAAACATTGCTCGTCGCCATCCAGATACAACCAATATTTGTTTTTGTTGTGGTGGCGAGAGAGAAACTGATGTCGAGGAACCACAGCGTTGCCTCTAGGGCTGAAATTTGAGCTGGTCTGTGGCTCATGTTGGGGTGAATTTTGCAATTAGTATTAGCAATTACTCGACAATCCTGCTGCAATCACACTATTTCATCAGCTTCAGTAATCACTAGTTTCCCCAGAGTGCCGCTATTATCTCTAGGTCCGCAGTCTTAGGAGGCTTGTGAAGGAAGGGATGGATTACCAAAAACCTAACCTTTTGTACCAATAAAAAAAAAACTTCAATGCGGACGACGTCAAAATTCCCCAGCGAAGCAGTGCGACAAGGCATGCAGGACGGCAGACCGACGATGTCTATGTCTATGATGTCTATGAGGGTGAGAACTCTGACCCCCGAGAGGCGTCGAAACATGGATTAGAACGGTGCTCGATGCTCTGTGTGCGTTGTTTCGAGTCTGTATTATGCAATTCCACGCACGCTGTGAGTCCCGCACGCTTTTTACTCCAACGGCTTGATCGCACGCTGCTAGGGTGCTGCACTCCAAGCTCAATACCACAGCGGACCTCTCGAGCTCCTCAAACTATTTTCACTAATTCAACCACTGCATACTTAAGCGCTACCCTTTCACCGGTGATCCGATAACAATTGTTCCTCACAAGCCAGGTACGTTCCAATTGTGACCAAGGTTGGCTTGAATTTCCATAGCGTTGAAAAGCGTGGCTTGCGAGCCAGTCCGCTGTGGATGTTCTTCTTTACAGAACCAAAAATAAAAAAGATGATGCCGTAGACACGACTTTAGGTTCGCCCTAAAGAACACTAGGCCTTCAAACCCCCTCGCGAGCGCTTTTCGGCGATGAGGGCTGCTGCTCAAGTTTAAGCGTGGGGAGCTGAACCCGACATTTTAATTTGTAAGTGTGGTTGGTCTACACAGCCATCTTCAATTGCGCACATTCAGAGACTCGACAAAACAAAAACCCCGACAAAACCCTAGATAAGCAAAGTAGCTCAAATTTCATTTTCCAGGAACGAATAAACGCTTTCATCTCTTTATCGGCGAATCGTTTTTCAAAGCTAGGGTCGAGGCGAAAACAGTGCGCACAGGTATGCTCACGGGTTATTAGGAGTAAGGCAAGGCTCAATTCAATGCAGGAAAATCATACGCGTGCTCGTAGGTCAATAAAATCAAATTATTTATTTTCTGAGTGCTCTAGATAAAATCTATATTCTGAGGATACCGCGAAGTCTTTTTGTCCGTGTGCTACAGGACGACGTTAACACAAGGGCCGTACCGGCAAGCGTAATAACGTTTCTTGAAAACACATGGGAATAACCTTAAATGATGATGGTTGAATTTTAATGGTGCAAGGACAACTGGGGCAAAGAGCGCCACAACAGTGGCAAGAACCTTAGCTGTAATGGGATACGAAAAGGTCCTGCTAGAAAGAAAATAAAAAGAAACAAAAAATTAGGCCTGGACGATTGCCCCGGTTGGTCTCGAGCACGTCGACAAACACATTTCTTTGAATGGTCGTGCACATTCCGCACAATGGCCGCTCCTCCCATTTCTGAATAACGGCTCTGGAAGCAAACAAAGACTGCAGAAGCGGCAGGAGCGGAACGAATGTGCTGAGGAAGAAAGGTCGTTCGTGACCAGAATTAAATAGAATAAGCTTTTAGGAACTATTTGGCGTATTCTATGACATGTACGAGTTTTTTCTGTGCAATCTCAGCACATTGTTATATGTGTATTGTTTCTAGCTACACATACAAAAACAAAAGGCCACAAAGTGTTCGCCTTGTTTTTTTTTTTTTTTTTCAGAACCAAGGAGGATCAGCAAATACGGAATAAAATAGACAGACACCAACATGCAACTCGAAGGGAAGCGATTGTTCAAAATATATAAGCAAAAATGAATTTTAAATATCCGGTGGCTGCTAATTTGTATTGTCGCTCAATTAATTTTTCACTGCACTGATTTTTTTGCCCTTTTTCTTCGTGGAACTACCGCCAAGCTGTAAACGACATCGGACTGTTTCCTGTGCGCTGTTTTAAATGAAGAATATGAAACCTAGGCCAGATGTATTTTCGGAATCTGTGCCTGTTTAAGAAGTTATCGTTTTTAAAATATTGACTCCAATCCACCCTGTGAAAGCGGACTAATAGCGAAGCTGTACCGTTCATGTTCTACTCCACCCTTTAACAACCACGACAATATTTGAGTACACGTTTTACTCCACCCTTTAACAATCGTGAGAATAATTGCCGCATAGACGTGCACAATTAAAAACTCCAGACATACTTCCTTAAAGCAGCCATTTATTCAGTTAAAAGCGACCCTGCATTAAAAGTGTGAATGCTGCGTCTACTGTTACACTCACACGGGCGTGTCAGATGATCGCGTCTGCTGACTCCCGTAGGCATCCTCCACGTCCACTTAATTCGGCGCCTTATATTATCGATAGCAAAAATAATAAACCATATCCTTTTAGGGCAACGACCCCCACAGACACCTTGTGACCCCACCTCCCTCAACACGAAAAATATTCATTAATGATCTATTTGCCAACGCAATCTACGCACCAGAAACCCTTCGCAGACGGTTCGCCCCCAACCTCTTTCTACATTGCCCCTATTCACATGTCTGTACACCTGTGACACAACCGTCACATCTGGACTTATTCCACTTTTGCTTCTTATCCAAATTTCATCCCGACTTCTAATTAACTAATCAACTTGGAAATCATTTCCGCATAGATCCCCACCAAATGAATGCAGTCACACTTCATAAAAGAGGCGTTCATTCACTTAAAAGCGGCGTAGCACACGTATTGTCAATGCTGGGTCTGCACAATATCACTTGGCACCACTGCTAAAACAGACAAAAACTCTTCACGTTGCAATAACAAACTATATCTGGATCTCACACTTTCTTCCGAATATTTATCCTCATTCCCTTTTCCAGATTACCCATTTACCCATCTCTGACATCGGGTCCTCACTCTCCACATTCAACATAATGCTATAACTACCACTCTCTGTTCCCCTCTTTCACCAGCGGCATGCCCAGGTAGCCTTTGCCATTGTGACCGCTTTTGTAGAAACTCGGTTGTTGCGTCGGTACTTAAGTAACGTTCTTACTTAAAGTCAAAATTATGTAGGCATCTGAAAGTTTGACTATAAACTCCTGAGCGAGTGTGGATCCGAGCGTCCTTGTCCTCCCTTTATTTCACCAGCAGTATGTCACAGATCGTCTTCATCTCCGCTACTTAACAAGAAAAGCGCTGTCACAATATTAAAGAGGACCACCTAGGAGCTGAAGAGGAACCTAGGAACCACGTCGCAACTGCTGTTCACAAGAACCAAAAAAAGGCTTTTAATAAAGAGAACTTGTTTCAGGCTCTTTTAACTGAGGAATCACGAATGGCCGAATATTTATAGTCATTCCCCTTTCCAGATCACCCATTTACCCAACTCTGACCTCGGGTCCTCACTCTGCACATTCAACGTAATACTCCGATCACGCGCTCATGAGGATCGCCCGCCATCATCTTCGCGGCTGGGCGTTGGTGATGGTGGTAAGTCTTGCGGAACACACCAGCTGTGAGGGATTGCTCCGGCCGACCAGACAATGCGGCATCAGTGCTGTCTATGATCGAATTCGGTTTAAGCACCTGACAATATTGCAATGCCGCACGCAATAGGAAGGTCCTGCATAGTTAGGAATACCGGAGAACAGCGCGGAAACAAACATTGGCGAATACGACAGAAACGGCCATACGAACAACGGCGGCGCGCCGCCAAAAGAGATAAGGATCATGCCTCAGAAGTCAAGCGCACACAGAGGAAGAGCAAGCATCTCCTTTCACAAATCCGATAAATCATCATCATCTGTTATGAACAGCAGATGGTAGCTACTAATTGGTTACAACTCCTCAGAGAACTAACTATAACAAGTAAAAAAAACTCTGCCCAATGGTATACTCAACTTAGTGGCCAATTGCACAATATTCTTTTCTGGGACATATTGTCACGGAAAAATGAACCAGGAGAGTTTAATGGCGTATCTACACCAGGAGAGAACACACTAGGCCACGATGCAGTAGTACTGGCAAACAGGCAGAACGCGTCTCGATCCTCGTCCTTCTCTTCTTTCAAGTTCCTTTCGCACAGGCTCTGTGGCGCACAGCCAACAGGGAAACCGCCATGAGACATGCGCTAATGGGCTCGTACGATGACAGCAGTGCGGCAATATGCATTAAATTGAGAGATACAGAGCATTCAGAAGAAAGTGGGCTTTGCCGTAGAGCGTAATATTTCGCTGCACGACGAAAACACAAACACGCACACACGCACGCACGCACGCACGCACGCACACACACACACACACGCACACACACACACACACACACACACACACACACACACACACACACACAATAATCTGGTATTCGCTACTCCCAACCCAGTCCTGTGAAATCCGGGCGTACGAGTTCAACGACCAACCAATTCCATTGCAGCCGTCGTGATTAGCGAAAAAGCATCTTGCTTGAGAAGCCGGAAATCTACTTATGCTTTAACGCCCCAGCTGCCAGCTGATTACGCAATCTGCTGAAAGCTTTGAGCCAGAGTTGCTGGGACGGGATGGCCCAGCCGAACTCACAGTTCATCAACTGGAAGGGTTCTCTTGCTTGCAGCACACTGCCCACTTTGCTGATGAGAATCGCGGTAGACAGTTAACTGTTCTCCAGAATGCAGTGACCCGGCGAAATTTAGGAAAAAGAACTGTACAAGTTCAAAACATGTCAGCTTGGTTGTGGACACCGTGAAAGTGATCATTGTTACTTCGGCCAACAATTCGCTCTGGACTGCCATTATGGTTGTCAACGCAGTTGTCTTCTTCAATGAAATGGATTGACCACGTAGCTAATGGTAAACCTCGTCTTCGTCGGTGACCGTCATCACAATTACAGCTACAAGTTTCATCTCTCGTTTGTTATGCGCTTAGTTTCGTGCACAAATGTACAAATGTTTATGCGACGTGCACGTGAATCTCAACCCAAGCCGACAGTGTCCTTGAGAATTGAAACTTATTTTAAATTTTACACTGCTAAGGATTTGTTGTTGCTATGTATAACTCCACTTTGCTGTGTCTTCACTTAACGAGCTCACTCCAGCCTTCCAGACTTTGGTGTTGAGCGTACTAAATAATGTCACGAACCCCATTTACCAAGTTGGAGTTCAATTGGCTTTTATCTCAAAGCTAGCTTTCGCTGTTTTTGTGGTGGCAGAGATTTCGACTGATCGATGTAACCACCCTGAAACTAAGCACAAGAAAGTAAGGCGCAAATCGTCTGCAAGATAAGCAGTACTGAATAGACATTGTATGCAAAGCCTTTCTAGATCTTTAAAAACAAAATACTTATAATTCGCGCGCCTTTGGCGCTGTCTTGACCACTTTAAACACTCAGCGGCCAACGTGTGCTCTCTTTCTTCTTCAACATCAACGTCCGCTTCCTTCTCTTTTTATAAATCAGGTACAAGTGCTCGGTGTTCAGTAACTAATGTAGGGCGCCGCTGGTGGCACACGTATTTTATTACGAAATAACTATTCCGCGTATTCAGATTCGATTACACATGAAGCTCTGTGACGAGATAAACAAGACTGCCGGCTTGGTATTCGAACCCGTTGTTCACGCACAAAGGAGAACCGGGGGAACGGGAACGGCCTCCCATTGTGAACATAGAGAGAGCGGTTGAGTTTTCCAGGCATATCCGGTTCTAGTTGCCTTTCCGACAGAGTAATCATTCCAAAAACAAAATGATACTATGCTATAATAACTGTAGCTATTGGAGGAAAGCTCAATACGCAGCATGGTACTGTATTCTGACATTTAATTATGCATTCAGGGTTCCGCTCGTCTTCGCTGACTGTCGGACCTGTTTTTTTAACACGCTGCCCAATATTTATGCCGAGAAGCATGAAAAACTAGAGCTCTGCTGACCAGTGAGTCCAGCAACCAGAGAGCATTATCAAAAGTGAATATTTTTCTGCATTTTCTGGACGCAAGGTTGCGGTCAAAGAGAATCAACACTTGCTACAAGCGAAGGATTTGTCGCAGCGAAGTACTTATGAAGTACCTCACTTAACTCGAGGTTCAATTTTGCAGTCGTAATAGGTGACGTTGTAGGAAGAGAGAGAGAGAGAGAGAGAGAGAGAGAGAGCGAGAGAGAGAATAAACATTTATTGAGCATAAGTGCTGATGGCAGGGCACTCGCCCGGTGGAGGGCATCCTTATTCCGGGATACCCAGGCTGCGACTTGCCGTCCAGGCCCTCTTGACCAGTTCTTGCTGGTGTCCAAGGTCCGGATCGACCAGACGAGCCATCCACTGCTCAAAAGTTGGGTAGGGGATTGGGGGGAGGGTTTGGAGTTTTTTGGCACTCCCATACCTGGTGGTACAGGGTGCCCGGCGTTGGGCAGAAATTGCAAAGGGAGGAAGAAATGCGGACTTTGCGAACGTAGTTAATTCTTGTGCCATTCATGCGATATTCTGGAAGGATGGATTTTTGGGACCGCATCGGTCTTCCAGTACCCTATACTCATATGCACAGCCTTTACTCCTATCCAGTGCCGTGTTTGTGCTCCTCTTCTCGTGTCCAGCGTCCTTTTTCGCTGGTTATTTTTATGCACAGTATGAAC
The DNA here is from genome assembly GCF_048455015.1 of Haemaphysalis longicornis. NCBI lineage: Eukaryota > Metazoa > Arthropoda > Arachnida > Ixodida > Ixodidae > Haemaphysalis > Haemaphysalis longicornis. The sequence goes on from NW_027526422.1 coordinate 23,800,889, forward strand.
CAACTTGCTCAGGATGTCGCCCTCTTGACAAATACTCCTAAAACTGGTAATGGTGTAAAATAACACGAAAATGAAAGACGCAAGAAACGAAAACGTGACTTGGCGTGCCAGAGTGCAGCAGGTATTCGCTTTATTTTCTATTTTATTCCCCATCAAATAAACATCTCCCGTGAAACTGCAGTGCACCTTTCTTTGTATGATCTGTGTCCCCCCCCATACAGCAGGAGGGCCGTGGTGTTGACCACGTGGCGTTTTCGGTGCGTTGAGCTGTGGGAATACCGCGGCGGGGTAGTTGCGGAGGGGAAGCGCTGGGTGGGTTGGAGAGGGCGACGTAGCCGGGCTTGTCTCCGTCGGCTGCGACGAAATCTTGGCGGCCGCTAATGTCAAGGGTGACAGTCTTGGGTGGCCGCTCGCCGTGCGAGGAACGTGCACAGACTAGCTCTTTCTGCTTCCTCTATACTGGCATGCGCTGTCAGTGTGGGAAGAAGCTAGGTCGATCGTAGGTCTGCTGTTTCTACAGCATTGAACCACTACTGTAAGCTGCGCCATTTTTTTAATGCACTGTAAAAGTCATTCTGTGAATTTAGCGTGGCCGCATCGTTGTATGTCAAAGTAATGTATTGCCTTATATGAAGGCTTTTTCTAAAACACTTTAGAATTTGAAAGCAGCGCGAGAATAAAATCCGGAGTGTAGCTGGCACGAGATATTTGGTAACTCAAAAGTGAGGAACGCATGGTGACAAGACAGCAAATACGGCGAATGGCAACAAGGTGCATACCATACGACAGAAAATTGTGATCAGCGCTGTGCCACTTGGAAATGCAGAATAGCGTTCTTGCACTGCCTGATGAAGTCGCACAGACCGAACTTTTGAGTCAAAACGTGCTCTCGATAACGGAGTTTGCCCAAATTTTAGTGTGTGGAATTACCGGATCGCATTTTTATCTCCGTCAAATAAACAAATTTTCTAAAATTCAGGTGTTCGGGTGGGATGCATTTGTCGACAACGCCCCGCCATGGTCGAACGTGATGCGTGGCAGAACAGCAACCTTTTACAAAGTGATCGAATGGCCACGCTGGTGCAACCGAGTGATCTGCCCGACTAGTCCGGGAGGATCTCGCATCAGTCACGAGGCAGTATTATGAAAACGTTCCAGCTGACGCCGAGTATTTCCATAATCTTGGGTTATCGTGCGAAATATTCCCGGCTGTGACGACATTTCCATTTGCATGCTGGAGAGACCCCAGCGCATATATATACTGCCGTAGGCATAAAGTCGCTTCGAAAATCCGAAACATGCTTCATTTCTTTTTCCTTTTGCTTAAGTAAAGCGGGTATGAGATGTAGAAAATATTCGGAAAACGTCTAAGTCGGCCTTTGAATTTGGGATATGCAAATGGATCCGATACGAGCGAGAGACTACATGGGTTTTTCGCATAGCAGAGCGTGCGAGCGTGCGTGCATTCGTGCTTGCGTGGGTGTTTGGCTGGATAGGCAAAATATTTGCGAATTCGTACCTATTTTACGATTCCAGATAGACAATCATCAAAGTAACTACAGGTGTACGTTTATTAGATATTAGTCTACATGTAAATTCTTCCCTTTTTCTGGTTGACCAGATGTATATTATTCGTATATCCGTGAAGGCTTTCAGGTGGTCTCGTCGCCACATTATATTAACTGGTGATTACATTGGGTAGTAATGATGTTTCACGTTCATGTGCACGTCATGAGACGCCTCTTTCACTGTTTTATCTATGAAGCAGCTTTTTTGTGGCAGTCAGGAAAGGTGATGCGAGTTTAAGGGGAAATACGGTCACGTCACACGAGAACCTACATAATATAAGTTAGAGTTTACAAACTGTGATGAGAAAACACCCACTTATGACGGCTGTCGGAATGATTTATCAGGAGGCAAATGTAAAAAAAAAACAAGGGAAAACAGTATAAGAAAGTAGTAACAAGCAAACAAAATTATGACAGCATGTTTTTAATACTATATCCAATGAATATACAGTACCGAGAGCAAACCCTGCTTGTCTACCCGTTAAACGTAGTCAATGTTTTCGTCGAGGGTAGGCACCGATGAATATAGAACTCTAATTTTAGAAAGAACTTGCTCCAAAATTACTTTTGCAAATTTAGGTTTTCATTTTGGGCAAGACGGCACTGATGTTGGCCTCAACTGCTTCTTTTTAATCCCTTGCGCTCCCATAAAAGGCCCTGAGGGCTGAAGTGTTTCTTGGAGCATAAGGAGTGCGTTCTTGTTGCTTCAGCTGGCGGTGCTCCGCCAATAATCAAGATTAAGAACCCTTTCGAAACATAAAAGGTGAGAAGCCGCTGCCTCTATTGAGAATGTGACACCGAACAAAGAAAAATGACGAGGCAGAACACTGTCGTCTAGGCGATTCCCAACTAGCGTCTCATCCGAAGGGTCCGGTAATCCTGCACTCATCGCTCACACTGGGCTGGAAAAGTAATTGGATCCCCTGGAGCCTCCCTGCGTCCTGCTATTGACGTCACCACCCGCGACATGGTGACACTGAAGAAGAAATACTCTCATTCTTCTCTTGAAGAGACGCCGCTAACGTATGCGTCAGTTTTGAGAACAAACGTTACGTGCATCACTTTTAAAATAATCTGACGCTCTCCATCAAATCAAAACAATCTTTTTCTTCGTAGAACGTAACAAATAGCGCCATTCATCGCAGAATACTTGACCTTTAATCGGGCCTGTGATCATATTATGCTTTTCGAAGCACCTTTACCTTAACTGTACGTGACTTCATGTAGGCATGCTGTGCTAACGCTGACACTCGTGGTACTGCGAAAGTAAGGTTCTTGTCAAAACATGGGCATTCAGTGAGGATCCTGCAAGTTCAAAGGCATCAGTGTAGTGGCCGAAGCTTCCCTTCATGCGCGTATTCTTTGTGTGAGGAATAGGCCGAAAGAAGACAAGGATATTTTTTTTTTTTTTTTTTTTTTTGCGACAGTATGCCCGTTGGCATAAATACTATGCTACAAGTATAGGTTAACTCCCGTTTCGCGAACAAACGCAAGCAGGGAGCGGTGGTGGGGTCCCCATATCCACCGATGAAGATCAGGTGGTCTGCCAGGGTGGAGGCCTGTGCCTCGAAGGTGTCGTGTTCTGGCCGCTTGCAATGAAGGGCACGTCCACAGCAAATGTTCTGTGTCGGCAACTTGGGCAGGAGCCGTGCAAAAGGGGCAGCTCTGGTCGAACGGGGCATGGTAGCGTGGTGGCCACTCCCGGGTAACAGCGGGAGAGAGGGCTACACCAACACGAAGTCTTCGCAGCAAGACCTCCTCCCAGCGAGCGAGTCGGCTAGGGAGGTCCGTTCCACACGGTGGAATTAGAGCTCGTGTGGCGCGACGAAGATCTTCTTTCTTTTGTAAAAACTGTCCTGGGGTATCTAATGTCAGTAAAGGCAATGGGCGTGGAACAAATGCAGTGTGGCAGGCACCATCCGCCGCAATGTGAGCGGGAAGCGTATTTCGCCGGACCCACGAGAGCCGCAGAGGGCAGGGGTACGTATCCAGTATGTCGTGAATGGCCCTCGAGATAGCCGAGTTGTTATTCACTCGACGTAAATCACGTATGGCCACCGTGGAGTCTGTATAAATTTGTAAAGTAGTACCTCCAGGGGCTTGATGAAGAGCAGGAGTTAGTGCTTGCAAGCCGTCCCGGATGGCCGTAAGCTCAGCCAGCATAGACGGCAGGGTGCGGTGTGTTTCGTAGAAGCACGTTTGACAGGCCTCTGGATGGGAAGGACATTGTAGTGTTGTCGTCACCACGTAGTCCTTGGCCCCAGCGTCCACAAATGCCTGCACCACCTGGGGTTGAGACTCAGCCGCCAGTTCTTGCGCGGCCGCGAAAAGCGTATCAGTATGTCCGTTGCATCGATTGTGAAGTCGCGTTAGTGGCCTGTTGTCGGTCACCTGGTGGTATAGCCAAGGTGGCCTGGTAACGACGCAGGCTGGAGATGTGGGTAGTGAACGACCCATGTAATTTCCTAACGCCGCTGCCTCAGCAACAAAGGTGAGTTTATGCATGCGGGCGGACCGACGCTGATGGACAAGCTCATCCAAGGTGTTGACTTGAGCTTCAGCCTGAAGAGCCGGGATCGGTGTTATCCTAGGGAGGCAGGTAATTGCACGCATTGCGGCTCGGTTAACTGCCTCAAGTCGAGCCCACTCCGCCTGGTTCAGGTGTTGGAATTGTGCCTGGTAAACAAGCCGAGGCTGGAGTACAGACCGCACCAGTAGACGGGCCATTTTGGAACAGGAGCCACCAGACTTCTGTGAGATGCGTCGGATGAGGTGGAGCATCTGTCCCGCTTTTTGGCGAGCTGAACGTATCCACATAGACGCTGACCCAGACGCATAAATTTCTAATCCAAGCACGCGAAGTGAGGTGGCAGTGCGTACGGGTCGCCCGCAGAGTTGCAATGCGATTGGAGACATCGCCAGTCGGCGACGGCCCCAAGCACTGGCCACAGGCAGAATAGCTGTCTTTTCGACGGAGAGTGTCAGTCCAGCATATTCGCACCATTTCTGCGTGTCAGACAAGGCTTGTTGGAGGCACGCGGTTTGCCGAGTCAGGTCTGGGTGTACAGTCCACACTGTGATGTCATCCGCGTACATCAGAAAGTGCATGTCAGGCATAGAGCCGAGATGCCAGGCCAGTGGTAACATAATAACATTAAAAAGGAAGGGCGAGATTACCGATCCCTGAGGCACTCCGCGGACAGGCGTAAAGTGACCGTAACTCGTCCCGCCAATGCGAACCGAAAAGGATCTTTTGGTGAGGAAGTTCCGGAGGAAATAGCAAACCTTGCCCGGGAGAAGAAGGCCTTGGAGAATTTCCAAGATGGCTCCGTGGCTAACGTTGTCGTATGCCTTTTTTATGTCCATGGCAAGCACTGTGCGCACTTTGTGTGATCGGCCGCCCAGTAACACCATTGACGAGAAGTGGTCAAGCCCATCCTCGGTACCCAGACGGGGCCTAAACCCGATCTGCGCCGGGTGATACCACCGGAAAGTGTCCATCCACCATTGAAGCCGGGTTGCCAGCATGCGCTCCAACAGTTTGCACAGGGTGCACGTCAAGGCTATTGGACGCAAATTAGGGAGCTGATCGGGTGGCTTACCAGGCTTCGGTATCGGGACGATATCAGCGAGGAGCCAAGATTCTGGTATGTTACCAGAGAGCCAGACCTCGTTAACGGAGTCAAGGAGCTTGCTGAGGGCTGGATCGTCGAGGTTCTTATACACCTCGTACGTAAGGCCATCTGGCCCTGGAGCGGTTCGATGTTTGGCGTGATCAATCGCAGCAAGGAACTCGGCTATGGTGAAAGGCGATTGAATTCCACGCACGGCGTCGTCAGGAGGAGAGGAACCGACGTGACTCGGCAGAGGAAACGGGCACGGGTTGCTGGCTGGAAGAATGTCAAAGGCAGGAAACAAGGCGCGGGCAACATCGGCGGCAAATTGAGCAGGATCCTTGTCCGATGCCAAACATGCACTGGCTGCCGCATCTGGAGTGCGGCCTCCACTTTCCATCGCACGAAAGGTGCGCCAGATGGATGACGTAGTCGCCGATGGGCCGAGCGATTCACACCAGCTCAGCCATCGCTGCCTTGACAGACGCTTCTCATGACGCCTGGCAGCCGCAGTCAGACGTTGTAAGCGTATTCGGGCCTCCACAGACGAGGAATCTCGGGAGGCAGCCACTTCAGCTTGTTTGCGCTGGGCCCATAGCTGTAAGAGTCGAAGGTCAGGCTTCGGACGGGATTCCTCTACCCATGTGTCCTCACAGGCGCTTCGCAGGGCTTCCTTAACGAGAGTGATGGGGTCCGGACTTGGCACCGTGAGCATTGTGTTGATGTTGCCCCGGAACACATCCCAGTTTGTTACAGTGCAGCGTCGTCGTAAGCGACGCGTCATGGTTGGGACAATGCCAAGCATGATGGGATGGTGATCACTGCCCCAGCAGTCGGCCTCTCGGTGCCAGGAGACCGTATCATTTCCAAGCCACCAGGTTAAGTCGGGCGAGTAGGGTGGCATCCGGGGATGAGTACATCGGCGCGTAGGACATGAGATATCGTTAAGCAGGGTGAAGTGCGCATCGCTGAAGTAGTCAAGTAGCACCCGTCCGCGTGCACTTGAGGTAGCATAACCCCAGTAGCAATGAGGGGCATTAAAGTCCCCGGCCACAAGTATTGGGCAGGCAGCGTGGGAATGCCGTAGAGATGTTAACCAGCCCAATCTTAGACGAGGCGCACGTCCGCTGTGTGGGCGTACATAACATGACACCAAGATTATTGCTGACTTGGGCAGTTGAACTTTCACTGCAACCACTTCTTGCCATTCCGTACACCACATGTCTAGGGGGATCTGAGTCTGCGGATAAGCCGTGAGCACGTAGATGGCGGCTTTGCCTGGCGGAGTTCCATTGGAGCCACAGCGCCGATCATGTATGGATGGCGTAGCGTAAGCCGTAAAATTTGGTAGGCGAGGTAGAGAGTTTGTCTCTTGTAGTAGGAAAGCCCAAGCTCGCAGTTTGCCTAGGCGAACACGTTCCCGAAGCTCTCCAATCTTTGCTGTGAGGCCGCGACAGTTCCATTGGACTATATATTGTGGCACAGGCATAGTGAAATGAGACTTAACTTAGTTGGGCTGCTAATATTACGCTTTAGTCATGCTCGAAGTATTTCAGACTTGATGTGTTGTCCTGTGCATGGGTCATTATGGCTGCTGTTCTATTACATATGCGTCCATTGACGAGCGTCGAAAGCAAATGACGTCTATTTGTTTTAAACCATACACGTATGCGCACTTACGAACCAAATAATAAGACTTCAGCAAGCTAACGTTCCCTTCTCTGACGAGGCCTGCTTGCCGTAATTGCCAGCAATGCCTCCGACGAGTAATAACCTCCTCAGTCCTTTCCTTCGGCAGCCCTGCACATTAGGAGATCGAGGTCATTTACTTTTTGCATCGCTCATTATCGTCCAAAGCAATGTGGAGCTGTATTTCAAAACACTTGGCTGTGCGAGTGCTTATTGCTTCCTTTTTTTTTTTGCCCCAGCCATTGGTAAGAACTGCGCAATGCACAGAAAATATTGGGACCACGGTGACACCCCTTTGGAGAAGGACGGGGTCTCGAAGAACATTAATGACGCCGGTAATGACAAAGATGATGGTAAGAACAAGGATCTAGACGCTGACGACCGCGATCATTGTTATTACTGAAACTAAAACCATCATCAGTAAAATTGAAGCAGTCATGTTTGCATCACAGTTACATGAAAGAGGACTTGAAGGAGTACTCTTCGGTTATAGTTTGTCATGCTCCTTTTAGTACACTGGACGTTTGAGAGCCCGAGCTTCCGGTTTTGATGATGATGGTTGGTGTTTAATGGCGCAAGGCCAACAAGGGCAAAGAGCGCCAGAGAACAAGCTATTTAATGGTTGATGAGACCGTAAATACTAAGACCTGTGGTTAGAAGTAAAAGTGAGGCAATACAAAATACAATACAGATGGCTGGTGTATAGGTCCAGGATAATTACACGTGATATGACAAGAGCTGCACAAATTTTACCTCAGCTCAAAACTTAGAAACACGTTGACTAGAAAACATTGGTTCCTCGGCTAAAAAGTATGATGGGTGGAGTGGAATGTGTCGTCTGTATAATTCAGGGAAATGTTTGTGTCGTGTTGTGTCAACTGCCAATTGCATGTGATTAGTATGTGGACCACGGATAGGTCCCTTCCACACCTGCTACACATGGGTCGGGAAGATCCAGTGAGCAGGTGGGAGTGCGTTACATGTGTGTGGCCTATCCGCAGCCTAGCGAGAGCGACTTCAGTGTATCTGTTTGTGAGTCAGTTGTGTAGCCTCCCAATTGTGGTTTTATTACATGTAGTTTGTTGTCTGTTTGTTGACTCCAGTGTAGTTGCCATGTGTTACGAAGCTGTTGTCTGATGTGTGTCTTTAGGTCGGTGTACGGTACAGCGAGATTTGACTGCAATACACGTCTGAATTCCTCGACAATCCACCCCACGGCACAGCGCCTCTTCCCTACTCCATCACCCCTTACCTCCGTAAATGCGCCACCCGTGCGATGTAATGAATTGTATAGGGAGTGACACTCTAATGAATCGCCGCTAGTGGGCTTCACCACAACAGCCCAGAAAGACCAATCAGCCCAAATGAGGGAATTTGGTGAATGACGTATCCCAGCATGACATTAGAGCAAAAAATAGAATCCGCGTTGGGACAACAGCAGTATGCACGCCTTGCAATGTTGCCCCTGCGCACATTGCATTTTTTTTTAATTTAATACCATGCTGGGCCTCGTCATTTGCCAAATTCCCTCCTTTGAGCACGCTGATTGGTCGTTCTGGGCAGTTGGGGTGAAGCCCACCAGCAGAGATTGATTACAAGGTAGGGCATGCAATGAACAACGTATTCGGATTCCGTGACAAATCGCCCCTATCATGCCCTGCACCTCTTTTCTCTCTCATCCACCCTTTCCCGCCGTAGCTTCATAGGTATTGCGCTTCGATGAAAATAGACTCTCCCGCACACACCGGACTAAATATGTGTAAAGACCAGAGTAAACACTAATAATTTCATCAAAAATACTCACAAAAACGTCGAGTGCAAGACTAACAGATGAACCCAGTGAAAAACTGGCAATGAAGGCCTAGTGTGAGAGAAAAATCGTAAAAAACTGTCCTACCGTGGATTTGGAAGACCAGGGAAGCTGTAATGGTGGATACCTACTTTATGTTATGTATGGCGACGTGCTATAACGACCGAATAAAGGCACTCGCGCACAACGTCCTAATAATTATTTTTCATTAATTATCGTATCATTTCTTTTGGGATAGTTTTGATAAAAGTATAGTTACAGCTGCTTCGGCATTCATTGTCCCTCGGTAGACGACAATGCATTGACAACATCCGGGAATTCTGTAACGTTTGCAACATCACTGTGAACTAACTGATGGCGAGAGGTAAATGAAACGGCGCAATGATAGCGTCGCCCTAGCGGCCAATTACACTATTCATTTTTTTCAGCACAGCTACGTAACATTGAGAGCTGCGTAGGGTTTGACACTATGTCTAAACCGAGCGAATGCGATTTTTTGTCAACACGATCAAGTGCAAGACAGCTTCGCTGTAAAACTTCGAGACAAGAATTCAAAGAAAGAAAGCGGCCTTGTCCGGAATATAGCAGCGGAAGCGTCGTGGCGAGTTTGTGAGGCGCAGGTAGGTGCCCGGGCGCACACGTTCTTTCCCGCAGGGTACGGAGCCACAGCAAGCCTTCCGCCATTTCGGGCGTGCTTGAACTTGGCTTGAACGTTTGTTGCGATAATCAGATCAGTACTCTGCGCGTCGCACTGGCTGGGACGAAGTTCCATGCTGGCGTTTGCTAACGAAGGCTTCAGCGGAAAGGAGTTCGTTGCCTCTGTCTCGGTGCCTGCGCTTAATCTATCTTCATTCCAGAGAATTACAACAAGAACAATGGCTTGAAGTGTGTGACGCCTCCTGGTGCAGGGATAGAACAAAAGAGCAGTTTTTCCTTGGGGCCGGCGTTACGAAAAGGCCCCCATCACAGCTAATTAAATCACAGAACGACATTTTCTTGGTTGTCTTTGTCTAGGCACCCACTTTGCCTCAAACGAGAAGGCTGAGACATTCCTCTCCGGTGCGTGTACTTTTGCCAATGTTTGGGCTGCGCAAAGCTGGAGAGGGTTGCTTTATAGATTATTGAAGCCCTTTGTTTGCGCAAGGTGTAAACGCTGATCGGCCGATACTCTTTCCCAGCGGTGCTTTAATGCGTAATTAGCTCGACGGCTCCAGGTGCTATGGCTTGAAAGAATAGTTAATACTAACCTGACTGCGCAAACAGAACCTCAATGGCGAAAGGAGGCTAAAAGAGACTTCTATATACGTGTGTTATAAGGGCCATGATTTTTTCGCATACGTTCTTTTGACAAGTTGCAAGTCTTTCAAAAGTATTGAAACTTGGGCAGGTTAAAACATATACGTAAGAATGGAAACAACAGCGCTACTGGTGCGACACAAGAAGAAACAGGCAAACACTTTCGATGACTACAGAGGAGTGAATTCAAGCCAGAACGAACGAACATCCCACAAAAGGAAGCATGCTTGACAGATTGTTGAATGCCCGCCCCGAATGGTGTACAAAATCTCGCTGACTTGCAAAACAGGGCCACATTGGTCAGGCAAGACGTTGCATAAACGACCGCCTACGTGAGCACGCTAGTTTGCTGAAATTTTTGGTTTGCAGAAATTTGTTGCGACGCAGAGCCATTCATGCCGCTGCACCCGACTGGTTGCAAAAAGCCATATCATACGTCACTATTGACACCAAATGGAACGTGACATTCACGAGGATTCTTGTATTAGTTACAATGCGGTGATTATTGCGTTATTTGTCGTGCGTTCGCTGAATAAAAATGAATTTTAAATATATTTTTGCACTGACGCGTGTGTTCTGTAACACCCTTTAAGGGTTTAGAAGATTATTCCTGCAGCTCCCCTTCGCCATCTTCTCTTTCTTTCCTTTTTTTTCTTACGTAGTGTTTGACTCGCTCGTGTAAGGATGGTGCCCCGAGCGCTAAAAAAATGGATGCTAGTGAGTTTCTGCTTGGTGATGATTTCCTTCCAGTTTATGGGGCGTTGGGCTCACATATCCATCCAGGTTTTACATTTATTTTTTCTAACTTTAGAACCTTTCGTTTGATCGTTGGAAAGGAAAAATCCACCACAGAACAATTTTTTTTCAGGAATAAAAGAATGAACATTGCAAAGAAAGACATTAAGCCTGCTTCCTGTACTTGCTAGCATGTTTAATTCGATGACACTAACGTAACAAGCATTGAAATAGGGAGAAGGATCAAAGAAGACCGACAGACGGAGCCGCTCCCGAAATTTTCTTGAGAGCGTCTACCGTATCAGCGGTAGGTTGTGTGCTTCCGCTGCCAAAGACCATAGCAGTCGGTAGCCGGTGTTGGGACTGACTATCCCACCGCTGCCACCACTGTTGGGAATGAGGATCCCACCGCTGCCACCACTGTTGGGAATGAGCATCCCACTGTTGCCTCCAAGGTTGGGAAATGACGATCCCACCGCTGCCACCAATGTTGGGAAATGACGATCCCAAGCGCAGTCACCGCTGGTGGGAATGACTATCCCAGGGCGGTTGCCAGGTTGTGACTCGCATCCAGTTCGTCACCGACGTTGGGAATCGGCCATCCCAACGCTGTCTCCGCTGTTGGGACTGGGCCCTCTCACCGCAGCCTCCAACTGTTGCGACTGGCCACCCGAGCGCAGTCACCGGTGTAGCGATGTTGCCTTGCTCCGTCCGCTATCGAAGCGGCGCAGAGCAGAGCGAAGAAGTTCTCGAGCCGACGAAAAACTTGAAGTAACATTTATATACAGTATTTACAGGGTAAGCAAACGTTACATAACTCGCACAAAGGCGACAGCACCCCTTTCACTCGGTGCTTCCGAAGAGACTGGTGCCGGAGAGAAGCCGCCGAGGAATGCCGACGATAAGAGCCTCCGGGCTTCTTTTATAGCTCGGGAAGTTCGTTGGGGCCCCGAGAAATTCGAATAGCTCCAATCAGAGCTCTCGCTGCCTGAAGTTTGAATTCCGACGAATGGTAGCGAAGCGGTGAGTCAGCTGCGCCGCCAATGGGGAAAGGGAGGGCGATGCGCCCGCCGTCTCCGTGACCTCGCCTCCGGGCGTAGCGACATGCCCTTGTTTGGTCGTTCTCCGATGCGGGATTCGGCCGCGCCGCAGCGTTTCGAGATGCAGGAGTCGGCCGCGCCGCAGCGACGAAAGGGAGAGGCGTGACTCAGCCTCGCTGTCGGCGCGTCGCCTCGTGCAACGCCTTTGGGCCAGGCGCTCTGGCACAACACCGGGAATCAACAAGGAAAAAGCGCTGCTTTGGAGTGGACGCCGCGTTCGTCTGAAAAGGACGGTATTCTCCCCCGGCACTACCAAAGTGGCAGTGGCGGCAAGGATAAATAAATCGGAAGTGAGGACCCAACTCATGGGGAGGGGAGAGAGAAAACACATGTTGTGGGTGATTCAGTTTGCTGGAACCCCTGGGGGGTTGATTTATAAGACATTCTGGGCTTTTTACCATATCTGAACATAGGTGGGAGCTACTTTAAATGTGAAGTGTTGTTTCCCATCATGTACGTACTCCGTTTATGTGCAGACAGCTTCCAACTCAACTGCGTCAAAGTTGTAGATGCTGGGTGTTCCTCGGAATTTTAAATCTTGAAGAACACGGTGTATGATTCAATTAGTGGGATCTCATGAACAAACATTTTAGGCGGTCGTACCACTGAGACCGCGAGAGCTTTCATACCGACGAACGCGCAATTACGTAAGCGCGGGTTACGTTGTTTCGCGTTTCTCTTGCGCATACTCGCTCTATATAGTGTGGCGAAAATTTGGACACAGATATGTCAGTGCTTCATATTAGGACGTTCGCATGGTCAACGCGATGGTAGGTGCGATGAAGTAATTGTTATTTTTTATCATTATCGTTCAATGACAATCTCTTGTAAGCGTGAGATGCACGCTTTTTGTGATGCTGTCGTTTGCTGAATTCAGAAGAGCCCTTGTTTGAGTAATTCGCGCTCCTGCCGGTAGTAAACCAATGTTTCGTTACCAGCATAAGCAAGCAGGGGTCTCCAAAATTATGCAACCTTGTCTACGCTGACTTATATGCTTCAATTAATAATACACTATCTGATAAGTAGATGGCGCGGCCTGACGCCTAGCCGCAAACATTTCAGTTGCAGTTGCAATGAAACACCAGCCAGAACAAACTATAGCGATCAACCATCAACGTTTCTTTTTGGTCTGTTAAGCCTAAAATTGATAGAATCTGCCATCGCCCGTCTACACAAATCCTTAACGTTTCAAGCCTCCACCTCCCCCCCCCCTCCCCCCCCCCCCCCAATCATACACTCCTTGCCGCCCTCACCCTCTATATGGCCTGTTGAAATCCGCTGTTGAGAGAGCGCTGTCTTCTTCGTTCGACAACGAACTTGCTCGCCTTGTAGCTCAGTTGTCGAGAATGTTAGGTCCCACGACACCAAGCAACTCATTAAGCTTGACTGAAATCCAGAATCCCCGATGGGTTTGTCGTTTGTCATGAAAATGTTACTTCTAACCTGCCCCTTCCAATAAAAACAAACATATCAGGGAAGCGTTGTCACTCGCGCGTAAGCAATTCCTGCATAACCCCGCTTCTCTCGACAACTACACCATCGAGCCCTTCATATCGAATTCAGAGCACCAAAGAACTTCCATCGCTCAGCACATTAAGGGATGCTTTTAGTCGACATCCCATTTTGCGGACGTGAGGCCTTTGAAGACGAACGAGGCACTTGCAATGCTATATGCACTCCCTATTCGTGTTTCGGAGATACACAGAAGAAAACGAGGTAAGAGGGGGGGCTTATTACTTGGATCCGGTGTCGTCGCCGTCAACTCGGCTGGCTCGAAGATTCGTGCATCGGGACAAATGCATGGAGATTTGAATATATGAATGCTCTAACTCCAGTTATAAAAAAGAACCGGATGATAGATTAAGTGTTCCGACTTTTTGCGATATCGCTCACTGAAAGCGAACAGAGTACGTGCGCCTTATAAGGCATATTAAATACACGGCATCGCATGGAGTGCACACACATAAATAACCTGAAAGCGTGGCGCAGCCGACGTTCTTGCAATAGCTATGTTGTGACACGGCATAGTAATGATGTCAACTTTATGGAATGACATTATCTGGAGGCGTGTCTGCGATTCTTATTAAAATGCCTTGAAACCGGATAACATAGGAGGTTCAAAGTTTAGTCTACGCGTTACAGTCACAGAAGCCCCCCTTAGGATGTGAAGTGGGTCGCAGTGGAGCACTTTTATTAGATGCAGAGCATCTGATTCACTCGCCTTGTCCCTCCGGCGTCGTCGTCGCCGTCGTCGGCGGCGTTGTCCGCCCCTCCCCCATTCTCCTCGCCGCGCCAGCTGCGCTCTCCGCCGCTCACCCCCTCTCCTCTCCGATAGCGAACACTCTCTCGCGAGGGGCATTGGATTGAATTCGATTGGATTGGCTTGGCTTGGCTTGGCTTGGATTGGATTGGATTGGATTGGATTGGATTGGATTGGATTGGATTGGATTAAAGTGGATTGTGTTGGATTGTGTAACGTCATAGCCGCGGCACGTTGCGTCATAGCCGCGGCAGACGCGCTGGGGCCGGCGCATGTGCAGTGCTCTCTCTTCCGCGGTTTCCTCTCCTTCGGGCGCGCTGCGCATATAACCGGTGTGCCGTTCTCCGGCGAAGCAACATCCACGCTTGGCTCCAACACCTAGACCCCACGCCGCTTTACAAGTACGCCAACGTCGTCATCGACTGGGACCGGCTTACGCAGTCCCCTCAACGTTATGCGCGCTATAAAACGCGGTCCCTTCGCCGCTCCGCCTATGCGTCGCATCTACACAGGGGTTCCCGCGAGGGGAGGTGGGAGTTTTTTTTGTGTTAAACGCTAAGCAGAAACAGCGAATTTTGCTGTTGCGTGTGAGGGAGTGCTGGTGCCATATATGTTTTACCCCAACACTTATTCGCAACCTTAATTAAAGATCCCACTTAACAATTCTTCCCAGGCAATAATGTACAGTCGTGAGAAACATTCAGTGCCCTTCCACTCTGTGGAGAAGCATGACCAGCGAAGCTGGTGCAGAACAAGGAGTCAACGAAGCAAAATACGTCTGTCTGTAATTGCGATTGAGGATACTTTCTAGCTAAGTAGCTGAATGAGACTTGGAAGGACTAGTGTATTTCTTTCTGGTGTCGTAAGCATTTTACTATCTGTGTAACACACCAACCCAACGCCTGACCACGGAGAGTAGCAGTCAGGTAGCATCGGGCGGGGAGACGTCCGTGCTGTAATCTCCCACCAGCAGAACGGGCATGTCATCGATAAGCTCGTGAAGCCTGACTATGCATGCACCTTCCCTCCCTACCCCCCTGTCACCCCACCGGGAACGCATAACTGCATCCGGTCATTTGCGCACGCTTAAACGGGAGCGACAACGGTAAAAATGTCGCTTGCGGGTGACAATAGTTGCAATTTTGCGAAGTTCCTCACCAGTATGTCAGACAACAAGCTGGTGTGTGTGTTCTTCTAATGGACAATGAGCTAAATAACGACACACCTGTGCGGAACAGTTGGCGGCCGCCAAAAGTGAATGAAAATTCTCCGAAATCGGCGATTACGTGGTGCGTAAAAATTTGCTTATGATAGTGCGCGAAGATCTACCGCTACTCACCAGTGATGCTGCGCACCTTTTCGCACCCGGTATGACCCTGACAAGAACTTTGGGCTGTTCACTTGTTTTAAAGAAAACCTTTCTACCTCAACCAGCCAACGGTTCCTTCGTGGCTTGCGCGACAAGAAACTCCCAACGCGGCTGGGGAGGCGGAGGGCAGTTTTCACTCACAGAGCACAGTGTAGATGGCGCAGCGAATGGTTACCCGGAGTTCCCCGGGCGCGTCGGCGGGACGGCTTTGTCGTCTGCATTATCGACGGTTGTTTTCGGCCTGTTCTGGCGCTGCTTCGCGTCCATTGCGTGCTTCCTTCGCAAGGCTTAATTAACTTGTTTTTCTGCACCTCCTGGGTAACCCGGACCCGACGGGATTAAGTGGTCGTGCGGCAAAGATACGTTAAGGATTGGTTTGCAGGGCGGGAAAACAAATAGTAGAGACCACGTACAGACATCTGGCCGCTAGAGAAACGCTACCTTTTGCGCACTGCGTGCCACCAATGAGACTCCGTTTTCTAAATTAATGAATACTAATTCGACTGTGTTTTAAGAGGTATTACAAAAGGCGAAAGGAGCAACCGGCTCCGATAAATAGCGATTATAAAAGTTCCCTCAGCTTTCTCGGAATTCGCAAACTTACTAAATTAACTAGTTCAAATCGCTATAAATGGGAATCACTAAGCTCAGATGCCGAATTGTTTCGGTGACTGCGCTTGCGTCGCGCAGTGGTGTAGCACCGAGCTAGCACATCAGGATAACTAGGTTCCGCTGTTTCACCCTTTGAAAGTCGCTCCTCTCTGTTTTCTCTCACTTCTGACGCACGTCCGGGCTACAGCGGCGGCATCCACCGCTCTAGACCTGCCGTGGCCGACGCTGCTGCGTTCGGGACGCCACCCCCGCGAATTTTAGGTAACGGCTGGCAGAATCTCTGACTTCGCTCTTTCTAGAGCCACGTGTGGGAATTCTAGTGACGTCGCATGGGCAGTTGTTGCGGGTGTCATTTAAAGCTTTGATTTCCAACCACCTTCACAGTGTGGACTGGAGCCAATTATTTTTTTTGTGTGTGAAAATACAACCTAGGGGACATATTAGTCTTGTTCACATGCCTCACTGCTTATTTACAGGACTAGACCAGACTC
>NW_027526422.1:23817532-23857532 GCF_048455015.1 Haemaphysalis longicornis
TCTCTCTCTCTCTCTCTCTCTCTCTCATTCAAAGGACTGATTTCGCCTTTCAGTCGCTTTAAAGAATAAAAAAGTGTCGTACTTAGATGTTTCGGTTTGGTTGCGCATCAAACTAACGCCAAACCCAACTGTTCGCTTTCTATTTACACAATAACGCGGAAATACACCTGCATTACCAGGAGACCCGCGAGTGGAATATAGAAGTTGAAATCGTGCGTGATCAAGGCGTTATAAAGAAAATGCTGACATTTCAAACATGATGTCTATGGGAGGCATCTTCCACTCAGTCAACCCTTTCTCTGTTGACTTGATTGCACTTAGTGCTTGCGCTGCTTCAGGTCCTTTGGTCGAGTCAGTCAGTCAGTGAAAACTTTATTACACACCAGTAAAAAAGGGAGCGTTACGCGCTCCCTCCCCCCATCAGTCGGCCGGTATCCCTTGGGACTTGGCGGCTTCTAGGGCGAGACCAATGGTCTAGCGCTGGGTTTCGGAGGTACGGCTGAGGAGTAGTGCCTCCCAGGATGCTACGTTTCGGTGTGGTTTCTTGTACGAAGGACAAGTCCACACCATGTGGAAGAGGTCCGCTAGACCCTTACATTTCTTACATCTTGGATCGACGACTTGGGGATGCCACTTACTATATAGGACTAGGTTCTGGAAAACTCCCGTCTGCAAACGTCTAAAAGTTCCCATTATTACCCGTATGGGCATGCACGCTCGCATTTGGATATATCCCAAAGGTGTGAGCCAGATATCACTCTCTTCCTGAATACGTAGCCCAGAGACGAGAGTTGAGCCCCATCACTTCGTCTCTTTTTCCCACCGTTTCCCTTTGCAAGCAAACCCAGAAAAAAATACACATTTCAAATTAGATACAACAGCAATACATAAAGGAAGCATGGGATGTAGTGGGTTAGATGCTCGCTGCAGGTATGTAACGGATAGCGGTAAGGTGAGCGTTGGTTAAGGCACCGAACAAAATGGACGGTTCCAACTTCGTCAAGGAGAATTTCGGCAGCAGCAACTACAAGAAAGTATCGCCAAACGGCAGAAGAGGTCTTAGGCAATCGGGAGGTTGCAGGCAGACCGAGTAGAGTAGATGAAACGAAGCAGGATTCCGTATCGGCTGACGGCTGTATGGCCAGCTGCGACGTGCTTCCCAAAGCAATGGCGATACCCGAAATACAGCAGCGCCATCTTCCTTTTCCCATCTCATTGGAGAGAGAGAGAGAGAAACATTTTATTGAGCCGGTGAAGTGGGAGTGGTTCCTTATTCCAGGAAGCCATGCGATGAGCCGGCAGCCTTCGCTCTGGAGGCCAAACGTGTCTGGACGTCCAGATCGCTGCTGGTCACAAGGTTCTCCCACAGCTCAGGGATTGGAAGGGGGGATGGAAGAGGGGGGAGGTTGGGGTTGTGCTTGCACTCTAAAATGATGTGGGGAAGAGTACCGGGTTGTAAGCAGAACTTGCATGTGGCCGGGAATTGCGTGGGAAACATGCGATGGAGGCGGACTGGGTGAGGGAACGTATTGCTCTGCAGTCGGCGAAGTAGGGATTCTTCTTCTTTTGAGAGTTTAGGATGCGGAGGAGGGAAGTGCTGTCGCTCGAACCGGTAATATTGAGTGATGTCCTGAAAAGTCAGTAGAGGGACGGACGGTTCGGTATCCTCAGTAGCCTGGAGGGACAGGGCGCAGGCTTGCTGGTGAGCAAAGTTATTGCCCGTCAGTGAGGAATGGCCAGGAGTCCAAACGAGGGTGACTTTCCGGCAGGGTTGATGCAAAGACAGTAGTTTTAAGGTTGAGTGGGCCACCCTTCCGGCTAGAAAGCTTCTGCAGGCTGCTTGAGAATCTGTGATGATTACGGGGTTCTTCGTATGAATGAGGGCTAATGCGATGGCGAACTCTTCGGCAACCGATATTGACGATGTCTCGATTGTTGCTGAAGCTACGAGGGCGGTCTTGGTGGTGACTACGGCTACTTGATTCTGTCCGTTGGGGTAGGTGCTAGCGTCCGTGTAAGAGACATCTGCACGCTTTCCATAGATGGTCTCGTGCACTTGACTTCGCGCTTTTCGGCGTCCGGGCTGTAGGTCCGGGTGCATATTTTTTGGCAAGGGGCGAACCCGGATAACACTTCTCCAGTTATGAGGGAGGGGCTGAGAGGCAGTGGATTGGCATGGGACGTGAAGACTTTTCAGGAGGGCTAAGCCCGCAGGTGTTTGGGTGAGACGGAGACGTTGACTAGATAAATGGCCTTCAATAAGTTCTGACACCGTGTTGTGGAGGCCCAGTTGTAAAAGAAGCGCTAAATCTTCCTATGAACACCCATCTCATTGGATGCCAGCCAGATGCCTTTCTCAGCGCTTTCCTTTATTTGGTCTTCCAGGAAGGAAGCATCCATCACACGTTTACAGTTCCTACTTGAGCTACAACCGACTCCATTCTGACTTTCAATGTCCCTAGAGTTGAGACATTGCTCGAATCTTTATCAACAATTTTCCAATGTGTACACACAAATTTCCTCAGTCATCTTTTCAACTTATTTGCTTAACTTTTTTTGTTTAGAGAAACAATCTTAAGAAATTAGGATCCACCCGAGAATTCCTTGGTTTGCTTTTATTATGTGCCCCTTTGGCCATTTTGTGTACTATCTGGGTGCCAGGGACGTCAGATTTCCGACAAAAATTTTGTTTAACGCGAATTTTCATTTGCTACTGCAGATACTAAGCGCACATTTATTTTCAATTAGAACACTGTCAAGTACAAGTTACGTATTGATTCTTTGCCTCCAATATGCCCAATGATTTTCTTTTCCTCAAGAATTTGACAAGTATGAATCATGGCGCCAAGTTTAGGGGTTTGAAGAGGTTTTCCCTGTATAACCTTCTCGTTGTCTTTTGGCCGGGTGGCTGAGTCGAGTGACAAATACACTGCCCAAAGTTTTCGGGTTTAATTATGCCAAGAAAGACTATCGTCTTTAAAACAAAGAAAACAAAAAGGAGCACACAAACATTCCCACACCGGTCGTGGCTGAATGTATGACCATCTAGTAAAGCACACAGAAATATAAAATAAAAACATAATGCTAAGAAAGTACCAAAATAATGTCACGATTCAGCACAAGTTTTTAATATTTTTCGTCTGTGATGGTATATTGTTATTATTTCAGATTGAGCCATTTAAGATGTTGAGGTCTTTACAAGTGATTCCAGACAGATTGACATATTACAGTGCACCTGCTTACCCTCGCTGTCAGAAAATCGCAGTTGTTGGGAGGTCCATCAGCAGACACAAACCAATCACCCTAATTTCCATGGCGCCTTGATGATGCCGCTTGCTGCCGTCGTCGTCTTTGCAGAGGAAATAGATTGAGCAAGGGGTTAAATGCAATCCATAGCTATTCCCACCATCGTTTTTATGTGGGGCGTTTGGCACGTCGTCGCAACACAGAAGCAGAATGTTGGTTGCCGTACTCGATGACGTTTTGCTGTCAGTTCCAACATGAGCCCGAACTATGCTGAAATAGCGCGCACACCACCTGGCGTGGTCATAAAATCCCTTTGCCTGTGATCATTTCATGCAAACCAAGCCTCTTTCGTAAGAGAGAGAGAGATGGTTAAAACGCGAAACTTTCTTCCATGCAACTTGAGTGGAAGCCAAAGTCCAAAACTCAAACTGCGTCGACCGTGTCGGAATGGCGAACTCGGATAACGTGGGCTCCATAACGCCAGGGAGCCAGGTTCTATTACAACTATGGGAAGCGTTTCTTTCTCGAGGCGCTTGGTGTGCCTTCGTTGTCATCATAATTATTCTTTGAAAACTATCGTGTAAGTTTGCTTTCTTGCAGTGCATTTTGGTGAAACGACGTTACAAGTGAAGCACAGAAAGCTTCGCCCGAAAACTAGCATTTTTCATGCCGTCATGCCCGATGTTTAATTTCGATGCATTCTTTTCCCACTAATCCTGGTTTTAAAAGACCTGGATTGCTGGCCAGATTTCATACGTCATATCTTCAGTGCGTTCGAATTCTCGGAAATAACTGCCGTTGGAGTAAGAAGAGACGCTCACGCATGAACGCAACGCCCGCATGCATGCACACACACACACACACACACACACGCACACACACACGCATGCACACACGCACACACACACACACACACACGCACACACACACAGATGCACACACTCACTACTGACAGACAGACAGACAGAACTCGAGCTCTGGCTGCTTCAGGCAAAACACGAAAAAAATGAAGATAAAGATGCGCACTGTGGCAACAAATCGCGCGTAGGCAGTGCGAGAGCTCGCAAATGGGCTTGCTTTGAACAAACCTTCCTTGAATTCTTCGTGACTGGAGCGAGAGGGAAGGGAAAGAGAATGAGTGGCTTGCGCGGATAGCGGGAAGGGTTACGGGGCAGGGGTGACAGACGACTATCGTCTTTCAACGACATTTGGAGCAAAGCAAGCTGATACACCGCCATGTCTTTATTTTTGTACCAATTATGGTGTAAAAGACGGATAGAGAACAACAGGATTAAGCGGGCAGAAGAGGAAGTTGCTTGGTTTGTATCTTCAGGTGGAGCAGATGACGAGGACCGTGTTTTCATTTTGCCTTTTTTGAGCAGTGGAAGACGAAGAAGAAGAAGAAGAAGAAGAAGTAGAAGAAGAAGCAGCAGCAGCAATTTTGTGAACCCGAGCAGCTTCCTTGTTCAGATGCAGGCTCCTCGTCTTATCCCAAAACCGGCTCGGAGTGCTTCCCTCCGGCTTCCCCCACTTCAGACTCGGACATGGAATGTCAAAGTTGGCCTCTAGGTTCAATCTCTCATTCCAGTAAACGATCGGGCTCTCCGGGTACTGGGTCCCTAGGCACTCAACCAAAACCAAAGAACAAGAAAAATAAACCGCGAACAGTGATCAAAGAAAGCATATTGCAGCGGCGGGTCTCTCCGAGTCATAGGGTCCCTTAAAGTCCTCCAATGGAACTGCAGATCTGTTACAGCCGGATTCGCGGACTTGCTTTGTCTAAGCTCCCAGTTCAATCCAGATCTAATTTTGCTTCAGGAAACCTGGCTCAATAGCAATCAAAGATTTAGCTTATGTAATTACCACACATTCAGACTAGACAGACTTTCACGAGGGGGTGGCCTCTTGATTTTAGTTTCAACAAAATTCGCTCATAAGGCCAAAGTATCCTTCCAGCTTCGAAGATCAGATTGTGAAGTTTTGGTATTGGAGATCAGACTTCCTGGTTGTCTTCCTTTCTCTGTGGCGAACGTTTACTTTCCACTAGGGGTTATCGATTCAGAACCCCTAGATCTCGCTCTTGCTGCGGCTGTACCTCCCGTTGTTGTTGCGGGAGACTTTAATTCCCACCATATTTCTTGGGGTTACCGAACGGATTCCTGCGGTCTTCGCTTGATAGATTGGATTACGGACAACAATTTGGCATGTATAAATTCGGCTTCTCCTACCTACATACAGGGACCTACTCGATCGGTTTTAGATTTAACTATTTGTTCTAGGGGTTTTAGAGTTTCTTCATGGTCTACTGTTGACAACGGGACAAGCAGTGACCACATTCCAATATTGTTTGATATTCAGTGCCCTGTTCGCTCTCTCGTACGGCGAAGTTGCATTTTTGTAGATTATAAGAAATTCCAAATTTCTCTGAATGAGGCCATATCTTCTCTGTCCGCAGAAGACACAACTGAACGGGTGACGGGTCTTTGTACTGCCCTAACCAGTTCGGCACAGTCCTCGTTATTTGAAGTACGATCTAGGGGAGCTGTGTCACCTAGCCCCTGGTGGAATGAAGAATGTACACGTTGCTTTAGACGCAGGAAGGCAGCCTGGAAGAAGCTTTGCTATAATCATTGCCCGCTGAACTGGAGCAATTATAAGTATCATTCCGCGATGTTCAAACGAGCAGTTTCTAATGCCAAACAGGCCTATGACTGTCACCGCTGCTCAATTCTTTCTGAACCCAATAATAAGCGGGCCCTTTTTCGTTTTCTTCGGTCAAGGAAAGTGGTTTCCCAATCTGAAAATTCAGACTCTATAGTATTATCTTCCAGTGAAATCTCCGAGACTCTAGAGTCGATAGCTAGGGGTCTGCAAATTCGTTTTTCGTCTTCTCTAGCTACCTCGTCTCCTCCATTTATAGGGGTAGAGGACTTCGCAGAAATTACGCATGCGGAGCTTTTTGACGCTATGTCGAAAATGCCAGCTGCGGCCCCTGGTCCGGATCATATAACTACTGAAATGTTAAAACTACTATACGATCAGGCACCGGATGACTTGCTCAGTATGATTAATTATTCTCTCAGGAATGCTTGGATACCCGATGGGTGGCGGATAGCAAAAATACTTCCTATACCGAAGGATGTTGGTCAGGGCTTCGCTGTTGATAACGTCAGGCCTATCTCTCTGACTTCTAACGTAGTAAAACTAATTGAGCGGATCTTGCTTCACCGAATTATGGAATTTTTGTCTGAGTATAATATCCTCAGCCCAAGCCAAATTGGATTTCGCCCAGGTTGTTCTATTTGGAGTGCCCACATCGACCTTGAAAGTCGTATAAAACTTGCCCGTCGATATAAACAGGTTGCGGCTCTAGTGACCTTGGATATAGCAAAAGCATACGACAGCGTGGAGTATCCGGTGTTATTGTCTCGCTTACAGAAATTAAATTTCCCGAGATACATTATAGCATGGCTGTATGAGTTCCTAAAGGACAGGCAGTTCTGGTGTGTGAGGGGTAACATTTGTTCCTCTCGGCACTCGCAGAAAAGAGGTGTACCACAGGGAGCTGTCCTTTCGCCGGTTCTTTTTAACATCCTGTTAAGCTCGGTCCCTTTGGTTTCGGGTGTCCAGACTTATGTTTATGCTGACGATATCGCGTTTTTCGCATCTGCTTCTGACATACACGAACTGTATGTATTAATGCAGTCGTATCTGAATACTTTAGATTCCTGGTTAGACAGCATCTCTCTCACTATAAATGCCAGGAAATGCTCTGTGCTAGTTTTTCAGTCCACTTTTTCCTTTAATATCTCTCTCTGTTATCGTCAGCACATCATACCCCAGGTTGATTCTTTAAAATACCTTGGTGTAGTATACACAAGCCAACTTGACTGGAGTCCACACATAGAGCGTATAGCTACTAAAGGAGCACGTGCTGTTGGCATATTGAGGCGCCTCAGTCATAGAAAGAGGGGAATGCGCCGTGAATCTCTTCTGATGATATACCATATGTACGTGCGGCCTATTTTAGAGTTCGGGTGTGTTCTATTCTCGGGTGCTGCTACGTATAAGCTCCATCGCCTAGTTCTTCTGGAACGCCAGGCTCTGCGCTGCTGTTTAGGGCTACCTAAACATGCAGCTAATGCGTTACTTTATTTGGAAGCCGGAGTTCCCCCTCTGAATCACCGATTTCGAATACTTACGGTGGAGACTTTCTTGAGAGCCTATGGCGGGGGGGTTAGCAGGGCACAATTTATCTTTGTAGCTGAGCCAGCTGTGTTTCTGGCGGCCCAGTGGCCCAGGTCCTATCGACCGCAAGTTACTCTAGCACAAAGCTTGGTGTCTCCATTAGGGGTTGCGCTCAATAACATACTTCCATCTCATGATAGGGGTCATACGATAACGGTCAACTTCCGGAACATCTTTCCCCAAAATGCTAAAATGTTACCTGCCAGACTGCTCAATGGTATCCTAGAAGATCATTTGGCCTCAATTCAGCAAGATACTATCATTTATACAGATGCTTCTCAACGAGATGAAAAATCCGGAATAGGTATAGTTTCCCCTTCCCTAAATTGGTACTTTTCGGTTCGTCTGGTCGATTTTACCCCAATATTCTATGCGGAATTCTTGGCAATAGTGTTGGCACTACGAAAGCTTCACATATCGGTATCGTCTCCACTCATAATTACAGATTCCCTATCCGTAGGCTTAGCCCTTTCTTCTCCGAAAGACACACCTCTTCTACGGACGTTTCGGTCACTTCTGCCACCTCATATTACTGAAGTCGACCTTCTTTGGGTCCCTGGGCATGCGGGAATCACCTTTAATGAAACCGCAGATTCTCTGGCAAGGGTAGCACTCTCCGGGCCTGTTGTCGATGTCATTGAGACTACGCCTCTATTAGCCGCCGCAAGGTTCCGTAGATTGTTGAAACTGCAAAGGCAGCACGAATCAGTCCTATTGTCGTTGCGAGATTTCTGTCATCTCAAATTCTCCTGGAAACCGAATTGGTGCCCCTCACGCGACCTGGAGGTGATAGTAACGAGCCTTCGATGTCGTGTGCCCCAGTTGAACAGATACCTCCACAGGTCTCGTCTGGCGCAGTCTGCCATGTGCAGTTACTGTAATGAAGAAGAGTCTGTGGACCACTTCCTTTTGTCCTGTCGACGATTTTCAAGCCTCAGACGTCAGCTCCTTGAGGTGCCGCTTCATCGCCTGGGGTTGGCATTATCAGTGCCGGTTCTTTTATCATTTGGGGCTTCAGAAACTGGATATGGCCGCCGGGATGTTTGCTCTGCTCTTCTGCGCTTCATAGAAAATTCCAAAAGATTCACAACCTAATTCGTATCTCATTCTGGAACCTCACCAGAGCCCTCCAAACGTTTCCATTGCCTTTTTTTTTTTTTTTTTTAAATAATTATTATTTTCCTTCTCCTCCTCCTCCTCCTCCTCCTCCTTCTTCTTCTTCTTCTTCTTCTTCTTCTTCTTCTTCTTCTTCTTCTTTCTTTCTTTCTTCCTCTATTTATTTTGTTTCAATTTTGACTAATTTCCAATCTCGATTCCTCAAAAACAAGAAGAAAAAGCTTCCAAAATTTTCTAACTTTCCTTGAATCATCCACCTAGGCAGCAATCTCATTCGAATTAGCAACTGATGTTTGGCCGATCCCCTGATTGGGTATGCGCCATTTTGTGAAGGAACAACAACAACAACAACAATTTTGTGAACGGTTGTTTGCACTAGCAGAAGCAGCAGCCATGTTCGAAGGATCGCGGGCCTCCCTGATAAGTGCTGAGGGCGGCGGCCACCCGCAACACAAGATGCTGCTGATTTCCACTCAGAGCGTCTACGTATGCGTCGGTGTCGGCATCATCGTGGGCATCGGTCTGGTCGTCGTCATTGGCTTCATGTTCTTGGCTTAGCGGAGGACCAGCTACTGGCCGGCTTCCTTCACCTGTCTTCAAGGTACCGTCTTATCTGCAGCCTTTCTTTCTTCCCGGTATGGCTACGTGGACGGCCCAGATTCTTCCCGGCTGCCGCAGGGTCACCTCTCACAACTACGGAATGCCAGCAATGGGGCTTACCTTCCATCAGACGCTAGTCTTCCCTGACAAGGTTTATCGCTGCTTCTGCTTCGGAAGTTGTATTCTTGCCCAGGACGTTGCTTCCGATTATCCCAGGCATCCGGCCTTCCCGATGAGGGGGGGCTATTGCATACAGCTCGCCGCTATTCCGACGCTACGAGCTTTCGCGAAACTGCCGTCCGCTGGTTTAAGCCTACGACTGGTTCACTTTAGAGTTGGTTTCAGCCATAGGACTGTGCTCGCCCTGCTGAAGGACATCGCTCCTTAGTCTTGTATCAGTGTGTTGGTTGTTGTGCAGTAGGCAATAAAATGCTTTTCCTTTTGATACATTTTTTCTCTGCATTTTTCTTGTTGCTTTCTTATGCACCATTCGCTGTCGATGCGTAACCTCCTCGGAAAATGGCTGCTCGCAGTAACCATGCCTCTTATAAATAATATCCCCATCTTCTCACCCATTACCATAAATGTGAAACCGTAATCTGAACTTCCAATCCCGAAGTCGAATGCGAGCAATAGGTGGCGCCGCTGACCAGCTCCTGTCTCCTCCCTCCGACGCGTGGTGGAGAGGGCCCGGGCATAGCCAGCACAGGCCAGGGTCGTCGGGAACAGAGAAAACAAACCTCAGGCGGGTTCCTAGCCATCGGCAAATGAGGCGCGCCTTACCAAAGATTATTCCTACTTCCCTCCTCTACTTGCACTGCGGGATAGAAGGGCGCAAGTATGAGGCGATTTACGTTAGGCCTAATGCAAAGCTTTGATGTCTGATGCCAAAGAGTACACGCTGCATGACGTATCTTCATTTGACATTACTTAGCACGTCGTACCTCAGCTTGACACGCAGTACGTTTGATACAACTTGGGATATGTCCGAGCCTAGACATACATGAGTTTGACGTTGTTGGACACGCCATTAGCACGCGGGTATGCGGCGGCCTGGCTTGAAGCCTTACGTAAAGCTTTAACGCCTAATGAGCTTGACGCACAATGAGTTTGGCATTGCTTTGTTTTGTCGAAAAACTTTAATAATTTCCCCTGTTGATGTGCAAATGGCCCCTCATTCCAAGACACCATTTGACGAAAGTAATGAAAAGTAATAAAAATAATGAAAAGATATTAAAAATAATGAAAAGTAAGCTGCCTATGTCACTCGAAAGAAAACCCTGCAACCAGTGCATTCTGCTGGTGATGACATACGGAGCTGGAACTTGGCGCCTTACTAAACTAGAAAGAAAACTTAGATCGACTCAACGTACCCTGGAACGAATAGCGTAACGTATAACCCTCAGGGACAAGAAATGAACTATCTGGATCATAGAACAAACTAGACTAGAAGAAATCATAGTTCAAATAAAGAAAAAAATCCCTGGCCATTTCTACTAGCGTAAAACCTGGGGAGGGGCGAAGTATGCAGAATATAAGTGTATTCGTGCCTTGGCGTTTTTGCCAACGAAGATGAGACGGCTGGGGGTACAGGTATACAGCTTTGCTGTAAAAGTCGCTTGTCTTTGAAGCACGAAGCGCTCCAGCGCGAGGCGTAAACGAGTATCCCGGTGTCTTCGCGTTACGTTCTAGCGCTAGGCGTAAACGAGTTTTCCGGTGTTTTAGTACCGCGACTACATGAGACGAACGACGATTACAACGACGACGACGAAGACAGGAGGCACCAACAGCCTCAGCCCCTAAGGGGCTGCGCCCCTAAAAGAAATGGACTCGGGCTCGCTTCTAGTGAGACGAACCGACAAACGGTGGACAATTAGGCTAGCGTGGTGGATACCAAGACATGGGTCTAGAAGAAGGGGAAGGCCATTAACCCGATGGTGGGATGATATGAAGAATTTCGGGGGTAAACTGTGGACTCGAGCAGCGCAGGAGAGGAGCGGTTGGATGTCAACGGGAGAGGCCTTCATCCTGCAGCGGATAGGAGTGGGCTAATGTACGTTGTTGTTGATTATGATTATTATGACGATTATGATGACGATTATGATGATAATGATGATGTACCCGCGCTGAAGACGAGCAGCAGCTGAGCATCCAAGTGTGGTAGCCACGTTGTACCACATATGAGGAGGGGGTGGTGGCGGAGGGCGGAGGGATTTGAGGAAGGTGGCAGGGCTGTGCTATATGCACAACCAAAGATCATACGGATTTGGGTGCATTGGTTAGGGGAGAATATACCTGTGCCAGAGTACTGAGCTGGGTGCATAGCCGTGTTGGATGAGGGAAAGAAGTTCGAAGTTTCCGGGGTATGACTTCTATTTTTGGAATCTTCGAGGGAGGAGGTCGGAATAATGAGACTCGATGTTCTGTCTACGTACCATTAAGCCTAACAAGGGCGGCAACGTATTCCGGCAAAAGTATTTTGAGCAACGGTACCCAAGTAGATTTTTGTTTCGTGCGAGTACTAATACTCCCACAGCTTGAGTCACCCACGAAGGACACGGAAAGCGACTTTTGATACTGTCGGACGTTATACAGGGTTTTACCAAAAGTGTCGTAAGGATGTCCTATTGGCGTATGATGAAGCACAAACCACCCCTATTTTTTTTTATTATTCAACAGCTTTTCGTGACGTATTAGTTGTTTCCGAGGATGGCAACTCGTGTTCCAGCACACTGTGCAGTCGTTGACGCTTGTACGTTTACCTCTTCCTTTCTTTTTTTCCAGCTATGGCATTTGCCGTTTAGTGATAATCCTAGTCGCATGCCACGCATGCATGGACCAGGTTAACCGGTGAAGTAGTACATTCAGGACATCCACGCTTAACAATGTGACACCGTGGCTTAGCACAGCGCTTACAGAAAGTGACTAAATTGGCGGTGATGCAAAAAACCTTGCAGGTAATGCCTTATCTAGCGGCTAACAAAATCCCTGCCAGAGAACCGAAACTACCGCGGACCGTAAACTGCGTTACACCGGGTTTGGCTACGGCATGGCCCGCGCACTGTCGAAAACTCAAGCATCCATTCTGATTTAGTGGCCACTTCGGAAGCAAGTACGGCCATTGCGCAGAGTTTTCTAGCGAAATGTATGGCCAACGGGGCAGTATGGCCAATTTATGGCCGAGCCGGGCTAGAGAGACGCGATTGGGCGTGTGGTATTAACGGATTAACGTGCAAATCCGGTGTCATTCCAACTTCTGTGAAGGATTAATTAATAATGTGGAATAAAACTCCACAGTAAATTTATCCTTTTTTTAGAAACACCAATGCAGTCCCGATGACTAAGATTCGACGCCGCGCTCTCTTGTACAGCCGCATACGAGTCAAATAGCATTTCCACCTGAAACCTTCAATACTGCATTCACTTATCCCAAACTGTCTGCTCCCTTCGACAAAGAACATTCTGGATGCAAGAGCCTACTATTCCACAAAATGCAGCTTTAGATGAACAAATAAAAAATTTGTATTTCAGAAAAGGGGAACTCTTTCCTTGCAGTCCTATAATGAACAAGCGTAATCCTGTAAACGTTTTTCAGAATAAGTTTCCGTGGGCTAACACTGCTACCATATCTATTTTCTTTACTCATAAGAAGTTTTCTTACTCGGACTGATCGCTTTATATTTCACTTTTACGTCTCCCGTGCTTCACAGTATTGTTTATTAATGATGATTGGTAACGTGCTTCTCGTTTTCTGATGTGTAGACGTATCCTTGCTCTAAGTTTGTTTTTGTGCGTGCCGTCTCCCGATAAGTGGCTCCTGTAAACGACTGCTGTGTCTGTCGGCCATACAGAAAACCAGAACTATCAGCGCTGCCAGGAAACCAACGAGAGCCGACGACAAGAAACGAAGCAAACAACAAGAGTGTTGTAATCGTGCGTCATTGGGCTGGACTGTCGATGTCTGGGACGACTGAGGTAATGCCAGCTGTGCTTGCTGTTTGTTTCTCTGGATAGATGATTAGTCGGGCTGGCCGCTCACCTTAGCTGTGCGTATGGCTACGTACCGTACTGCATTATCAACGGAAACTGGGACAGATGGATCGCTAGAATTGACTTATATGCGTGCAGGACTCACGTAATGGGAGTGGAAGTAGCCCTATTTCAGGGGTATGCGTATTCACAGCAAGAGATTCGGTGGCGAAAATTTTTACAAGGGCAGTTTGTGGAAGCAGCAGCTGCCATGATGGCTCGGTATATGCACCATCGACATGATCGGCAAATAAATGCTGCGCGTACGACTGTACAAGGGCCGTGTGCATACAAGCTTTCAGATATCCCTCATAGTTTATGCTACCGCAGTATTAGTCTACCTTAGTCGATTTTATGGATCTACAAAATAAAAACTGGCGACGCTGACGCCTCTTGTATTTTCACGTAGGCAGCTCGCCTGTGCAAAGGTGGACGCATAGTACAGAAAGAGTACGACGCGAGCGTGCCATGGCCCGTTGGTAGGCCTAACACGCTTTGAGGCCTGATGCCTTCAGCCGGTGCCCGCAGTTCGACGTAAAATGAGTACGATGCCGCATGGCACGCCGTAAGCAGCTGACGTAAACCTAAACATAGGATCTTAGGCCTAACGTCACACTGTGAAATCTAGCGTCGTCAACCTGTACTTGATGGCAAAAGTATTCATTGTACTCTAAGCTGCCGGTGCTGGTTGTCATTGTAAGAAAAACCTCCGAAAGAAACGTCAGGACGGAGCTCCGGCAATCTGGCGAACCTCCTAAAATTGCGGCGGTTATTCTAGCAGCCAAGTTATACATGCCCACATAATGACAAGATTTATAGTCAGGACTGTACGCTGTTGCAGCGCGTGTTGCTACAAACGCTGCTCAGGCGTACAAAGGCAATCAATAAAGCAGTCACTCAATTACTTAGCGCGCAAGCACTACAAGGTTGGACTCCAAGGTGTGTTAACCCGTACTGCGTGCATGTGTACTCTGAAGCCTGCGTGTGTACTCTCACGTAGTTTGTCTATGAAAGCAGCCCTGAGAAATGTGACGGTATTCCGAGCATTTATTCGACGGTTTTCTATTGGGCAGTCGGTCATTTCGTGTGCCATACGTTGGCCATTTTGAGAACCATGAACGCCGAATTATCAGCTTACATAGTCAACTAATGCCTTCTCAAGTAATACATAAATAAATAAATAAATAAATAAATAAATAAATAAATAAATAAATAAATAAATAAATAAAATAGGGACTACGGCGTTCCAGACTGCGAACCCCACCTGCCCAGGACGGAAAACAAGTCGTCAGGTCTCTAAAATAAAGTTCATTACTTGTACCACTTACCCTCCCCCCCCCCCCCTCCCTCCGCCGCACTGCCACTTGGGAGGATTCGCTCCACCCCTCTGAGGACCCGCAATGCCACGGTTCGTAAGCACACGAACAAAACCGATTGCATCTAATGAATAAAGATAGCTGGTAGGACCTTCTAGAGGGCATCGGTGAGGTGCCCTGACGGTGAGACCAGTGCTAAAAGGCGGGCAGAGCCCTTTTTAGAGGGGCAAACAAGCTGTCAGTTCTCTCTCTCTCTCTCTCTCTCTCTCTCTCTCTCTCTCTCTCTCTCTCTCTCTCTCTCTCTCTCTCTCTCTCTCTCTCTCTCTCTCTCTCTCTCTCTCTCTCTCGTTCTTGTTCTTGTCTCTCCTGTTCTTGTTACCCTTTTGTGAACCCTTTGTTCACAGATGTTTCGATTTACACGGTGCTGTGCGTTTCTCTCTCTTTCTCTGTAACCTTTTGTGAACCTTTTATTTTGTTCTTGTTAACCTTTTGTGAACCTTTTGTTCACCGATGTTTCGATTTACACGGTGCTGTGCTGTGAGCACAGACGCCGGACGGACGCCGGACGGACAAGCCTCGGCCCTAAAGTGCTTCGCCGCCATTAAAGAAAAACAGAATGGCTAGTGCATGTTCAGCAGGGTCACGTGTGATACTGAATTTATTCAAGTGTCTGCACGTGCGTTTGGGGATCATAGCATCTCGTATTTCAGGAAGGACGTAACCGCAATAATAGAGATATATATAGAAAGGAATAATGTGAACGGAAAACCAATACGAGGCAGCATAGAGACTAGAATCAGCCGTGACCAGGAACCCAAACCGACCACATCAATTTCCATGGCCTTTCAGGACATGTCGCGAGCACAATATTGATTTGTTGCTTTTGCTCTGTATGCGACCTTTCCTCTTTTTTACCAGGGATCAATGCGCGCGAACCATGCACGGAACAGGTACAAAAGCTTCCCTACGGACACTAGTTCTCCCTCGATCGCATGTAGCTGGTGAGCTGCATTCTGTATACAGGCTGTCTTCACCGAGGCGTTTAGTTTGTAGCACAGGTAAGATATTATTGAGGTATGTATAAATACAAGGTCATGCTGCAGTTCTTTCAACTAATTATAAGTATCTTCACATGCATCTATCGGCTGTCAAATGGTGGGTAGTTTATTGTAGTTACCAGCTGTATTACGCGAGGTCCTAAATGAATACAACTTCAGACATATATGAGGATCACACATGCAAAGCCAGACAGGAACCCGCCCTTTCAGTAGAACTGACATTATTCGTTACTGCCAGTCAATGCACACAGTCAACATTACACGAAAAAGAAAATCGTTCTTTGTTCGTTTCCGGTCAAAAAACACGCGCATCTCGCATAAATAACAGAGATGAACATTCCCAGCTTTCGGAAACATTTTTAATGTTCTTCCTTCTGAGCATTATTTATGAATTAAAATTTTCCAGAAATACCCAAGTGGCTTGAATAGTGTCATCACAAAACTTTCCCGCTTTAGTATGTCACCAATAAATCCCATATAATCATTGTTTGGTGTATGTGTTCAAAAATGAAGAACTGAAATGAATAACTGAAAATGAAGAACTCAAAACTGTGTTCCAATACTTATCCACCTTAACGCTGGGCATCTACCCGTGCAGAGAAGCTGGCAAGTGCAAGCGCTTAGCGTCATTCTTTTTCCTCCTTGTACAAATTAAAATTAGAAAACAAACATTCACAAAACGTTTTCATATTCATCCTATGTCACACTTATTTCGTTATTTGGGGTTCTTTCTAGCTTTTACTTCTAATGGCTGGGATGTTTTTAAGAGAGCTTAGTCGCTCCACGTCATAGATGAGGATTATTGAAAACAGGCTTCCTTTTTAGTAAGAACAAGGGTCGCCGTCATCTTCGCCGTCATCGTCGTCATCGTAATCACCACCATACAACCCCCCAGTTACAGTGTATTAGAAGTTAAGGTCTGTCTTGCGAGGGAAAAACCAATGGAGAGCGCGGGATCCTTTTGCGATGAAAAAGCATTTATGGAGCGCGGACATTCCCCAGGTTACTCCTGTTCAAGCCGGTCACCCCTATAGGTTTTTCAATCCAACTGAACAGTTATTTGACGGGTTTTATAAAACTTTATACAACAAAATAGAGAAATAAGGCTATGTAGGACGATAAATGACGATTAATTTAACAAATAACACTTTTAAAAACATCTGGTAAGCAGCGGGCGCCAGGGGCGCTGCTTACAACATGAGTTCTTCAGCAGAAATTTTCATCCCAAATAGGACCGCCCTAATCGGTCCCGAACGACGCGCCTCTTTCTTCTAGTACACTGCACCCCAGTCATGACCATCACCGTCGTCGTTGTCGTCGCCTTCTTCGGAATCTCCCTTCGCATCCGTTCATCTCATTCCTGACCACCGTGTAGTTTCAACGGTGCGAACCCACGCGTGGCAGTTTTCTCGAAAAGTGTTCACATCAACTGTCACGCCCGTCAGACGTTGCTGCAGATTGATCACGAAACGTGTCAAAACACAATCTCGCGGTCTCGGCCACAGCTTTAAAAGCCAAACTCAGCACACTCAGCAAAAAGAAATAAGACAGGACTCAGGGCGCGATGCAATGCGCGAATTTCCCGCGTGAGAAGCTTCGCCCCAAAGTCCACAGAATAAAATTCTAGAATGGTGGAAATATCGAAAAAATGGTCGGCAGAACGTACCTAGTTTCTCACTCTCTGCATTGGAGCTTTCGGGTCGCATCCTTCAGTCTATCTAGGAACTTTTCTTTCAGAAAGCAAAACAACAGAAAAACAATCTTGCGGAAATGCAGCACCACTTTATTTTCACTTTGCATAAGACGGCCGGGAGGGGTATGAACCGCCGGAGGCGTCTGAGCCAACGCATATAGCCAGTTCCAGCACTTCACCTTGGCACGCTGCCGTCCTCGGTTCTGAGGCGGCGCCGAAGCGAGGATTTCTTCCTTGGATGCAGCCCGCTTTTCACCTGAGCGGTCACGCTGCCTTCCCGGCTTTACGAATATTTTGGGATTTCTCGCATAAGGATTTTCACACACTGATGCTAGTCGCGTTCGGTGCATTTTGTCGAATTGCGAATCTTCTCTTCACTGAGCGAAAAGTCATGCCAGGAAGAGTGGAATAAAATTCGTCCATTTTTTTTTTTTTTTTTACTTTGTGACCAGTGTTTGGAATGATTTCGATTGGGATGCTCGCTATACTTAGTGAATCCAAACATGCGGAGTCCCCTTCCCCAAACAAAAGTGCGGATAGACTCCGAGTACATGGCTTTACCGACAACTATTGCTCCTTCGACAATCGGCGTTTGTGATTTCAGCGTTTAGGGACAGGTCAGTCTATATTATAAATAAACCCGCCGCGATGGCTCAGTGGCTAAGGCGTTGCGCTGCTCAGCACGAGGTCGCGGGTTCGATTCCCGGCCGCGGCGGCCGCTTCTCTGATGGAGGCGAAAAGCGAAAAAATTCCCCCGCACCTCCCCGAAGGGAATCGTGCAGAAATGTGAATGCATTGGGTGCACCGATGAGTGTGTTGCGAGTAATGGCGTAATTAATGACGAAAGTGTGAACGTAATCATTTATTCATCAGCACCTGTTTGTGTTATCGTTGTACCTGACGGCCACAATCACTGCCTTGTGATCGCTAAAGTGCACGGTCAAAGGGTCTTTGAGAAGCATACGCGCGTCACAGTTTCGCGTAAAGACCAGATCAATGCAACTCCCGTGAATGGTAGTGGGGCACGTGTCGAAGCCGGCAGAGAGACAATGCATAGAGTGCCTGGTCTGCATGTACTCGACCAGCCACTCGCCACTCTTCTTGCGCACGTCAACGCTGAAGTCGCCAACCAAGACTATGGGGTCAGAGGGTTTGGAGCGCACGCGCACACTTTCCATAGCCGCGTCCAGAAATGCATTCGCATTTACGACGACGAGGACGACGAAGGCAGAACTACGAGGCGTGAGCGCACGTGCGATGACGACCGACGACGGCGAAAGAAATGCATTCGCATTTACGACGACGACGACGACGAAGGCAGAACTACGAGGCGCGAGCGCACGTGCGCGCGCTCACGTGCGCTCGCGCTGGAGGAATGCAGGCGCACGCCGGCCAACGGAGCAAGACAACCCCCGGCTAATAAATGCATTCGCATTTAAAACCCCCGTGTGGACGAGATTTCGGCGCGCGTTAAAGATCCCCAGGTGGTCAAAATTAATCCGGAGCCCTCCACTACGGCGCGCCTCATCGCCTGCGTTGCGTCGGCGCGTTAAAGCCTACAATCAATCAATATATTATAAATACTGAGAGTAAAAAACCTCATTTTTTCCCCAAACGTGGCAAGCTTTTTCCCTCAAAATGGCCGCCGCTCCGGAATCTGGTAAACCGATCACAGAAAAAAACTGTCCCAGCAGCTTGCGCTACTGGTGCAAGGCTGGAGAAACAGCAGAGCTGGCGGCCCATCTCCCTTCGTCGGAGACCCGGCTATTGCACCTCACGTGAATTTTCGAATTTACCGCTGAACGTTCTCCAAGACTGGCAGTCCCGGATTGTCTTGTCCGCATCCTTTCACATCTCTCCCAAAGTGGACCGCGTTAGCACGCGCTAAAACCCGCGGCAACCGGCTTCCCGAACTCGGCCTCTGCATGTAACGCTAACTCGGCGTCTGTGCTCCCCACATCAGGTGCGAACGCACGTGAACTGGCGAGACGAACAGCACGCCAAAAATCCCGCCACGACCGCTGGGCAGACTGCTCTCGCAATTCGAGCTGGCCGGCGCCGGGAGCTCCTCCCGAGGCGCACCATTACGTGTGCTCGGTTTATTTTCTTGGTGTTGTTTTTTTTTTGCGAGATCCTCGCGTGGCGTAAGCTCACGCGCAAGCCTGGACTATGCCGCTGTACACGAACCTTTATAGCATGTGTTGCGCAGTGACGTCACGGCTTGACGGGCGCCCGCGAGGATCCGCAGAGGCGCGCCTAGGCTAGCAAAGCGAGCGCGAAGCTACGCACAGCTGCGCAAGGGGTTTCTAAGCAGCGCGATGTGACGTTATCGCTCCGAGGGGTTTTAATGCGTAGAATTCTTTGCCGACTACCCCCCCCAGCCAGGACCGTGTAACGCCCTGCATTTTCACAAAAATGCAGATTTTGGAAAAGTTCCAAATGTGATCGTTGTAATAACCTAAACGGAGATAATTGATCGGGCGAAATTTTGAAAAACTAAAAAATAAGAACAATAATAAAAAATTACGGGAAATGGCAAAACGTATAACGCATGGCATTTTTTCGGGTGATAGATGGATAACGCTAAGCTTTAACAGCTCTGTGTATAAAAATAATATTTCGCATAAAGCGAGGAATGACTTGGTCATGAACACTGCAAAACTAAGTTGGAGAACTTTGAATAGTTTATAATAATCATAATAACAATAATATTTATTCACACTTCAAATTTGTAGAGCATTATTCAGCCTGTATAAGCCATATGGCTTGTGTGCGTCGCTGGGCAGTCACAGGAGAATGCGAATTTGGACCATAGGAATAGAAAGCACAAACACTCAAACATCGAAAGGACAATATGTGAGCAGCTGGACCATATGTGAGCAGCTACCGTGCCCAGGGAAGAAAATGAACACTGCAAAACTCCGAGGGACTTTTTAACTACATACACAGCAAAGGCATTCAACATTCAGCCGCAAAAAAATGGTTGAATGATTTTAGCTACATTCAAAACAGCGTCATCAAAGGTCAAAATTTACTGCGGATGGATTTAAATCTGATAAGTTCGACACCTCTGGAACATAGTAGCGCAACGTGCTAAGCTTCAAACTGCACCGACGGCAAGCTTTTGCTGTCAACATTCGCTGTGCGTAAAGAACTTTTTTTTTCCACTGAATACCCCAGAGTCATCACTCCTGAAAGAACTCGGATAGGCCAGAAAACTGCACCTTAAACAATTTATGGATGCATTTTTAACGTAACATTTTTTTTCTGTTTTCATACTATGATGACCACATTATCATAGCGGCTAAAGTGCAGACACTTTGGGGTACTCTTCAAGCCTGTCATCGTAATGCTGCCTTTGTATTCACTGTTGCAAGCAGCCGAACAAATGAGTAGGCTCTCAACTGAAATCACTGGGCTACAGCAGCCCTAGCTGTGAGCAGAAATCCTTAAATGACGCTTCTTATGTGGTACAGACGTTTGAGCTATATTGGCCGCGAGGCCCACCACTGGAGAGGCCGGCGCTGCGATCGTTTTGACGTCACTTGTAGGATCCCCGTTCCTACCTTGCTGCGTTTTTGGCTTGCCGCGCGTGACATTTTGTTCAGGACCCGCTTTATAAGTGCATTTCCGTGCTAATTTTCGGCGTTTTAAGTTCATTATCAGTGCGTGAAGCGTAGTTTGACCTCATGGGGACTTTATAACCGTGGCAGGCTGCCCGCAAACAACTTGAGCGTGATGGTGTATGCGGACGTATGCGACCGAACCCGGTGTAAGCGTAAGCTGCGGCTCGTTTCCCGATCAACATTTAGCTCGGCTACGATGACTACCGAGCTAAATTTGTAGATTTCGGTGTTCGTTCTCAAGAAATAGGTGATGTAGGAAATCCTGAAGCGTTTACTGCTCGCAGAAATGCTCCGCACACACGTCCGCCGTGGCTGCAGGCTGCCGGCGGCTCGAAACGACGTAGGTCGCGACAGCAACACCTTGTTGCTGCTTTTTAAAATCACACTGATCGCGGAAAAGGAGGTCCGCATTCGCGAAAGTGGATGTTAGTGTGGTAGGAAATTGTGCTGCGCAGTGTCATCAGCTGCGATTTTCAAGGCGATGCCCAAATATCTGCCGCGATCTACGGCGACCGGCCGCGGATGTCGGGCCCCGCGACGACGGCGCGTTCGCGCACGGTGCGACGAGCGGCCGAAGGGTGGTTACGGCGACCGGCCACGGATGTCGGGCCCCACGCCGCCGGCCCGTTCGCGCACGGTGCGGCGAGCGGCTGAAGGGTGGCGGGTAATATATACAAAGCCAAAAACTCGCACAAACTACGGGCACCAGAAATTGAGCTACCAGATTCCTAACATTTTAAACAGTCACCCCGCAATTTTAACCATGGCACAAGATGCTAAATCTGAACAAGGATTTAAGAGGAAATTAGACATGTACCTTTTGGAATTGCAGTAAAAAACGTGTATTTCAACTTTTGTTTCTTTTAGAAACTTTTAGGTATTTTTTTTTCCGCTGTATGAAATCTTTTTACTGTATTATTGTTTGTTTATGAAAACTGAGAACTGTCTTTTTTTTTTGTTCTTTCTTGCTGTGAATTCTTGAATTCTACTCATTGTTTCCTGAAATCCGAGAGCTGATGTGTATGTTTTTTCCTAGTGGAATTGTCATTGTAATTATTGTCTTTCTGTAAACTGAAAGCTGATTTTCTATGTGTTAGTTGTGTGCATTATTTTGTTAATTTTTATTGTCACAAAGTACGTGCCATTTCCCGCAGAGTCGCGCCAACACGTGGGGGGGGGGGAGGGGGGAGGGGGACGTCACCTTGTCAGGCTTTTTTTTTTTTTTTTCCTGTAGCCTTTTTGACCGTCCCCCTCGACAACTGTATAGCCAGTCTTGTACATGTTGTCGCAATAAACTTTCAACTTTCAACTTTCAACTTTCAACCTGCGCGCAAAAATCGGCCGAGGCCGTGGCAGGTATCTTGATCATCGAAGGCTTAAATGGCAGTAACCACGGATACAAACTTCTACATACGAGAAAAGGGGTGACAGTGTGGTGAAAAGTTGTGTTAGGGACTGTCATTCGCGACTATAACGACAGCGGCGATGAAATATCTGCCGCGACGCTAAGCCTAAAGTTTCCAACATCGGACTCCGCGCATCCGAAACCGGCGGCGAGTTAGCTGTTGGAGAAGACCTTCTTCTAAAACTCGCCGCGCGCAAGCGTGTTGCTTTGGGTTCCACGAACTTCTTGGGGGCCTCCAACGTTTGGTTCCCTTATTCTTAAACTCCCCATTACCCATTACCCCACGACGTGTTTCGCCTCGTACGCAACCACGCCTTCTGTGAGCAATCGTGAGTTCTCGTACTTGATGCTAGACTAGAAAAGCGCAGGCTCATTGTAAATAGACAAAATCCCGTGTTGCAGAGGTCTTAATTAACATAGCCAAGTCTAAACCCGCTCGAAGGCGTTAAAAGCTCGCGTTAATACCATTCGTACATTGCGGACAAGTTGTCGCGAAAAGTAAACATATCAGTAAAGAGTACTAGTGATCGTTAATCCAATCAGGGCATGAATATAAAAAAAAGCATTGGAGGGGAAATAGGCACTGCTTAAGCCAAAGTGCAGATCGTACCAGCACTTTTAAGCTTTTGCGCCGAAGCAATCCGCTCACCGGTCTCACGTAGTCATTCATTTTTTACCACGCAATGCGTGCAGTACGCGTGGTGAGATCGCAACTGAGCGCCACGTTTTTGCCGCTGTTGCAAGGTCTATTTTCTTGCACACACAGTCGCGTACATGTCACGCCGCGAGTATTTCATAATGAATTAACAGTGTGCTTTTCTCGGCACCAATTGTATCGTCCTTGGCGTTAGCTGGCTGCGTATGAGCTGTCGGTGGCGATGGTAGCAACTACCCAGCCGCGGCGGTGTCGTCGGGAGCAAGCGAGCCGTTGATTGCTTGTCCGGATTATTTGGTCTGTAGACAACTTTCTTCTGTAATTTGCTACAAAACCACGAGGCGGGGGCACACGGCGGCAACAACAAAAACGTGCGGTCGCATAAGCACAGGAAATGTGTTCTAGCAGACGACAGCAAAACCCGGCGTCCTACAAGTGACGTCACTCGTAGATGGCGCCACGGTATGTCCTCGGGGCCAATAGACGGATATTAAATATGCCCGCGTTTGCCCAGCAACAGCGTAGACAGTAAGGAGAGACATATGGTCCCAAAATTACGCACTGTCTTTGAACCATCTCGGAAAGTGTGTTATAGTTCTATGAAAGTGTTGGCGTTCCTAAACGCTAGCTGAGGTTACACTTACGAGTAGGCTGAATTTTTTATTTATAGCTGGCACAAAACACAGCTCTAATAATAGAAAGCCTAAACCCTAGTATTTTTTACGTAAGCAAAGCGTCTTTACTAGTAAGCCAACACGGCCACTAAACAAAAGGTTTATTTCATAGTACCCCTAAACGCCTTCAATTAAGGGTATTACATAGAAGGGGGGGCGGGGGGGGGGGGCATACATACACTGAACATACACACGTGATAACGGCAGTTTGTATCAACATGTGCCCATATTTGGTTGGGTTTCAGTATAGATGTAGCATAGGAACAGTAAAGGAACGAAAATTAGAGAAAAGTTTGATGAGCATTAAAAACGTTGGTTTCTCATTTTATTTTTACTTTTGTAGGAAATTTTTTCCTGGCTCTCATCCTTTTTATAGCGAACGGTGAATGAACCGCAGCTTCGTCTGCAAAAGTTTTGTTTGAAATGTTTACGTTCCCCGCTTCCGTTATAAAATCTACGCGATAACCCTTAACAAAACACCTAATACTATTCTAATTAGTTTTTTTTTTTTTTTCTAAGACGTTGTGGGCTCTAGTAAAATAAACTAGGGGAAGCGACAGAAACCAGGTTGGCCTTCAAAACTCCCCGTGGTACTAGTTCGAAACAGAAATTTGTTTCATTACAGTTCGGACAACTTCCAATAAATGGCCGCCTTAATACTTTCAGTCCCACACACTTTTCGTCTCCCATTTAATGGCATTTCCCAATCTAAAGGACTCCAGGAATCTCGTTTCTCCCCTCGCATCCCCTTCTGTAGCGGCATGTCGCTGTGTGTTTTTTACTAGAACGTTAATGACAAGCATCAACGCCGAGCAAACGGTTTGTGTTTACAACTTTCTTTTGCCCTGAAATTAGTGACGCCCATACAATCAGCATCAAATTCCTTTAGCTGGACTCATTTGAGAGCTTATCTTCCAGATAGTCGATCTCGCAAGAAAATAGCTCCATCTCTGCTTCCACAGTTATTTGAATGCCTCCAGCATTCAAATAACTGTTTTTGAGGAAACAACAAAAACAAAAATAAACACCGGAACTTGAACAAACCTTAAGTCTTGAAACGCCTTCAAGTTTCCTTTCTCACACAGTCTCTAATGCCAACACTCACTGTTTCGCGGCTACAAGAATTTGAAAAATATTTCCATCGCAATCCACCTTAAGTAGGGAGTCTTTTCGCTCCATGGAATTCCAGGGCTCTCGGGAAAAGAGCTGGGAATCATTGACACAGTTTCCAGGCTTTGTTAAACTCGAATTCCTGGCCGCACCGTTCCAATTGCAAGTGGCAGTGCACAGATTGGATTGCACCTCGAGCGGGAGCCATTGAGGGGCTTGTGACGTTTGTTGCTTCGACCATCAGAGCCGCGAGGACAAAGCAGGCCTAAAGCCAGGGATCTACACACTATTAGGAACGAGCGGCCGCTGATTTGAACGCCGTAATCACTGACTTCCTATTATGCTAATTACCCGCAAAGTCCCTGATGACTTGTTCCATCTGTCGCAGCTCAGCAATTTGGCACAAGAACGCGCGACCTCCCATGATGTGAAGCACTAGCGTCTGTCCTGTCTACTCTGTATTCCCATTCCGTGTTATTTCGTTGCGCTT
This sequence comes from Haemaphysalis longicornis, assembly GCF_048455015.1. Taxonomy (NCBI): domain Eukaryota; kingdom Metazoa; phylum Arthropoda; class Arachnida; order Ixodida; family Ixodidae; genus Haemaphysalis; species Haemaphysalis longicornis. Next base: position 23,842,799 of record NW_027526422.1, read on the forward strand.
CAAATTATGGTTACGAATCGATTCACCAACTAGCCCAGCAAGAAGTGTTACTACCCACCGCGAGCTTTATATACAACCCCACAACGTTCCAATTCCTTGAGTGTTTACATAAGTGAGTTGGTAATTGTTCTTCCTTCTTACTTGATGAGAAATGTGTTTTGTTCTTTCTTTAAATGATAGCTTCTAGTTTTAAAATTTTCCTGACAAAAACGTGTGTGGAAATCGGCAACATATAGGATGCTACGCTAGACAAGTCACTTTCTTTTTAATCAAAGGCCGAATAATGGCACTTGCTTGACACTCGTTTGTATAACTTTCGTCCTCAGCATGCAGATCGACATATTGAAATATGATTACCTTATGTATTGAATTAAGAGCCCCATTTTCGGCACGGACGGCGAAAAGAGGCTGCTGAAGGAGATAGTCTTTGAATGCGGTTGTCTGGCTGCCATATCCCTGACCAAAGAATTGCAACCTCGCATTGCTTAGCACCAATCTAGAAAAATTTAAGCAAATCACTTCGCTAGATTTGCCCCACTCCCACGCTCAAATAAGTTTTCTTCCTATTGCCCAAGAAGGCGCCACTTTTGTAGCGTAAGCCATACTGGCCGAGGTTGAGCAGTTTCGCGTGTGCCGTGAAGGGCCGTTCTGCGCAAGCGCGAGGGGCATTGGATGGGATCGGATTCAATTGGATCGGATTGGATTTTGATTGGATTAAAGTGGATTGTGTTGGATTGTGTTGCGTCATAACCGTGGCAGACGCACTGGCGCCGGCGCGTGCCCAGGTGTGCGCCTCAATTGCGCAGTAGCCAAGTATGACGCTGCGCCGGAGCCGCTTGATAGCCGTTTCGCGTGGCTCGTGGAGAGCCGTGCTGAGCATGCGCGAGGAGCAGTGACTGGACAGGACTGGACTGGACTGGATTAGACTGGACTGGACTGGATTAAACTGGATTGGACTGGATTGGACTGGATTGCAGAACCTTAGCTCACGCTACGTAGATCCTGGCATAGCAGAGCTAAGCCACTACAAATTTTTTCTAAGTGCAATATGAAACGACTAGTGAGCGGAAAACGTTTCTGGGTTTGGTGTCTTGTTCGCTGGAAGGGAATCGGGCTGAAGTATTGAAATAGAACCGCACTTCCCGGGTAGTTTATCGTCATCACTTTCTAATCGATTCCAACGATGCTTCACGCTCAAAAGAAGACAGAAGATTTATTTGTCCGCCTATTTGGCGGCGAAAGTGTACAGCGTTCCGGAAATTAAATTCGTTTGTTCTTTACCAGTGGCAGGGAGATTGTTCGAAAGGGAAGATCATAGCAGGAAAAAACTCCTTCGCCGGCTCAGGCTGTTGGGAAATCAGGATATTTAACCTTAACCTCCCCCCTCTCCTGCCCCTGTATATCATTGCGGGAAATAAACAGGTTTGCTTTCGCTTAACCTACACCACCCTCCCCTTCCCCACTATTTCTACCATCACCAAATATGACGTAATCTTCCGAAAAAGTCAATTTTCCCCTTCATGGTTCGTGCTCATGTTTTTTATACGTATAGCAGCAAATTCACCGACGAAATATCGATTGATGCTTTTAGTGCTCCTTTAACCGTACATCCCTGTACTAGTTCATTAAATTTCAATGCAGAAAATTTTATCCCAGGGTATCAGTAAGTTACATTAAGGGCTCAAAAATGACGGCGCGGCAACTTCGTCTTTTTTCTTCGCCTGACAATACTTCTGCCGTCTGGAAGGATTTTTTAATACGTAGAATTCTCTGGCAGCTGTCCCCCAGGGCGGCCCGCCAATAACGCTTTACGCAATGCTATCTATAGCTATCAATGCGTCATGTCTCATAATGGCTAAAAAGCTGCTTATTTATCAAACTGTCCTTTATTAAAGTCCAGAGGGCATAGGGCATAGGGCCTAAGGCAGCCAGGATTAATGAACGTAGACGTGTACGTGCGAGGATGAACCCTTAGATAGTTTGCTTACGCGATGCCTGTCAGTTCCCAGTAGGGGGTATCTACCAAGCCCTCTCATTTTTTTTAATCCCTATGTTTTGCCAATCTTAAGTAGCTTTTTAAAGAACTTTTGCACGTTACTGTTTGGTAAAGCTGCTCCTACACCGAGCTTCCAAAGCAATTGTCAGCTGCACCCTTCGTGAACACCAAGCCGTGTTCGCAGCGATGTTTTGTACCATGTCAAATTTCGTTTTCGTACTCCTCCTTTTCGCAGGCATCTTCTGCTTGCTTATAAATATCCGCAATAAATATATCAGACGGCAAGTAAAAAAAATCATTTGCACAGGACGCCACTCAGTAATGTATACAACGAGGAGTTGCCATCGTCAATCTTGGGTGTGACGTGCGCGAATAAAATGTGCAGTTTTACCAGGTTTTTACATCATTTAGACGCTGTAATGATAAATGGTCATACAAAGGTTTGAAAAGAAGCAAGACAGTTTACAGATTCTGGGCACATTGGTGTGCTGAGTACCATGGCTTATGCAGGTAATGTTTAACGTAGACAGTGACAAATCTCTTCGCTCCATTTGCAGTACGAGCGAGGTGAGGCCATATTACTCAGTACTTGCTTAAATGCGCGCACTTTAGCTTAGAAAAAATCAAAATCATTGAGACCATTTCCGCAGGACATTTCGCTATCCAGTAACTCCATAGCGACTGGTATTGAATCCAGGCTTACTCCAGTAATTCAGGCTCAACATGAACGTCTTGCACTGTATGCGTACTGCGAAGCCACTTTACGAAATCCCGACTATATTTGGTTACTTTAAAAATTCGGAATACATGACCCAGGTGCAGTTACATTGCGATCACGTGTCCAGATCAAGATATAATGCGAATATATCTCCTTGCCTCAGTTAGAGTACTAATTCTGAGACAGGCAGAACGCAACGTCACTTCTGGGTTTATTTTCTTGCAGGCCTTCCCATCTTATCAGGCCTGCCTACCAGGGAGCGCATGAGGTTTAAAACATCGAGGATCCCAAAAAGGCCCAGAGCGAGCCGCACGCTGCTCTGGACGCGGCCTCGGTCAAACCATAAGTCTATTTGAATGTATCTGCTGGTCAAAAGGAGAAGCCAGTATGCCATCTATATACGTCCGGTAAATATACCGTGCAACGGATAATCAAAATCATCCGGGAACTTTTAATCCAAATCAAGACAGCTTTTCCAGAAAAAGATCATGTTACAGGCAACAACATGAATCGCATTACCGAGATACTTGGTAAGAAAACTCTCAACAAATTAACACGCGTGGTTCTGCCTACGTTTGGTCGCCTTAGTAAACAGGTGGCCCGCAGCATTTATTCAAGCAAAACGTTCATCCTCTCACTGATGCCCCACCCAAAAGGCACCGCAAGAGGGCCAACTTTCTCTGATAATTATGATGATCATTGGTTAATTGAAAAAATAAAACGCTTCCGTGGTGGGAACCGAACATTGGTGGCTCGTATTATAAAGCCGGCGTCTATCCGATCCCGCCGCCCCAGCGAACCCACACCACATCACCTTAACATACACATGACACGAAGTTATTTGCTTGCTTCGAATTTCTCCGCCGTGTCCTAGAATACGTCAGTATTGTGTCATTCCCTGACACTGCGAATAATATCGCGTACTAGAAACGGTTCACCGAAAAGCAGTGCGCTTTATATTTAGCAGATACAGGCGCACTGACTCGCCTACCGCTGTATTGAACCGTGGCTGTCTATCCACTTTAAAAGTCGTGCAAAGGTATCCGGCTTAAATTTGTCTGCCTACTGTCACAGATAATTTCGCGCAAACACCTCCGCGGTAGCTGAGTAGCTAACGCGTTGTGCTGCTGAGCCCAAGGACGCGGGTTCTATTCCCGGCCATAGCGGCTGCTTTTATGATGGAGGCGAAAAGCGAAAACGCCCGTGTGTTCGAGATTTCGGCGCACGTTAAAGGTCCTCAGGTATTCAAAACTAATCCAGAACACTCCACTACGGCGCGCATCATTTCCTGTGTGGCGCCCGCGCGTTAAACCTGTGATGCGAGAGACCGCACCGACAGAAAGGACCACCACAAAAAAAAAAGGCGATAGAAAAAAAATCGCTCCATTTTACGCTGTGAAGGCGGTTGGACTGCAAAGCTGTACACGACACCCACAACGATTACCCATGCGGCGTAATCACACACAGTAGAACCCCGCTCTTACGTTCCTCAGTGCTGCGTTTCCCCGGCCGCTACGTTGTTTTTGTCTCACACTAAACTGTTTTACACCCTTTTAGATGCAGAGCATCTTATTCACTCGCCTTGTCCCTCCGGCGTCGTCGTCGGCGGCGGCGGCGTTGTCCGCCCCTCCCCCATTCTCCTCGCCGCGCCAGCTGCGCTCTCCGCCACTCACCCCCTCTCCTCTCCGATAGCGAACACTCTCTCGCGAGGGGCATTGGATTGGATTGGATTGGATTGGATTGGATTGGATTGGATTAAAGTGGATTGTGTTGCGTCATAGCCGCGGCACGTTGCGTCATAGCCGCGGCAGACGCGCTGGGGCCGGCGCATGTGCAGTACTCTCTTCCGCGGTTTCCTCTCCTTCGGGCACGCTGCGCATATAACCGGTGTGCCGTTCTCCGGCGAAGCAACATCCACGCTTGGCTCAAACACCTTGAGTCCACGCCGCTTTACAAGTACGCCAACGTCGTCATCGACTGGGACCGGCTTACGCAGTCCCCTCAACGTTATGCGCGCTATAAAACGCGGTCCCTTCGCCGCTCCGCCTATGCGTCGCATCTACACAGGGGTTCCCGCGAGGGGAGGTGGGAGTTTTAGCCAAAGAGAGTGTAGCATAAGTGGAAAAAGGGGGTTGGGAGGCCTTTCCACTCTTTTTCTTGAATCTTAAAACCCTTTTCCTAGCTCTACATCCTTTTTGTGTGAAAAAAAAGGTGTTGATCAACTTTCAACAACTTCCAACTTTCACCCTTTCAACACCCTTCGTTTTTCTTAAGGTGTTGAAAGGGTGTGGAAAAGGTGCTCAGTTGTTCATTGAATAAGGTTATGCTTGGATGCAAATAGCACTGTAAAGAACAAGACATCCCCTCGTATGCTTCTCTACTCGTAAGAAATTTTCAAACGCAAACAAAAATAATTGCTCGTATGCAATGATCGCTCGATTCCATATGTGCACCTCATGCCCCAAGTTTAGCTTTGGCACGTGAAACACCAATTTAAACCTTCAGAATTAAAAAGACTATAGTCTTGTGGCAAATAGGCTGTTTGCCGACTGCAACACGCTTGGCTTTATGTAGGGTGTTGAAACGTTGTGAAAGGTGTTCAATTGCAAAAAATGAACAGCGGAGCTGGGGGTCGACCTAGTTTCTTCCGGTGTTGCTAAGTTTTGTTACGCTTGATTTCCAGTGTGCTCCCCCCCCCCCCCCCCCATTGCCAGGGGATTCAAGGGGGAACAAGCTAGGTCGACCCCCAGCTATGCTGTTTCTCCAACTTTGCACCACTATTGCAAGCTGCGCCAATTTGTTTGCCTTTTAGAATCCAAAAAAGGCTAGTACCTTTGAAATGGTATCGTAAGACGTGCACATACGTATACGCCCCTTGTGCTCACACTCTAACAAGCTCGAAAGCCGACTTCACTGTTATAATACCCTATCTGCGGTGGTGCATCCCTTACAGGTGCCGCAGTTCTTTTTCTTTGTTTTTTTTTTGCTAACACCACCGGAGCTAGCTGAAGCTTAAACAGCTTCACTGGTAATAAATTATGCCAATTAATAAGGCTTTTAAACATCGTGAGGTAATAAACACCCCCCGTTTGTAAAAAATGTTCAGTCCACCCGTGTAAACTGTTTCAAAATGTCTCCAAAGTTGGAGGTCTCTTCACCTTTTTTCTTAGTTGGCGGTCTTTTATTACACCCTTTTTTCTTACACTCTTTTTCTTTACGGCCTTTGCGCCAACTCCCCGCGAGGGGAACCCTGTGTAGATGCGACGCATCGTGGGGTTCACTTGGTGTTTCCGTTGGATTGATTCTGAAATCGCGTGAAACGTGTCGGGAACGCGTATGATTATTATGTTTTATGATTATTATTATGTTTTATTGGCCAATCTTGGTCAATCTCTCGAAGTGGTATGCTTGGGGCTTCGCTTCGCAACGACCTTTACTCCATCATTGTTGGTGTAAGTGGGAGCTTCTTTTCTTTTATTGCAAGTGTTAATCATTGCCGCATCATGCGTTGTATCTAGCTTCTTGATGTAGTTTGAATGAGTCAAGGATATAAGGCACGTTCGTAGCATTTGATTCTGTCTCGGTTTTGTGGCGGAGTGGGAAGAGCACCATGTACCTCGCGTTCCGCCCACAGGGTCGTGGTATCAAAACTGGGCGCTGCTAACTATTATTTTTTTATAGTGTAGGGGGAGGGGCGTGGACGGACAACGCCGTATGGAGGGACAAGGCGAGTGAATGAGATGCAATCGCATCTAAAATTTAAAAAGCGCAATGGACGAGTACAGAGAAACACAGTAAACTTGACGAGCGTTCTTTTTTTTTTTTTTTTTTTTTTGAAGTCATGAACCAACTCGCCCAACACAGCATTCTATTAAGGAGAGGAGCGTCTTTCGAAGGGTCGGGCCCTCCATTTGGGCCCAGGCTCAGTCCCTGGCAGGGCCAGTAGTGTGTTTATGTAGCCTCGGTGCAGCCAGTGGCCATTAGTAGCCTGGGGTGTTTCTTTGTCTAGCCAGTAGTAGCCTGGGAGTTTTCTGCTGACGCGGACACGAAAATTTCCTTGGCCGGTTACAGGTATACTGCTTCGCAGTAAAAAAATTGGGCCCATCTCCCCGCGAGGGGGACTCGAGTAAATGCGTCGCATAAGGGGTGGGTGTATTGCGTTAACGTTTAGTGTTTGGGGAGTTGGTGGTAGTGAATGCGTTGTATCAGCAGCTTCTTGGCGTAGTTTGAATGAGTCAAGGATATAAGGCGCGTTTGTAGCTTCTCATTCTGTGTATTCTTTGTGGCGCAGTGGGTAGAGCACCATGTACATTGCGTTCCGCCCGCAGGGTCGAGAGATCGAAACCAGGCGCCGGATAGTATTTTTTTTATATATATAGTGTAGGGGGAGGGGTGCGGACTACGACTACGGACGTCAACGCGGGTGACATCGTGAGTTACTGAAATGCTCTGCATTTAAAACGGCGACAAAGAAGAAGACGCAAGGCTCGCGGCGCCAAGCGCTCGACATAACGGCACGAGCTCACGCCGGCCGGCCACCGGCCAATGGGAAGTTGCCAGCGACAGTGACCGGCGGCGGAGGCGATCCCGTAAGAAAAGAGCACCGAGAGTGTCGGAGGGGGGAGTGGTACCGGGATTCACGCCGGTCGGGCGATTGGACGCGTGCGGTGCCCCCAAGAGGCCCTCCACAACGGCAACCTCCCCGACCACTCCCCCGCAAGGAAACCGGGTCGCCGGACATATTGGTGGAAGACGCGATGTGTTAGCTACTCCGCGACGGGAGCTGGGGGCGCGCTCAACGTCCGCGGCCACGACACGTCACATGGACTTTTCAACACCGCAACACCACGACTGCGCCTCTGGGACGTGAGGTAGGACAACCGGTTCCAGCAGCAAACACGAACTGTGCCCTTTCCCCTCATTTCCGGACTGCGACACTTTCCCCAGTGCTTCAGCTCTTGACCGTTTTCCATATCGTTTTGTCGCAGTCCCCTATTGTTCTTTGGTTGCCCATTGTTCTTTAGTTTCTTTCCTTCAATGCGTGTATATTGTTTGGGGTTTTGGGTAACATAAACGCAACTGCTCGATCACTTGTTTTTTGTAGTAATTATCATTGTCCCCGAACCTGACAACCTCATAATCAAATTCGTGTAAAGCCAGATTTTAGGAGCGAAGTCCCTTGCGGGCTGGGCTTTTGGCGTCTCCTGTGTCGTCGTCGTAATCGTCGTCTAATGTAGTCACGGTACTAAAGCACCATGAAGTCGTTTGCGGCTCCCGCTAGAACATAACGCGTACTAAAGAAATTGGCTACAATCCACGCTGTGCAGGTAGTTGGAAAGCAAAGCTTTAAACGACACCCACAACAATTGCCCATGTGACGTCACTAGAATTCACACACGTGGCTCTACGAAGAGCGAAACCAGAGAAAACAGAAACCAGGCAGCCGTTAGCTGGAATTCGCGGTGGCGACGTCCCGGATGCACCAGCGTCGGCCACGGCCGGGTTAGAGCGGCGGACGTCGCCGCCGCTGTATCCCGGCCGTGAGTCGGAAGTGAGAGAAAACGCAGACGAGCGTCTTTCGAAGGGTGACACAGCGGATACTGGCCATCCTGATGTATTAGCTCGGGGCAACACCACTGCCTGACACGAGCGCAGACACCCAAACAATTCGGCATGTGAGCTTAGTGATTCCCATTTATACCAATTTAAACTAGTTCGTTTAGTAAGGTTGAGAACTGCGAGAAAGCTGGAGGAACTTTTATAATCGCTATTGATCATAAGCAGTTGCTCCTTTCGCCTTTTGTAATACCTCTTAAAACACAATCGAACTGGTATTCAATAATTTAGAAAATGGCGTCCCGTTGGTGGCACGCAGTGCACAAAAGGTAGCGTTTCTCCATCGGCCAGATGTCTGTACGTGGTCTCTGCATTTTGTTTTCCCGCCCTGCAAACCAATTCTTAACGCATGTTTGCCGTACGACCACTTAATTCCGTCGGGTCTGGGTTACCCAGGAGGTGCAGTCGAACAAGTCAATCAAGACGTGCGAAGAAAGCGCGCAATGGACGCGAAGCACGCCAGAATAGGCCAAAAAACACCGTCGCTAAGGGAGACAACAAAGCCGTCCTTCCAAAACACCTGCCGATGCGAGCTGGCAGCTGCGCGCGGGGAACGCTGGGTAATAGCGCCCTATCGCCGCGCCATCTACACTGCGCTCTGGGAGTGCACCCTCCCCTCCTCATCCTCCGCGTGCTAAGTTTCTTTTCCCGCACGCCACGAAGGTATCGTTGGCTGGTAGAGGTAGAAAGCTTTGCTTTAAAAAACAACGGGGCACTCATTTACGCCTCGCGCTAGAAAGCTTCGCGCTTCAAAGACAAGAGACTTTTACAGCAAAGCTGTATACCTCTACCCCCAACGGTTTCATCTCCATTGGCAAAAACGCGAAGCCGCCAAGAATACACTTAAACACTACATGCTTCTTCCCTTCCCAGGTTTCACGTCATCATGGAGATGGCCCGGGATTTTTCCCGGGAGAACATGTACAGAAAATAAACCGAACGCTTGCCAATGCGCCGGCTACTCCGACGATTCCACCTAAGCCAGTTTAAAACATTTACGCTCACGGTTTAAGTGGCTACGCCAGACAGCCGCCGATAATATAATGAAGCAGGAGTTCGCAAGCGGCACACTTACCCCCGCTCTAGTCGGCCTACCAAAGTTCCGACTTTCTTCCGTAGGGCTCATGTCGCGACACACAGCTGCACGAATTCCGCCGCGAGATTCGAACAGCGCACACACACACTGATCGCAGGAGTGTATCAGGTTCCGACGCCGGGGGGCAGACTGGGAAACGATATCAGACGACAGGACACCACAGCGAACAAACAGCGAACGCGTCCGAAAAAGCAGGCGATACCACAGAACGCAGCGCTTCGCTCACTTCCGGTTGACAGCAGACGATAATACGCGCGTACGGAATAACTTGAGTCACTGGGAGCACAGGATAATTCGCACACGTACGGAATGACTCGAGTCCCTGCGAGCAGACGATAATTCGCGCACGTGCGGAGTGACTTGACTTTTAAGAGCAGACGATGATTCGCGCGCGCGGAATGAGTTGCGAGCGGCCGATTGGGTGGTTTTTTACTTGAACTTTGGAGACACCAGACCGACGAGGCGAAGGCATGAATGGGGGTTGAAGAAAATCCAATCAATACTATTTTTGCCTATTCATTCTTTCCGTGCGCAATTTGACAGCGGAACACACTGGAGTCAGTCATAACCCAGCAGCCAACATTAAACAAATTTACAGAACGAAGTTACCAAGCAAATTTCATTAAACTGTTTTTTTTTTTCGTTCAGCCCATCCCGATTCAAATTGTCACAGCAAAACACTTGCCTATAGACTTTTTTTTTTTGCTTTTCTTTGATGACAGTATCTAAATTGACGTGTTTTTTTGGCGCATTCTTTTTCTTTGTGCTTATTTTCTGCTTGACCTCAGTTTCTTTGCTGGTGAATATATACTTGGGATATTATATGTATAACTATATATGAACGCATATCCCTGTACTTGTATGTTCTGAATTGATTATGTGCTCTTTATGTACTTACTTTTTAAGTTCCATGCGACAAGAGCTGTGACAGCGATGTTCAACCCTGTAATAATCCCCAATGGGTATTGCCAGTATTCTGTAAATACGCAAATAAATTAGGCATCGCATTACCATCATACGTACCATCACCAATAAATAGGGTCATCTCATTGCTGGGTTGATTCGTTTGGTGTTGAGCTTGATTTGAGAACGCTTTGCGTTCCCCAATCCTACGTTCTCCCATCCTTCCCCCATAGTTGTGGTTTCGATAGACGGTTTTTTTTTTTTTTTTTCAGTATTCTTCACATACTCCCTCCATTCCTCGTGCAAGAAATAGCCACTCGCTATAGCTACCGAAACTACCTTTTAGTTGGACTCGTACTGTCGAAATACAAGCATATTTAGAGTGAGCTGACGTGAGCGTTAAGCAATGCTATTATGTATATAAGTATCACTGCGCTGCTATCGTGATAAGTAAATCTATATATATACTGGGCCACACGTAACCTGATTTGGAGGGTTTTGCGCGTTCTTGCGTCACCCTGCCTCCATGCCTGTCGGCGGCTTCAGGAAAATTCGCCTTGATTGTGCAGCTCATTCCAGACATATTCACCAACACAGATCAGATTGTTTTACATAATTACACAATCATTCCCACCTGGGTTTCAACACGAATGTGTTTTATGTCGGGATCCACCAAGATCTATCTGATGTCATATCCGTTACGGAAATGAGTCAAATGACATCGCCAGAAAAGGGCGGCTGCGCCAGGATTCGAGCCGGGCGCTCCGTCGCCGCAACGGGAAGAAAGCCAGGCGCTTTACGAGCCAGGGAAGAAAGCCAGGCGCATCTTCTCAGGCTCGCATTAAGTAAAGAACTAGCCCCGCAACTCAGGCGTAATGGCACACTTCGCGGTAAGCCCGTTATCCTTCCCTACTGCTCAGCTGCAAAAACAACGAACAGAATAGAACGTCTGCCATGTCGCCGTGCCTTTGCAAAACCACATCCCGCAAGGTAAGTAATGCCTAACTCAGTGACATGTCAGTGTGCCTCAGTGATGCCCAAAGCGCTTGTAGGCTGAAAAACGCGCTAAAAGCATTACCCTGCTGGAGAGCACTCACGCTGTCCACAATGACGGGTGGTCCCCTTGAGAGGCAGGCTCACTTCGGTACTGTTTTGTTTGTTACATCGAAGCTTGCTTTCTCTTTTGCGGAAAGAGGGTGTAGCGAGCTTCCCAGCTTCCCGTCCAGCTCTTTCCTGGCGATGGTTTGGTTGACGGGGTAAAACAGAACATAAAAACATTTGGCTCTTTTTCTTTTCATACAACTGCTTCGTACCATGGCATCTATATGTATGAATTTGTGTACGAAAAGGAAGAACGGCTCAAACCGGGTAACAAAAAAATGAAGAAGGTAAAGTTGTAGTTATGTTATGTTGATAACAATCGTTGCGTTTCGAAATTCTAGAGAGCATGAAGGATAGCGACGGCCTAAGGAGTTTATGAACTCCATTTTCATCTGCAGGGCTTACGCTGTAGAGGCCAATCCGCTGTAGCTGTGCTCCGCCCTTATATCGAAAGTCAAGACATCATCACCATAATTATCATCATCATAATCAACAACAACAACAACAGCCTTCTTAGGCCTACTGCAGGACGAAGGCCTCTCCAATTGACTTCCAAGAGCGCCACTCGAGTCCAGTGTTGGCCACCGAATTTCCGTATTTCATCCCTCCATCTATTGGCCTTCCCTTCTTGAAGACCCATTTCTTGGTATCCACTCTGTTGCCTTAATTGTCCACCGCTTGTCGGTTTGTCTCATTACACGGTCAGCCCAGGTGCATTTCTTTTTCTTTTCTTTGACGATGATATCATCTACTCAAGTTTGTTCCCTGATCCAGGAAGCTCGTATCTTGTCCCTAAGTGTTACTACTATTATTATCCGTTCCATGGCCCATTGAGCCGATCTAAGTTTGTTTTCGAGTTGTTCAATAAGGCTTCAAGTTTCAGTTCCGTATGTCATCACTGGCAGCACGCGCTGGTTGTATATTTTCCTTTTGAGTGACAGACGTAGCTTACTACTCATTATTTTTGAGTGCTTGCTGAGTGCTCCCCAACCAGTACCTATTCCGCGCCGGATTTCCCTCTCGTGGTTCGGGTCAGCGCTAGCCATCTGACCGAGGTAGTTATATTCTTTTAGTTCTTCTAGGGCTTCGTTTCCTAAGCTTAAGAGGACTTTTTAGGCATGCCTATTCCTCATTACTTTTGATTTATTCGTATTTATTTTTAGCCCCACGTCTGTGCTTTCTCATTGCAGTTCCTCAAGCATTTTTTGCAGGTGCTCTGCATTCTCACTCAGCAAGACTATGTCGTCTGCAAACCTGATATGACTCAAGTATTCTCAGTTTATCCTTAATCCTGTATTTTCCCGGTCAAGCTTTCTGAATACCACCTCCAGACATGCTGTGAACAGATGTGGCAAGATGGTGTCTCCCTGTCTTACTCCCTTTCGGATCAGGAATTTATCGCTTTGCATATGAAGTGTTATCCTGTACGTGCATCCCTTATATATGTCGTCTGGGAGCCCTCTTCTATACCCTGGTTTCAGTTTCAGTTTCAGTTTATTGTTTCAGTTGAAATGGTACAGCGCATAAATAACTCTAGGAGGTCCCATATACATAGAATGATTTTAACACGGCGGTGGTTTGTACTGAGTCAAACGTTTTCTCATGGTCTATAAATGTCATGTACAGGGGTTTAGTGTATTCTTCGGATTTTTCGATCATTTGATGGGCAACATGTATGCGATCTATGGTTGAGTATCTTTTCCTAAACCCAGCCTGCATATGCTCTCTGGGTTATTGCGAATCCAGGTTTTCTCCAATGTGGTTAACTATAACCTTGGTAAACACGTTATAAACAACTGAGAGTGGGCTAATGGGTCTAATTGTTATGGCCCCTGGTATCTCCATTTTTACGAATCGGAATAACTTTGGCGTTTTTCCAGGCTATGGGTCCTTTTTGAGTCCTAAAACATTCCCAAAATAGTGCGGCAAGCTTCTCTAGTGTTATATCTCCTCCCTCCTTCAAAATATCCACGGTTATGCCGTCATCACCTGCAGCCTTTCCTAGCATACAATAGCTGTTCGCATAAGATAAGATGTTGATACATGTTTTATCCGCCTTCCAACTTTCGTTATATCCATTATAACCAACACAATCAATTACCCTGTTGCCGCTCTGCTCTGTGGGATTTCATCAAACACACCAATCGTATTTCCTTGCCCCGCCTTCCCCTCCCCTCGGGAAGAAAGTTGTGCATTATAGTAAGTCGCCACTTTGACTTCGTGAACGCCCATTCGCAACCGTTCTCGATTATATTTCCAACTGTGCTGCTTCCTTTCTTCCGTGATATTGGCACCTCTTGTCCCTTTTTTGTCATGTAGGATCAGACTCGGTCGTAGTGGATGCGGCTTCCTACATTTTATTGAAGAGCGGGCCCGGCCAGAACTGCGAGCGCCAAACACGAGCGGCCGTCCAAGTGCGCAGTCACGTTCGATCTCTGTCGCGTGGCACCGCTGACGCTGTAGGGCAAGTCCTACTGATGGTAATGGTAGGCAGCCGTTAACGATGAGGGTAGTTGCACTGACAAGAAATGACGTTGCAGCTTTTACAGTCACTTTCCTTTTTTTAAGAGTACTCTTTTATGGCGTTACGACCAGCTGTAGTAGCGAGTCCGCTCTGTGCCCTTGAAATAACCACTATATTTAATATATACGCGGAAGAAAAGTTCGTTTTCTCGCTCTTAACTCATTGGACATTATATTTTCTCCTTGATTCGTAATTTTATGCACTTCTTGTTTTCATACAAAAATTAATACCTGCCTTGTTAAGGTGCTTTTTTTGGTCATTATTAGGGCAAAAGAAGGGGCAAGGTCATGTTAGTGGCTTTCTTAACAATGTTTCGCGTTGACTTTTTGGGGGGAGCTGTTGTAAATGATTGATTAGGGGATTTAACGCGCCGGCACTACACATGCAACAATGCGCTCCGTACTGCAGGCTCCGGATTAACTTTGACCACCTGGGGATCTTTAACGTGCCCCGAAATCTCGAACATACGGCCATTCTCGCTTTTCGCCTTCATCATAAAAGTGGCCGCCGCTGCCGGGGATCCTACCCGCGTCCTGGGGTTCAGCAACACAACGCTTAGCGACTGCGGCACCGCGCCGGCGGCGGGTGCGGAGCCTTTGTAAAGTTCAGAGCTAATGCTTTGCATTTCCCAACAAAATTTTGTTTTACTTTTGTATCATACTCTTATGAAAAATGGCGCCACCTTAGCCATTTCTTATGGGCTAATGTCCAATATTCAATGCATTGCAGCCTTAGCGAAAATGGGAGTGTATTTGGCGAAAGATTTGAACCTTACACTCG
>NW_027526422.1:23862532-24043666 GCF_048455015.1 Haemaphysalis longicornis
TCGCTTTCGCGAAACCATAGTAAACACAAAACTTTCCATCGTTCACTGGGCGCCGCCGGTACATAATGCTCAAGGCGCCACCACGCGGGAATTTATTGGGTACTTCGGGGGGAGCAGACGACGCCGCAATCACCGCTGTTGCTCCGTGCCGTGCGTGGATATTTGGCGTCCAGGTCGCATCCAAAATCAGTAAGTGTAATTTATTCGGCATGTCAGCAGCGACATGTTTAACAGTTATTTAAGGAGAATGATTAAAGCGTCCGAGAGCTGTCAGGTTTGCCCATAAATTCCGTTCCCAACCCTCTAAGGCGGCGGCCACCCCACATGCGCTTTGTCTTGAAGGGGGTTGCCTGTGAGACTACGTTTCGCCGTGCCAGCAGGACGGCCGACTTTTCATCCCCAATTGATATTTATTTTATTAATTCTGGGCACGTTGCCGTCATTGCATTTTCTTGGCAATGTGCAGAAGCTACTCGTCCGGGCGTCACTACGCCGTTGTTGGCTGCACCAACAATTAGTGTAAGCGCTAAGGGCTGAGGAAAGAAACGTGTGAAGGACAACACGACAAAAGAAGCGTCTGGATGTACGGAGTCTATTCGCTGAACAAATTTCCTGCGTCCCTTGAAAGTCGTCACGCTGAGTCGGAAAGACTTCAAACCTAGCAAATTTGCCACAATACGTACGGTCATACGCTGCTTTCGGGAGCGCTGTTTATTCCCCCTCATGCTCAATCCTTATCGCACGTTTCTGTTCTCTGGAGGTATGTTCTGTTCATTTTATCGACGGGAAGCCGACCAAAACCAACCGGACACCTATGCTGCAGCTCGGGTACGCGAAAAAGTTGAGCCGAAAGCGAAATTGGAAATCCTACGCAAAAGTATAGTACTTTTGCACCTGTGTGTCGAATTCTCGCTCACCGTCACATTCAATATATAGACGCCCCGCCACAAGTGACCCTGAGAGTGAGCTTCTCCTCTTCTCCTGATGGTGTTGTGGCCGGTGATGATGAATACTTTCGCGTCGCGCTGCATGGGTGGCCTTGAATACTTACTATGAAACTCAGCGCCTTCAACACAGTCTCAACCTGGGGTGCTATTCCAGAAGGCCCGAGTTTGAGCGAAGCTCGGGCAAGGCGGAGCTGTGGTAACAATAACAAGCTGATAATATTTCGAGGCATGGTTAAAACACTTTGACAGTGCGATTCATGCTATTTGCTGATTATTGAGGTGGCTTTACCGGTACGGGGCAGCGCGCTCCAAGCATGCGTGACTAGGCCGTGGCGCATCTTTCAGTGCGTTCTCTCGCTCCACTGTTGCACCAGTGGCTACGGGGGGGCAAGCAAATCTAACTACTTTATTTTATCGCAGTTTTACTTAATTATTCTGTATTTTACTACAAATATTTTATTTATTTATTTATTTATTTATTTTATTTATTTATTTATTTATTTATTTATTTATTTATTTATTTATTTTTATTTATTTATTTATTTATTTTTTATTTATTTATTTATTTATTTTTTTATTTATTTATTCGTTCATTCATTCATTCCAGGCATTCATATGAGGTGTTTTAAATTTTTCGTCCGCAGCTTCTCCCGTCGGCGGCAGACGATGCAACCACGTGACTACGGCCGACTGGCAAAAAAAGAAAGCGGGTGATGGAAGCGCTCCACATTCAAAACAATTGCTGCTCACGTATTACGTTATCAAAACCCTCCGCTTTTCGACACAAAATTTCCTCGGTGCCCTCAAGTCTGCTTACGTGGTTTTGAGGCGAAAGCCTGGCAATACGTATTAACAACTTCTTTACTGATACATTGCACTTGCGCCTTTTTCCTCGCTTTCGTTTCTTTGTCGTTTGACACGGAGTACTCTTACCGGCTTCTTTTATGTTATAACGTGTTTGCGCCAGTTTCTTCTCTTTCATATGTTCGTCCTACTGCGTGAATTACGAGCAAGCAGGCTGGAACACACCACAGCTTCCCTATAATTGGGGTTCTGCGAGGGTGGTGCGCGCCTGTCCTACTCCGGTGACATTACGTTCGGGCGTAAGCAGCACGCACTTTTCTACAACTTTTACTTTTCAAATTCACAGTTTTATGAATTTTGCGAACGGGCACATCAGCCCCACAAAGCTCCCAATTGCGGGCCAATCCCACAGGTGGCCATGTGGTATATACGAATGAAGGAATAGCAACAACGACAGAAACTTTTCAGATTTGTTTACTTTGTTTCCTTTTCCTCTTCACCGCTTTTGTCGGACGAAGCTCTCCACAGCCTTTTTTTTTTTATTGAGTACAATCCCCTCACTCCCCTCTCTTCCTTCGCGGGCTTCCCACTCCCGCTTGCCCTCCCTTTGGCGTCACCCGGTTACTATAATTTTCGACTCTCCCCTTTACTCGCTTGCCATGCCCTGCTTCCAGCCATATACGACG
This sequence comes from Haemaphysalis longicornis, assembly GCF_048455015.1. Classification (NCBI taxonomy): domain Eukaryota; kingdom Metazoa; phylum Arthropoda; class Arachnida; order Ixodida; family Ixodidae; genus Haemaphysalis; species Haemaphysalis longicornis. Next base: position 23,864,970 of record NW_027526422.1, read on the forward strand.
GTGACACTGAACAAAACCCGTCGAAATGTGTAAAGACCGCCTCTGACAATAGGCACGCGCCGTTGATTGTATACACATATACGTATAAGCTATCCTGCCTATAACGTTTTCACAAGAAATGTGCGTCACGCAACACCTCAAGCGAAACTGTTTGCCGCGCTGACGATAAACAAAACGCATGGTCATGCAACGCCTGGTTCGGAGCTGTTTTGCGAGCAGACGATAACTGAAGCTAACGGTCCGGCCGCAGGCGGATAGACCTGCGGTAGAACCTGCGGAAGCCATGTCCGCCAAACCACCTAAAAGAAAGGCAAAGCCAAGAAAAACACGTCTCCAGCGATCATATTGCGCACACACCGGCTGACTATCGACTGGTGACGGTCTATGGTGCGGTCGCTACCAACGCTTCCATGGAAGCTGCCCGTTGCGTAAATCCGCAGTGCACAGAACACTTGATCCTCGATAGCTATGGAGCGAAAGCCGCCTCTAAGTAGTCGCAAACGGGGGCCTGTCGCCGGATCACTGTACGCCCAATGCAAGGTACTTATCGAGAGATAAAAACGAGCTCAAAATTCCTCCTGCGTATAAAAGAAGTGTCGGGGCAGAAATATGCCTACTACGGTGACCGTAACAGTAAACCACGCCGCAGAAGTGGCCGCCATGGGAGTCCCGAGTTCAACTCGGCCGTGCGAAACTATTCCCGAGTTTCCTCCGAGTTCTGATGTTAATCAAACACACTCAGCCCTTTCGTGGGCGCGGCGTATAGCGACCGAAGCCACACTCACCCATGGAGTTGACTTTGTCGATGGCGTAGCGTCGTAGCCACGAAGTCGTCACTTGATACCCGCTAGCAGCGACAAGAACTCCGCACCAAACAAAAATGGAGTGTCCAGGCCCCTGTCAGCCAATGGTGCCACGTTGCCCGGGGGTGTTCGGTCCGAACTGATGTTCACTCTTGTCCGAGCCGATAGGAGCGGTGAAAACGACACAATTTTTCCACGGCAGCCTTTTTCATACACCGAGAAAACACAGTCGATAACAAATGACACACCTTTAACGTCTAAAACACACTCGCCAATACTGAAACACGCTCTTGACCCGCTGAATTGGAACGATTTCTTATAAGCGCCTGCCGTGCACATCAACCAAGCCGTAAACAAAAGCCATACTTGACGATCTGGAGCCGTGGTCGGGAGCAGGGCGTGTTCCGCTCGCTACAGTGAACCCCTTTGCTTATTTGGTTCGTGTTTGCGCAGAGCTGCATTGGGTCTACCCTCAAGCGACGTAGCAAACATCATTCAGTGGAATAACAGAACACCGAGAAAAACGGATCGCCCCGCACGGGCGGGGCTAACAGCCACGCTGGGGATTCAAAGTAGTAGTGGGATTATCTAGTTTATGTTTGGGAATGATAATTGCAGATCGATTTCAGATGGCGCGGCATGCGGATGATATCACAAGCCGTATTTTACCAACGTAAGCGGCCCCGATACGGCGCGCTGAATATGCCAGGCGTGCTGCGCGCGATTGCACCGGTTACGCTCGAGGTGTATCGGATGCTCCACTATAACTCCTTCCATAACCCAAGCAGCTGGAAACTCAGTAGTAGGTAGAACTCGGTCCTTCTGGAATAGCGCCCCTGCTCGATACGCTATCATGGGGATAGTCTCATGACATCGAGAACGTAGGGTGTGATTGGATGCGAAAGGGCAAGGCAAAAGAGAAACCGACGGGAGGCGTTACGACCCAGCGCATGCCCAGCGGTGGCTCTGCTGGAATGTAAACCGGTGCGGCGTGGTGTGTGTGTGTGTTTTGTTCGCATCGGCATGTCTTCGAACCCTTGGTCGCGAAAAGAACGGAAAAATGTCTGCTTTACGAGACCAGTGAAAGTAGTGAAAGTAGCCTTTTTTGAAGGCCAGTGAAAAGTAGCCGTAGGTCGCAGAGGCATTTGAAATTCTAAATTCCTCGCTGCACGTTTGAGCACGACACGGCGCAGCAAACTGACGTAAGGCAAAGGCAGCGCAGCCTGGCCATTCTGGATCGTGTCGTGTGCGTGTTTCTACAGCTGGTTTAGCAAAGTGGATTCGTTATGGCTCCAGACCAGGGGTGTTTGGACACAGAAGACGACGGTGTTTAGGGCCGCGAGAGGGAATTACTGTCAGTACCCACATCCGCCACTTCGAATGCCGCAACAGCCCGTAAGCACGTACCTTCGTAAGTGTAGACGACAACGTGCAGGCTGCGGCGGATCGCAAGGTTGCGCCGATCACGGCGGGGATCGCCGTTACTGAAGAAGCGGACCTTATTATCGACCATGACGACGTTCCTAATAGTCTACGTTATCCGAGCTTGCGCCAGCATTCAGCGTAATTAGCGGTCGTGGGAGCGCAGTGTACAGCGCCGGGCTTTCTCAATTGAATGGCGTTAGTGAGCTTCAAGACTATAACTTTATGACGCCGAAGATAAAGCAAGCGAAGCTCACGGTCTTTTTCCTCCTAAATAGAGTGATGTGGTCGTAGCGCCGTGTTTCGCATTTTTCGTGCTTCGGGGGCAAAATCTGGAAGCTACCGTTTTTCACGATCCCGGAAATCTCTCACTGATGTAAGACGTGTTGCTGGGCAAGTTGGTTCATTATACAGAAAAACGATTTTCAAATAAGGGCAATAAGTGAATAAGTGAATGAGCGACTACGAGAGCACGCCCTGTCCATGAAAAATGGGACGGGATCACACTTGCCGTCCCACTGCAAAGAATGTCACTGTGTACCGGAATTGGACAAAACAAAAATTTTGAAACGAAGTCGGGACGTCACGGCACGTGAACTAGCGGAAGCCTTCTACATCAAGCAAAAAGGAGTTAACTGCGTGAGCGTGCCATCGCTGCTAATCTACGCAAAAGAGTGTGCATTCCTTAATAACTTTCTTGATGTTTGTTGATGATGCCTGTTAGTTTTTTTAGCACACATGTGTGATTACGCTGAATGTATATATGCATGTAGTCTTTTCAATAAAAACCCAGTTGCGAGTTAGCGCCCGTCCCTTCCTCCTCACCACCCGTGTCTTTCACTGTGCTAAATCTTATTTTTATTTCTCTGTGATGTGCCGAGTTTTCAGGTAAGCTTCAGATGGGTGGATTTTACATTTTGAGTTATTGATATATCGAATTATTCGCGATCCCCTTGCAGTTCTATGTATCAGGGTCGACTTTATTGTCATCTAAATTGCTCTTTCTTCAATTTTCCTGTTTAACACGAAGGTGTTTTATTGCCGGATGCACAAAGATTTCAATGACATCATATCCGCCACGGAACTGACGCCAGTTCAACTAAGCAAGTGGCCTGTAAAGGGTGCACCCCTGGCAACAGGGTCTTCGTGTGGGGAAGCAACCTTTAGTACTAAAGAGTACGTTATACTTAGGGTTGTTTGTTTCGGGTTTTATATTTTAACACGAAAGTGTTTTATGCCGGGATACATTAAGATTTCGCTCACGTCATATCCGTCCCGGAAATGACACCAGTATACCTTTGCCGAAGTGACCCGCCAGCAGGACGTCGCTCACCTAGCACACCCACAAGACAGCCGCCGACCCGCAGGTAATGCTCAGCAGCAGTTTCGCTGCACATTTCACTTTCGTGTTTTACCAATTCCTATGACAACGGAATCAACCACCATTTTTTTCTCCGTCCCCAGATCCCTTAATTATTCTGAATGGCACGTGGGATCTCTGTCTGGAAGAAAGCGAGGAAGAAGAAGGAAAATCTACAAGCAGGTCTGTTTTTCCAGGAAACCAACGAACCGCCAGACCCGATACATCTGCACCCCCGTCGTCCAGTTGCTTTCAGAGCAAAACGCCAACCGATTTCTCCGTAGATTCGGACGAGCTTCCATGGGTATCAACATACTGGGTGCTTTAACGATCATTATTTACTTCATTGCCGTGACCTCCGTCGGAGTTTGGTCTGCCCGCAAGCTGCACGCCCAACCCTCGCAGCACCCCTTATTGAGCAGACGCGAACTGAGGTAGGCTTGAAAATCGAATCCAACTCTCTTTCGCTGCGTTTTATTAAGTCCTAATGAGGCGGCACTTCACCATGCTATAATTACCCGTAGGTGTTCTTCACCGCAGCACTTTAGAATGACCAACTGAAGTGATGAGTGGACTATCGGATAATGACGAAGCTGAACTTATAAAAGTGCATGTGCGCAGGTCAAACACGCACGGCGTGAATGGCGTTTTTGAATGGTAGTGTCTGTTATCCCGGCAATCGTGCGAATTACCGCCAGAACTTTCTCAGAGCAATCGCCTCTCATTGGTTAAGAACGCTACCCGGAGATTCTATGGGATAAATATTTCGTAAAAAGCCGTGCCTGGAGCTTCCCCTGTAGCGCTGTGGTATAGTACTTGGTTTTAAACGAGCAGGCTCCGGTTCGAGTCCTATATTGCAATGTCTTTTTTTAGCTTTCGGAATTTTTCGGTCATGGTGATTTTATTAATGCTTTTTTCTTGCTCTGGTTTTTGCTATATCAAGAGATCGATGCACAGGACTTCTAGAATTGGTTGAATTACCTTTAATATAAGTTGTGTTCTGTGTCGTTTGGCTGGGTTAGATTAGGTTTGTTGCAGTTGGGCTGGATTTGGGCAGGTTATGACGTGTTCGGTAAAGTTATGTTTGGTTCGGTGAGGTTATGTTACGTTAGGCTACGTTGGGACGCAATATTATTCAGCAAATTTTAGCCCAGCCAGATTTTATGAAAACTGCCGTGAGTGTTTCCCGGACGTAATTCTCACGGCTGCCGTGAAATTACACGCAGCCTTCGTTTAAATTGAATGCTCCGGCATGTCATTCATCGAATTCGCATACTAGGCCACTTCGATTCGTCATTCATGGTGCTGTGGGGAAGACGTCCTACGGGGACGCCTTGGAGTGCATACGGCTCACTATAACGCATGCCCGAAGCACGACAGGAATGATTGCCACTAGTTCATGCAAACTCAGTGGTTAATCACTGGAAAGTCTCGCGGTCTGCCTGGATGTTTCAAGAAGCATAGCTCTACACATGCATTCTTCACTAAAACAGCTGAAGTTTTAGTCGCGCAGGAATTACGTGTGTCTATGGGCCAAGTAATTAATGTCAGCTAATCTACTATGCACAGGTGGTAAATGACAAAATGTCTTACATTTTGAATTAGCAATGCTGATTAATTTATCATTCGCTCATGTATTTCCTCCGCATTTAGACGTGAGTTTGTTTCCAGAAGAGATGGTTCAAGACACGCTGCCTACTCTTGGGCAGTAACAAACTAAGAGATTACTTTTGCGAGCCTAAATTTCCACTGTACACGCAGCTATGTATTTTTACATGTTGCCATACTTTCTTTGCTTCGGTACATCCCCAGCATAAATATTTGTTACTTTTTGTTTTGACCGATATTCTAGGGAGCCGAATGCGCACATTAATTTCTTATACCTACAACCTAATTTATTTTTGTGTTGGGCATTTGTGTTTGTGTTTTTGGTCTTGATATTGTTTCGTTCTTTAGTTCTACTCAATTCATTTGCGCGCAGTGACGACATCGTAGTGCATAAGTGCGTACCTGAATGTTCGTTTTTTTTTTGTTGTTGTTGTTGACGCTGTGCTGCTGCGTGTTGCTGCTTCTCTGTCAATCTGTCGTTTGGGACAGGTTTTTCTGCAGGCCTGTGGTATTGTACCTTCCACCATATGTGAATATTGCCGCAGCCCAGCGATTCAGCGACAGCTCAATAACGAGCTGTACAGTGATTACTGTCCATGCCTCACCGTCAATCCCGCCATAGCACAAAACCAGATGGGCGGGTGTCTGGTCCAGAGAAGAGAAAGATGAGGGGGCTCGTGTGTGTGTCACTCGGTGTCTGCATTGGCATCAGCCGTGTGATTTACGCCCTATTCTGGCATTGAACTAATTGCTTACGGGTAGCAAACATCAACATTACGCTCCATTTATGGTGGAGGCACTGGGTAAAGACTGTGAACCCCGTATGCACCCAGAAAGAGGCGCTGAGGAAGACAGAGTGCCCGAAAAGGAGCTGAGGCCTTCCCACCAACGCACCAGACGTCGGATTCAAGGCACTTCGCCTGATTTGGTACCACTGCCCATGACAACCAGGGTAGCGGCGACGCGTATCGCACCCACGACCACTATGGCAGACGACAACGTCACACCAGCTCCGTTCATGTTTCATCAGCCCCGAACACCTCCCACTTTTCATGGAGACGTCTTTGAAGACGCGGAGGACTGGCTGGGGCTCTATGAAGGGGTTGCGAGATTCTACGGATGGGACCAAGAGCGGAAGCTCTTTAACGTATACTTCTCCCTCGAGGACTACGTGAAGACGTGGTTTGAAAACCATGAAACTGAATGGTCAACCGGGGATGAATTTCGGTATAGGTTTCTTGGTACCTCTGCGTAGAATGACCACCAGGGAAATGCGGGAGCTGCATTGCACTCTAGAACGCAGAGTCCAAACAAGAGCGTTATCATGTATTACGAAAATACGTCCCGCCTTTTCAGGCGTTCTGACTCCAAAATGGCTGAGGACAAAAAGCTCTGTCACCTTATGCGAGGCGCTAAATAGGAGCTATTTTCCGGGCTCGTCCGCAATCTACCGCGCACCGTCCTTGGATTTATCAATGAAGCGCTGACAATGTAAAGGACGCGGGAGCAGCGCTCCAGACAGTACGACTGCAATCAGAACTGTGCGTCGGTGGACGTGCTCTCTGCTGCCTTGGCTACACCTGCCGAGACGTCTTGCGTGAGCTCATTCGTTCAGTAGTTCGGGAAGAACTTCGCCCACCGCAACTGGCACCGGCTTCGCCGATGAATGCCTCGCTGCCACAAGTCGTCCGGAAGGAAGTGTGGCAAGCGGTTTAGGAACCAGCGGAACTCGATATGCCGGCATCTCGCAGCTCGGGTATACATACGCCGCAGCTCTCCAGCAAACCGCTCCGTACGCCACTCCGGACGTCGCCGCCGCAACGCCCGCCGCCACCTATGCCGCGTAGGGTGACGGCGCCGTGACTCCTCGCCAGCCGGGATATTGAAGCGTCTCGATGACCATTCGAAAGACGGACCTGTGGCGTGCACTGGATCACCGTCCACTGTGTTTTAATTATGGTGAGCCCATCCATCTGTACAGGTCATGCCCGTTCCGCCGCGCTGGCCTCCACGGTTTTCATTCCAATGCACCCTGCCCACGGAGCGGTGAACGGACACCTGAAGTTCAGAGTACCGGCTTGCACTGCACACTTTGACGACGTCTGGCCGTGAGAAAACCAGGTCGGCGTCACCTTACCGTTATCGGTCGCCAAGGGCTCGTCGCCCCTCCAGCTCACCCGGGCGCCACTCGCAGAGCCCGCGTCGGGAAAACAGACCACCGACCTCTAGAGGTGGGGTAGCTGAAGAAGCCGGTGAAGATCCTCAATTATGCTCTCGACCACGTGCCCTAGAGCCGACGCTAACATAAAATGACAGAAAACGAGCCACATCTGACCTCGCCGTGACGATCTACGGCTACGACGTTATTGCGCTAGTGGACACAGGCGCCGACTGCTCGGTAATCAGCAGCATCACGGCAAAGGAGCTAAAGGAGGTCCTCACGCACTGGAGCGGACCCCACATTGGCACCGCGGATTGATTGATTGACTGTAGGGTTTAACGCGCCGTCGCAACGCAGGCGATGAGGCGCGCCGTAGTGGAGGGCTACGGATTAATATTGACCACCTGGAGATCTTTAACGTGCGCCGAAATCTCGTACACACGGGCATTTTAAATGCAGAGCATTTAAGTAACTCACGATGTCACCCGTGTTGGCGTCCGTAGTCCGCACGCTCACTGCGCATGCGCGTCGAGTCGAGGCGAAAGCGAACACTCACGCGAGGGGCATTGGATTGGATTCGAACACTCTCTCGCGAGGGGCATTGGATTGGATTCGATTGGATTGGCATGGATTGGATTGGCTTGGCTTGGCTTGGCTTGGATTGGATTCGGATTGGATCGGATTGGATTAAAGTGGATTGTGTTGGATTGTGTTGCGTAATAGCCGCGGCACGTTGCGTCATAGCCGCGGCAGACGCGCTGGGGCTGGCGCATGTGCAGTACTCTCTCTTCCGCGGTTTCCTCTCCTTCGGGCGCGCTGCGCATATAACCGGTGTGCCGTTCTCCGGCGAAGCAACATCCGCTCTTGGCTCAAACACCTAGAGTCCACGCTGCTTTACAAGTACGCCGACGTCGTCGACTGGGACCGGCTTACGCAGTCCCCTCAACGTATATAAGCGGCGGAGCACGCGTTCGGAATTCAGTCAAGGGCGTCTTTGCTTGGCTTTCGCTTGACGTGACGCTTTGCTTGACTCGAGTAGATGCGACGCATTTACTCGAGTTCCCCCTGTGGGAAGATGCGGGCGGCTTTTTTTTCTTGAACTTCCCCATATCCTCCCCCTTGTGTCGACACTGATTATATCCTGTTTTGACATTGTCTAGAGTCACCTGTCCACGTACACAAACCGCACCAATGTCGGTTAATGACCAAACATCTCTTGTAATCTCAGTTGTATAGCTCACCGTAGGTTCTTCTAGCTTCCTCCCATTATATTACGCAGGTTCTGCTTTACAATAAACCTGTGCTTACCTGGGCACGTTTTGTAAAGAACAAAGGTAATCTCATCAAAACGTTTCGGTTAGTTCAGGAGTCACAGTAATATTTTGTGTGTACCGCGTGCAGTTCTCGTTGTGATATTTGCCGGGACTTCATCTTGCCGCAAAGACTGCGAGCCATGAATACACGGATGCGGCCCTAGTCTTCATGCCATCTCGGCCGCAAGGTGGTGTGCGAGTGTCTTTCCACAGCAATAATTAGCAAATTTAAATTGCGCTGTGACAGGTGTACCACCCTCCGACGTATGAAACCGAGGCGAGTAAGTGGCTGGTAGGTAGGTCTTTCCACAGACGCGAAGTCTACCTCCGTCATCTCCCGTTTCTTTAGGTGCAGAGTGTTGACGTTTACTTTGCCGCAATGCAATTTCCTTGAACACCGTGCAATTAGAGTTGACAATTGTGCTTTGTTCTGGTGATATTACCAAGAATTGTGTGGATTTAAATTTTACAAGGTTTCAGGGGTCCGAGAAACAAAAGGAAGCAGTCAGAACCAGAAGATTGACAGAAGAGCTAAATCGAAACTACTAAGAAGAAAGCGTTGTAAAGCAGGACCCGTATTTTTAATATTTAATTCGTAAAGCGCAGCTTACGCTTTGCTTGGCTCAGGTAGCGAGATCCCGAATGCGCCTATGCATGGAGTGCTGGCTGGACATAAACACCACCCCAGATACCTGAGAGTGAAAACTAGACAGGCGCAGCCCCGCTGGGGAACCTTTTAGGGACACAAACAGCCTTCCCTTATTACAGAAGGATCTGGCCACCCTGGTGTAGTAGTAGTTGGCTCCCACCTCCCGTGACTGATGAATGCCGCTTTCGGCCCTCAGTTCCCAGCAGCTGTAAAGCAGAGCACGTGACCACATAGGTGGTCAGGCCAGCGATACAGCAGAGGGTGCTAAGAATCTCTGGGCCCGAACAGGCCGCCTCTGGGATTACTTGGCAATATTCAACGCGCGAGCTCTCTTTAGTGGGGAAGCTTAGCAGTGCTACTCATCATCATCCACATCGTAGTCGTAGTCGTCATCGTCGTCCTAATCATCATCATCACCAGTCTGGTTCCGTCCAGTGCTATTAGGAGCGGAAACTTGGCGCCTTACTGAAAACTTGAAAATAAAACATAAGTCGGCTCAATGGGCCATGTAACGAAGGATCATGGAAGTAACGCTCAGAGCTTTTTGGATCAGGGAACACACTCCAGTAGAAGATATGATAGTCCTAACCAAGGAAAAGAAATAGACTTGGGCTGGACAGGTGGCGAGACGAAAGGACAACCGGTGGACCACCTGGGTAAACGAGAGGATACCGATAGGTGGATCTAGAGGAATGGGAAGGTATGATGATGGATGGATGAAATACAGTTAAAACCCGATTTAACGAAGCCACTGGGAACGGCGAATTATTTCGTTAAACCGAGAACTTCGTAAAGTCGGCACTGGCATTTCAAAAGCAGTTGATTTCATAAATTCGGTGTCTAAAGGGAGGGGCATCTCAGCAGCTACAATGCCATCGTAATTTCGGCGGTCACGGCGCTCACCTGCCGATGCTTTACAAATACGTTAGAGGTCCGCGGTGAAATGACCAATAAAACGCTAGGGGCTCTGGGAGAAACGAATTTATTTTATGGCAAAAAATACTGTGATTCTGGCCTGCGTGCGCTTCGTTGGCATTGGGCGGACCGACATTTCGTAGCACGCCAGCGCGTTCAACGCGTTTTCGGTGCTTACGGGAGCCCAAGCAAAGCGCCTTGGCGAGTCAATAGAGACCATCACCTGGCCTGGAGAGGACACAGGAGCTGCATCGGTTTCTGGGTGGTCAGAATCCTGTGACACCTCTTGTGCTCCGAAAAGTAAGTACGAAATTTCTTCGTGCTTTAAAGCCTCCGTTGTGTCGGCGTTTGCGCCGGTGCTCATATAAAGCAAGCGCCGCCACCCCCGCCGGCGCCATCAGTATCACTGATTGAAAACGAAGACTGCTGAAGTTATCTCGCAAAGCTTCGTAAAGACTCAACTAGATGCCTCGTTTTTTTCTGACGTGGCCCAATAATTTTCCTGGCGTTCTGCCAAAACACAGTCTAAACTGCTCCATTTTTAAATGTGCCTGCTTCTCAAATTACTTTGCTAAATAGGGAATAACGTTAAACCTATTTCGTTAGAGCAAGTTCATTAAAGCATTGAGCCGTATAGGCACCTTTGCGGGAATTGAAATTTGTTCGTTAGATGGGGAAATTCGTTACATCAGGTTTTGTTAAATATAGTTATGACTATAAGGAAATCGGACTCAGGCACTGCAGGATAGGAACTGTTGAAAGCCAATGAGACAATCCTTCGTCCTGCTGTGCAATTAAATATAATGATGATGATGATGATGATGATGATGATGATGACGTGTGACGTAACAGCGTGGGCGGAACTTGTCAACAAAATTTTTCCTCACGGGGGATTAAAACTTAAAACATGGAGTTAAGCACCGGCTTGGCCGCCGCTCCTTCACGGATAAATGAATAAATGGCGATGCACTAAGGGCATAAACTATCCTTCGCCGGGAAGTGTCTGAGGAGTTGAAACGCAACAGCAACAGAGGCAGCGTCTACATCAGCGTCTTCACCGTCTTCGTTGATGCTGGAAGACTAGTTTAAGTAGAAATTGTGCGTATAAAGATCGGATAAAAGATGGGCAAGTGCCCGGTTGGTCATCCGGAGTGTTTTTCGACGTCATGCACACACCAACACTAAACTCATCAGCACAAAACTAAGTGACATTCCTCAGCCAGAAATGATGCTCACGCATTCTCACATCATACTTTAGAAAGCTTGGCAGACCAGTAGAATTTAAAGCCTCGTGAGAAGCGCTCCATACTTCACTCGGAAAAGTTCCGGCGTTTGTGACGTCTCATTCACTATACGGCCTTACCTGCGAAAGAGCCGTATGCATTGCTGTAGTGCCGAAAGTAGAACAGGGCGACGAACTGTGGGAACAGAAGCACGTAGACGAGGTCGGAAGACAGGGTCCACCACGCGAACACGGACTGGACTCTCAGTGCCATAACTGTGGCCGCCATGCCGAGTAGCACCACCATGACGCGGAGCATAAGGGTAACCTCCTCGTCCGACGCCTGAGCAGAGACAGCGAAGAGGAGGTCGCCACTTGAGATGAACGGCGCGGCATAGATAGCGATGAATTATTTCCGTGTATGTGGTGTTTTCATTGTTCTTTTGCTTAAAAGTAGATGTGTGCTGTAGTTTTGTGAGAACACATACATAACCGTTGACAATATTGTTTTAACCACAAAATGCAAGGAAGGCTGGTGCCCGAGCCAAGTTTTCGTGGCTCGAGCGCTAAATCTCAACAGTAGCAACAGATGGCGCACTGGAACTACGGAAAGTAAGGCCCCAGCGGAAAGGAGTAATGGTTCCGGGTCTCACATTTGCGAATGCTGTACTTTACTTAAAATCAGACGCTCTAGCAGGCCTTGAAGTGGACGAGAGAACGGTAGGCCGTTTGGGCTTAGGCACGCATGGAAAAAACAACTAACGAAGCAGCGCAGGGAGATATGGGCTGAGCGTCGTTTGAAGTTCGAGAAGCTCAGAGTAAAATATCTTTTGAGAAAAGGTTAAGAGGAATGGATCAACGTAGGTGGACAACTAAGTTTTTAGGTACCTGTACATGAAAGCATGGGCATGCAGTGGCTAAGGAAGACTACAAGGCTAACGGTGAGATACGGAAGGAACAGTGAAGAGTCCAAGACAGCCAAGGTAACCAAAAAAGAGGCAAGGCAGATAGAAACGAATAAATGGAGGGAAAAAATGGAAGCTAAAACGTCGTTAGAGATGTACAGGGCTGAGAAACTGGACGTCATAAAGGAAAATTTGTACGATAATTCCAGGGGAAGTGCTTTACTTTTCTAGGCTAGAGCCAGTTGCTGGCGAACTAAGAGCTTTGTCGGGAAGTATACACAAAATGATGGGGCATGCGTGGTCTGCGCAAAAGAAACAGAAACTATGCGGCACATGGTGTTAAAATGCGAGGGTATTAATCCAAATGTACATGAGGGAAATATTCGGCTTCCAGAAGCCCTAGGATTGAAGGGTAGCACAGAGGGAGTTAACTTCAAGGCTGTCGAGGTGACGAAAAAAAGATTAGAATACTGGTCGCTGAAAAGCAGACAGGGAAATACTGCCTAGGACAGCTACCACCTGTAGCAGAAAAAATAAGTATTTTGTCCTTAAGAAATGTTTTTGTGCCTGCCCTAAGAGCAGCGCTAGTATTAAACGAACAGTATAAAACATAGGTATATTAGTTTTTTTTGGGGGGTAAAATGACACGGCATCAGCCCGCTACAAAGGGGATACCACTAGCAATCATCAAACATCATCATCATCGTATCCAAATTGAACTTCGCGAACTTCCAATGGGAGGACCGAGGAAGGAGGGGATCAGCATGGCAGGTGGGCGGCTGAGACAGGAGAGGCAGTTATTTGGCGCGCGTGAAGGGGGGGTGCGAGGCAGAGAGATATCGTGTTTTGACGACATTTGCAGTGACACGAGGAGATTCAAGGCCAATTTTTATGGGGACACGCCGAGTGTTTCTAAGTGATTTATTTAAATCACCTCTTGTCTGGGCCCATCCTGCTTACCGCTTTCATAGACAATTTTTCACCTAGCAGCTTCTTGCACACTATGCTTCTCCTAGTAGGCCCACCTTGGTCAAACTGGGCCATGTTCGGGAGCTTATTTTTTGAAATGAAGGCTTCTGCCGAGGGCATGCGTAGTAGCACAAGGAGGGTCAGAATTTTTGGAATAAAGCCCGTGGAACGAGGGCAGTTTCACGCTGTGTACCGTCGGTTACACATTCTAGATGGCGTGGTGTCGCCGATGACCCGTTTCCTTCTTAGATCTGGTGTTGCCCTCGGTATACGTTGACCGCTGTTCAAACTTGAAACAACTTCTGTCGTGAACCGCACAGAGCGGGACTCTTGGGATCTAAAGCGGCCGAAGGAAATAGGTGTATACTTCCTTTAATTAATAGAAACGCATGTGTGGGTCCCCACGCCGCCTCCTTCATTCGTCAGACTTTTTTGCCCTGGGTATAACCCAGTCAGCTACGTTCGTAACGAAATATTTTTGTTTTAGTTTCAAACTGAGCATAACGCTTCTGTTGACCGTTAACCGACTAGGGGGTCTCCACAGTGCCTGTTATTGTATATGCACGAGACTACCGCGGACAGTTGAGCCCCTGTTTTTCCGCGAGGCGGAGGTGGAAAGGCCAACAACCCGATTCAGGCAGCCATTCAAAGCTCCTCTTCATGCGAGAAGGGTAGCACAGGCAAGCGGGAAACTCCTACTAGTCTTCCAATCTTCTCGTCAACTATGCGAGCAGTTTAGGTCTTGGAGCCTACTCGGGCTGTCCTACTTACCGCGGGCCTCACGATGAAGTGGTAGATGTTCCTCGTGACGAGGGATGACGCGCTGAGCATGGAGGAGTCCATGGAGGACATCACGGCGGCCGTGATTGCGATCACGCCGATCGTCGAGACCATGTTGGGCGTCAGGTGCTGAATGGCCAAGGGAAGCACGTTGGCCCGGTCGTCTTCCGCCAGGTTGAAGGGACCCCCGTATTTGGTCGCTGTGAAGTCTGGGGAACACGCGAAGGACTTCGGAGCATGCACGCAGCATCTTTTCGTCCGCGAAGCTGATGGGCGGCGGATTCTTGTTTGCTTTCCTCAGCGGCCCAGAAGCAGTTGCTTTATTTTAATTGCCTTTGTAGATGATATACTAACAATGAAATGGTGATATAAATTCTCTGTAGGGGCACAACAGCACTGAAATAGTGCACCTAATGGCGTCACATCTCTGCGGCATTGGCTGTACTCAAAGAATAATGTCAACGACGTGTTGCTTGGACTGTGGTGATTCGTGAAGGAGGCTCACCTTATCACTAGAACATGAAATTTACCGATCATTAACCCCTAACCTCTGCCCATATTTCCCCAACATGCCATGGCTCCATCCCTGAATTATGGGTTTATTCATTCGAACACCCCACTGCGGTTTTTAGCGTATTGCAAAACCTCCTGTGTGCGGACCGTTTCATGTTTAGTTGCTAACAGTCCCTGCAGAAGGGGCATGAAACTGCTCCAAAACTTATTTTGAGTAAAACGTATTGGTCACTTATATAACTTTAACGATATACCTTAAAACACTCCATAAGCTCACAACAAGCCCAGTAAAAATATAACAATACATCTTGCGTATTTAATTTACTTATAACGCGTACGACTGGATCTGACAGAAATTCTATTAATACTGGATACAGTTAAACCTGGATGTAACGAAGTTGACAAAATCTCGCAATTTTTCGTTACATGCAGGTTTTCGTTGCATGCAGATTTCGAGTAAAGCCTCGCATGAATGAAGCACAAACAAAACCAAAATGCCAGACATTAGTGAAGGCGAACTCACCCTTCAAGGATTTATTTTTCAGTAGAAAACTGCGTGATTTGCGGTTGCTGCTTTCGCACATGCTTAGGCCCTGCACCAAAGAGCCAAGTTCACTTACCCCCGTATTCGCAAGCGTAACGTAATTATCACATTTGCCTTTCGCAGCTTTTTGTTTCCAAACGAGTTTCAAGGATCAAACTTATGCTCAAAAGGGCACCTCTTCGATATCCAGGAATTCGTTACTAGAGGTTCGTTACATCGAGGTTTAACTATAACGAAGCTCTATGCAACTAATTTCTGTATTTAACGAAGTTTTCCAATTCTCCGTTGCCAGCCCCATTGAAACCCATGTGTTTGCGACCTCTATGTATAACGAAGGCGTTGCGATGGTTAACCTTGATGTAACAAATTCGCTACGCTGTTTATTAATTGTTTTTTGCACTTTTCTAGAAAATAGGTTGGCGAAGTGCACTAATTTCCCAGTACCGCAAACTAATTAGTGTTTCCAAGTGTGGTAACGGTGTCGGTTAGGTTCTTTGCCCATTACGGCCTTGCGCCAATAAAATCAAACCATCATCGTGTCAGTTAGGTGCTAGGCCTGCCTGTCGGCGTATAGTCGCCCGGCTCCACTGCTATCTGTGGTATCGGTTCGCCGGTGACGATTTCTGGTGCCAGAAAGCGAAAAGTTTGTCTTTCCAGGACAGGCTCGCAATTTTAAATGCCGCCTCCACAGGCGAGAAAAAAGAACGTCGCCACCCTGTACAGTATCCCAGCTAGCACTCTCACCAAATTTGAGTACGGAAAGGAGCATTAAATGCGCGAAAAGACATTCTTTCAGCGTAAGTTTCGTCCCTGAAACGTGTCAAGGCACCTAAAAGTTTCAAAAGCAAAAGTGATGCTTAAGTTACGTTTGTGGACACGTGGGTAAGTGACCTTTCTTCTACGGAGGGCCGTGTTGGGTCAAAGCTCGTGGGAATACAGCAGGCGGGAATTCCGTAGTTTTAAATGCTGAGCATTTCAGTAACTCACGCTGTCACCCGCGTTGACGTCCGTAGTCGTAGTCCGCACCCCTCCCCCTACACTATATATAAAAAAAATACTATCCGGCGCCTGGTTTCGATCCCTCGACCCTGCGGGCGGAACGCAATGTACATGGTGCTCTACCCACTGCGCCACAAAGCCGACACAGAATGGGAGGCTACGAACGCGCCTTATATCCTTGACTCATTCAAACTACGCCAAGAAGCTGCTGATGATACAACGCATTCACTACCACCAACTCCCCAAACACTAAACGTTAACGCAATACACCCACCCCCTATGCGACGCATTTACTCGAGTCCCCCTCGCGGGGAGATGGGCCCAATTTTTCATTGTGAAATAGGTCCTTGAAGGGTGAGTTCACAGAGGCTGATGTCTAGTCCTTAGGTTTTGTTTCTACTACGCGAGCCTTAACTCGAAACCTGAAAGTAACGACGAAAACATGCATGTAACGAAAAATTGCGAATTTTTGGCAACTTACTTATACCCGGGTTTAAGTGCACCACAAATCTCTGGAACTACTTCTACACCAGCTCCTTTCGGCGGATGGAGTTGGCGAAAGTGGCGCTGTACTCGAGAAAAACAACACGATTTTATGAGCTTGAATTATATTGGAGCTACACGTGGAAAGCATACCCCTGGGGAAGGAAGCCGTAGTGAAGACAAGCGGATAGATCGAGATAAGTTTGCTGACGTACGTTGAGGTCTCGCTTACGTGGGAGTTTTCTTTTTTCGGGCTCCACCACAAAAGCCATCGTGACACTTAGTGACTGCGGCTGTTCCCCACACGGCCATTTCACACACAAGAGTGCCTGCAGTATGGTTTCCACGTCCACGTCATGCCTGACTGCTCGGACGTAAACACACTCGACTAACACTTTTTAGTAGTTACACAAAGGGAGGGTGCAACAAAGCCTCAAATCATGCATGAACTGTACGAGGCCGTCAACGCAGACGTGATGGCAAGGGGAATTGGCACGTATTCCTCGATACTTCCTTTTTCCTCCTGGGTAGTGCCGGGGCCGCTTTTCGTGTTCATCAATCTAGATTAACAAGCATGGATGCGGAGACAGGCGTACCAAATCTAAAGCAGATAAATTGTCTCTTGAACAAGAGTCATTAGTTGAGCGTTGGTGACCAACGCCTTCCATACCTTATACATGTGCTATCTCCGGACACCCTGTGCGAAAACATTTCTTGAGCTCTGAGCAATCAGCGGTTTGAGATTTTGCTCTAAAGTGAAACCTAACATGGTGCAAACTAACGCGCATGCAGTTATGCATAAATTCATTCGAAAATCGTGCGCAGGGACTTAACACACGCGCAAGCTACTAGCTTTGTGCAAGTTACAAGTTTCTGATTTGAATTCATTTTGCAGCCGTAAAAAGCTGATGGGCCTTCGGAAACACTTGTTTCGCACCGCGAGTGTCTGTTCGATTAGTCTGTGTACTGACAAGGCTGCTGGAAGTGTTAACAGTACGAGTACGAGTTCTCTGCCTAGAACACACAATGTGCAGGCTTACTTGTGCTTTTGCTGGCCGCACCAATGATGATCGGAGGAATTGCGAGAATCATGCAGCCAAAAGCAGCCATGTATGAAAGCATTTTGGAAGTGAAGATACTGTCGGCACCGAGCACTCGTTGAAAATACACCTGCCAAAAAAAACAAAAAAAAAACAAAAAAACAACAACGAATTTGCCAAGGACGGGTACGTGATAACCAAGTAACAACCGTTAATCACGTTACTCACTACCCCCTCGACTAAGCCCTTCAGGTGTTACCGATGCTCGAAGCGCAAACCTTATTACAGTTCTAAAGCAACGCCTTCATTTCTAGTTAGTTCGAAAACGGAACAAACTGATTAAGTTTTTTTAATGTTTTATTTCTTCCAGTAAAGTGTGGTTGCAGTTTAGTAGATACCATGAGAGTTATAGAGGGCAGCGATTCCGCTTTCTTTGGAAGGTGTTTTGTTTTTATGACTTTGGCTACGACACACAGATGTTTTGCTTGTGGTCTGTGAAGCTCTTTTACGCGCGCCATTCGTGTCACGGTTCAAACTGAATAAAAAGGGCCCTGCAGCACCTTTGTTTTGATACAAGAGTGCTTATTTGGCCCCTGAATAAGTGTTCTCTGCTCCCATCCTCCTCCTGAACGCACCGTCTCCCTTTTGTGGACTCTTGGCCATATTGGCTTTGGCGGCGCGGAGGAGGCACACGAGGCGGACCGAGCAAAGCTCGGTCCGCCTCGTGTGCCTCCTTCGCGCCGCCGGAGGAGGCGTCCGGGGTATCAAAGATACCCCGGACGAGGGTATCTCCGGAGATGGGTCCGGGATACCCCGGACGAGGGTATCGCCGGAGGAGGGGTCCGGGGTATCAAAGATACCCCGGACCCCTCAGCACAGCCCCCTCCTCGCTTCACATCCCCCGCCTCACCTAGAGCCACTTCTCACCTTCCGCGAAATCACCCTCGATCACAGGCTTTCACGCACCACCCTTCCACCCCCTCACCCCTCGTTATCCCCCGTTGAATCATCCCTCTGGAGACAGATCCAAACCCATTCCCTCCACACTCGATCCATCCTCACCCACATATCGCCATCCCTCTTTCCCACCCCCGCTTGTCCCCACTGCGGGGACTACGAAGACACCCCCGACGCCATCTGGCACTGCCCCGCCCTGCTTCCTCTTCCCCTACCCAACCCCCCGACTCCTGGCTGTCTGCCCTCGCGTGCTCGGACGCCCAGTCCCAGTGCGCCCTGGTCGACAGGGCTCGGGCCTATAAAACTGCGCTTCCGCGGCTCAACCTTCCGTACTAAGCCCGGCCAGGAATAAAACGTGTTCCTCTCTCTCTCTCTCTTTAGCATGCATTGTGTTTGCGCATAGCAGTGAAGCTTTGTTTGGTGTACCGTCGTAAGACCACCAACAGCGACTCAGTTTTTGTAAATCTGGCTTTTCCAATTTGTCTTTGTGCATTGCAGCAAACTTCACACTACCTTTCAATTGCTATAGGGTATTACCTCGCAGCACACTAAAGAGTGCCGTGAAGCCTGCTCTAAGGGAGCCTCGTCTGTAGGAGTGGAGCCTATTGATGGAAGTTCAAACGCCAGTCCTCGACTAACTCAAAAAACAAAACAAAAAAAAACCCCGAAAAATTCTTCCTCGGTTCCAACAACTTCGAAGAGAGGCGAGAAAAAAGCAGAACAAGAACAAGAAGAAAATATCCTTCCCGCGCTATGGCGAGCGGCTCCAAACACACCAAAAAGAAAACAGAAACTTGCTCTGACAGCTGCGCTACGCTGGTTAAACCGCACAAATCCGTCCAAATACCCAAAAGAAAACGTAACGATGGCGATTTAATATGAACGATTTGAACAACATACGTATTCCCCAACAGGACCTTCGGCCCAAGTTGTAAAAACGATAGTTTTTCTTGGGATCATTAAACACGAACATTTTGGTCTGTCTGTTTGCCCCTCGCTTGTGGCGCCCTGCCAAAAGCTGAAACAATTGGTCAAAAGGAAGAATATAACGTATGGAGAACCATCACAAACAGCTAAATTTTCTGGCCTAAGTCATTCATGTCTATTATTTAACGCAAAGGAAACCTCAGGCATTGTTGAGGCAGAATGTAACTAATTAATTTGGAGGTCCTGTGTTCTTTTATTTAAGACTACACGTTCAATTAACACGAAAAGAAACTAGCTCGCACTCGTGAAGTTTTAGGTAGAGAAATAAACAAAAGGTAAAGACGCACGCTGTCCCAAATATGACGCGCAAGCAGTTTGAAGGCGGGAAAATTGAATTGCATTGAAGAAACTTCTGTTTAGCTCATCGCGAGAGGAACGAGAGGAGCGCGGAGAGCGGAGAAGTTACGTGGCAGAAGTTCAGGTTTGCTGTAAAAATGAAGATTCGCTTGTGTCAATGCTGTAACCCCCCGCGCCTCTGGCAATGAAAGATGATATTTGGATAAAGTATAAAGATGCAAGCAGATAAGCGGGTACAATATTTTTACAGGCATCTCCAGCGAAGCCGAGAAGCCACGCTAAGGAGGAGTTAGACGGAACGCGGAGTTGAGTTCCTAGAGCTCTTCTTTCTTGGTAATCGAGTTTTTAGTCGTTTCAGGGCGATTGTCTTCCTTGGCGATTGTCTTCAATTGTCTTCAGTGCTATTGTTTTCCGAAGCTGACAACAAGGTCCTTGAAACCGTAATGGTCAGAGATGCCAGCTTCACTAGGCAGGCTAAAACGGAGTTGTCTAAATTGTACATGTGTCTTTTGAGAGCAACTGAAGAGCGTTTCTCATTACTTCGTATAAAAAGGAACGAAACAGCTTTACTCGTTTTTTTTTTTTTTACGGGAAGCAACTCAAGCATGATGTTATGTGCAGGTATTGTTAATACACGTATGTAGTATGAGCCAGCAAGTTAGCCAGTCCTGTTCGCTGAAGGACACAGAGATTGTTTCAAGAAAAATATTACTATAAAAAGATTTCAACGTCGTGAAGGCGATGCGACTGCAACACAATGGGAACAGCACCGGCTGCCTCGCTGCTTACACAAGTCACCGATTTTTGGACCATGGCTGAGAAGGGAATACAAAGAAATACCTCACGGCAATCGAGTCTCCTAATCTGCTTCAAAGACCAAAGCTTGGCGATACTTGTTAACAAGCTCTTTACCACTAAAAGCGATTTGGGGCTCTACCTTCTCTTTCGTTTCTTTGACTTTTGGCATGAATTAACTCGACGGGCTTCTTTTCTGCTAAACCGTGTTTGCGTCGCTTTTTTGCTTTCATTTCTTCATTTCAAGCTCGTTCTATATGTTGTGAATTTACTGCAGATATCACAACTCCGTCGCCGCTCATGCGGCAAAACGAACCGTTTTCTAAGCTTTGGCAGCAACAAAAACATTCTTTTGCCGCGCCGGCAGCGCCACAGGTGCGCATTCGCAAGTGAATTCGCACCATGTAGAATAGGCTTCACTGCGCGAATTACGTCAGAGAGCAGACTGTAACACGCCACGGCGACACTATAATCATGGTTGTGCGCTGCTGGTGTGCATGTATTCTACTCACGTGACATCACGTTTAGGCGCCACGTGGCATGCGCTATTTACAACTCTTAGGTTTCGAATTTAAAGCTGCGTGAATTTTGTGAATCCACCACAATAGCCCCTCAAACTTTCCTGTGTCGGGCCAGTCCCCCAATGGGCATGTGCTACGACGACAACTACCACTACAACAACTTTTGAGATAGCACAGCCGGTAGAGCTTCGGGCTACTACTGTGGAGGCAAAGGTTCAAATCCCGCCGCTTCACACGTTGTCTTGGGATTATTTACCCTTAACAATGGTGGTCGTTCTCTTGGAGGGACGACCACAATAACGGCGTTTTTTGCTTTTCGCCTCCATCAGAAAAGCGGCGGCCGCGGCCGGGAATCGAACCCGCGACCTCGTGCTCAGCAGCACAACGCCTTAGCCACTGAGCCACCGCAGTGTCATAGGATATGCGCCGAAATATTGTTGCCAGCATTTTATAATACGTCTTAAACGTGACTAAAACGGCCCCGATGCATCGAACTTTTCGACTCAGGTTAAAGTGCGAGCAATTTACAAAGGCCTGAAACAAAAACGAGAATGTACCTTCACGTAAAAAAACAGTATCGGAAGCGAGCACGCCGGCGGTATCATGTGATGCACTGCTTCTTACCATTAATTCTTTGCAAATCCTCCACGCTCACACATCGAGTCCCGCTCCAAACTTGCTTTGTGTTTCCGCACCCTTGCGGTTAAGCACCCTCAGCATCCGATAAGACCGCGACACGCTCCGAATATACGAAGGCTTACATTTTTAGGAGAAATTCTCCGGTTTTCTGCGCCGAAAGTTTTCATACCTTGAATTCTTTACCTTTTTGTTGTTGCCCTTTCCCTCATCACATTAATCTATCTACGGGACATCATGTCTTTTTTTTTTTTTTTTACTTAATAATGAGGTGCAAGGAAAGGCGCATTCCTACACACTGGTTAAAAAAGTTGGACTCGCAAATTTTAAAAACTACCGACAAAATATTGTCTTTGCCTTCCAAATGCGATGTACTGCGAGTGGCGCGATGAACGAGTGTTTCTGTTTTTGCTTGTGTCTTTCGACTCGTATAGATTTAGGAAGGGGAAAAGGCAGCAAATGAATTATGGTTGTGGTCATTTTTTTATTTCCAGCCGGTCCAGACGGGAATCCAAAGCCAAGACGACAGAAGGCAACGATTACCTTGAGCGCCTCTATATCGCCAACAGGAACGTCCCGCTCGGGCTCAGTTTCATATCAATGACAGGTGAGTTCGGTCTTCGGAGAGACTGTTTTTCTGAAATTCAGGCACATTCTGGGAATTTACCGCGTTCATCGCGAGCTCTTTCTGACTGGCTCCTTGCTTTCTCACGTACCCCCACCCTCCCTCAACCTGTCGCGTTTTACACCCGAATTCAAGAGATAAGATAATTAATCTTGCAGACGGTACCAAGGCACCGCGGTTTCGAAATTATGATTAGCACGATGCTACCAACGCTTGCTCCCCTTGCACTGTTAGCAGCTGCACTAATTCTGAGCGTGCAGCTACTAATACTGCGACTTCTTCTACAGCGGCGGATCCAAATGCAGAAGAATACGCCGCTGGGCAAGTTCGCAGTCAGCTGTGGAACACTGTAAAACGAACGCAACTGCAACAGTTAGTAGACTACCACTGTCACCACCCCCGCTAGAGTAAGGGCTAATAATGTGCTCTCCCTTAAGCGCTATACATAAACGAGACGTTCTAGTTAACCTATGCGGGTGAACAGCCATGGCTGATGTTGGTTCGTCGAAGGAGACAAAACTTTACGCCCTTGTTCCCAAAATACATGAAAGATGTGATATCAGGCTATGGAGTAAGTGATATGATGCTGGTGATGACTTCGATAATAGCGCTAAGACGGGACAAAGAGAAGGCGAGACGAGACAGCGCTCGAGATGAGACGAGACGAGACTGGACGAGACAGCGCTCAGTCTCGTCTCGCCTTCTCTTTGTTCTCTCTTAGCGTTGTTATCGAACTTTAGGTATGTACCAAGAAGCCCGCATTAACACCTGGTGATGACGATGCGTTGTGACGTACATACGTCCCATGTGGAAATCAGCAAAAAAACAGTGAATATCGAAAAAAAACTAGAAAACGAACATAAAAGATGCGCCCCATTATATCATTGCGGAAAAATCAGTTCACTCCCTCGTATGAATAGTATTTGGACCCCCTATGTCTTCGGGCGAGTGGGACGCCTGGATGTGTGCACAGCTGTTTGGAAGTGTACTTTATGCAGGTCATGCGAAAAAAAGCCCCTACAACCAAAGCAGGCAACCCGGAATTCTTGCTGGAATAATATAGAGAGAACTACGAACGTATACACGACCACACCGCTGCCCCGCAACACGAGTAAACTTAATGCATGCACACACTAACACGAGCAGACTGGCATCCCTACAGCGCACATCGGCAGTCCTCTTTCCTTGCTTGTCTCGCTGGGGGTGATAATGCTATTCCGTGCAAATGTTGTTCTGGTAACTAATCTCTAGCTTGGCGGCGCCTCAATAGGCGAGAACATCTAGGAACGTTTCAAACGTTTCCCTGCTACCCGGTACAAATCTCGCCTTTTTTGTCCTGTGAACCCTTCTGTCGTGTAAACAGTTATGCAATTAAATAATACCATTGGAAACGTGCCTTAACAGACTACCGTAAATTATGTGTCCTTTGAGACTTCTGCCTCTGTTCCCGATGGTCAGTCCGAAGGAAGTCCGTTTTCGAAGCCCTTTTCTCTCTGCCGCAGCTACCTGGGTGGGGGGCGGCTACCTCAACGGCGCTGCGGAAGCTGTCTTCAAATCTGGTATGCTGTGGTGCCACGCCCCCATCGGCTACGCAATCAGCCTAATACTAGGTAAGTAGGGCCAAGCTGCATGGGCTTAGCAGTGGTGGGAGTACTTTTGTTTCGCTCCTATCACTTTGAATCATCGTGCTAACATCGATTTTTTACAGGCAGTGTTGAGCCACTGGAACATGTATTTCCGGAAACATCAGATCGCCATCTTGTGGCAAAATAAATTTATCACAGTCTCGTAGGGGAGGCGCAGCAGTTACCTTGTTACGACGATTTCAACGCACATTGCGTTACCAGCTACTTCGTGAGGCTATGAAATTGGCTTGGCCGACTTGAAAGTACCCTGTCCTTAAACTTGCCTCTTTTCTCTGGATTAATCCTAGGCCGACGCAGATATATCCGCTCGTGCGTCGGTTGTAAAGGCTGCAGGTTTGGATACCGATCACACTTCCGTGGTCTTCCCATTTCAATTATCGCAAAACTGGCCCAAGCTAAACAGATGATGAACAACACTCATAAAGCCCCTTTGACCATGTACTCTGAAATGGAGGTCAGTCTTATACAGACTACCACATGTCCTCATCAGGTCAGTTTTTTGTTCAGCCGCCAGTTTCTCGGTCACCAGCAATTTCGCCTTCATAACTGATCGACGGCCCTGCACGGGTCGTCGATAGAGTAAAAACGCAGAATACGGGAGCGCAGAACTGAATTTCAAATATCGCATGCAATTTCAGAACAGTAATGGTAAATGACCGTCAAATTGCTCCTTTCAGAAAATTGCAACGCCTTCTCCTAAAGCATCCTAACGGAAAAATTATGCGTTACTGTCAAAGAAATTAGCCAACTATAATTCGGATTTGTTTCAAGCCATTTCATGATGCTACCACGTACAAACACATATCTTATTTTCAGCTCGCGGGGTGAATTTTGGAGACACCATTTGTCAGAAATAATTAAGAACCTTATTGACACGTCAACGTGTCTCATGAAATGCCTTATGCCCCTGTTATTTTCCCACACATTGTGACTCGCAATGTCAATCAATCAATCAATCAATCAAGCTTTATTTGACATTCATGGTTACAAATCACGGGAGCTCTGACAAAAAGCAATTCAGACAGGCTTGACGTGGTCTATGTCCCCTTATTTGAGAGTACATCTTTCAGAAAGTAGGAACATTTTTGTAAGCTACGAAATAAAATTCAAGGTACATGACGGAAAATGTACAAAACGTTAAGCAGCACCATCCAACATCATCAGGTTTTTGTCCGTGACAATGCAATGACAATCCCAGTCACACAATCAGAGTCACGCAAGGAAAATACGCCTTGTATTCGAAACAAAACAACTAAATGGGGCACTCGAAGCAATCCCGGAATATACATTTAAAACAACCAACGAGTCCCTTTCAGGAACAAGATATGGAAGCGCGACCACAACTCAGACACGCCCACTCCGTTCCCCTTCCCCTGATCAGTGAGAGATACTGCTGTGCCACTGCCTGCCTCAAGATCAACTTCTGCTCACCGAAATGGCCGGTAAAGCCAAGACGGCACGTGTCGACATGAAAGGAGGCGCCGGCACACATAAACAGTCAATAAGGACGCTTCGTCTCCACCTCTTGCAAATGTGAGACCGCAGGAGAGTTCCTTTTACCATTAGGGTTTTCGGGAGCAGCTCTAACGTCGCTATTGACACAGTTTGCGCTAGTTTACATCCTCCATTTTAAATTTGCAGGCGGCAGGTTTTTCGCTGGCAAGATGCGCATCACCGACGCGCTGACCATGCTGGACCCGTTCCAGCACCATTACGGGCGCTGGATTGCAGTCATGCTGTGCCTGCCCGCGTTGTGTGGGGAGATGTTCTGGACCGCCTCCATACTGTCAGCACTCGGTAAGAATATGCTCGTCGCAATACTTCGCGCCAAATAACTTACTCCCATGTCACACCGCGGGGTGAGCACATGATCTGGCGAGAACAGGAAAAAACACAGGAATCGAGGGTAGAGCTAAAGCGTGGAGGGGCGCCTAGGTGGTGTTTCAGGATAATGTCTATTCCGTCGCAGGCACGTTTCTTTCAGTATTCACCACTCAAAGAGTGCTTGATTTATTGACAGGACATCTTCTTTAAAAGCGGTTGCTATCGGGAACACCATCTCCCCCTCTTGGTAACTGTAAACACTTCAGTGATGGTAAACACTTCAGATGACAGGAAGTGGGTCAACGTAGCCGAGAATGCGCCTGGGTTTGCTTGCCACGTTATTACAGCGCGCTTTCTGGCAACCCACTTTTCGCGAGAGCCTGTCGGCAACCACGTTATCATCAGATACCGGAACTTTTGGCAAAATGCCTATTCTTTCCTTGAGCCATATCAAGTCTATTTAACATATAAGCATGAACTAAGGGAAGCGGAGTGTCTTAAGCAATAGTTTATTGTGCCTAAGTGCCTATTTTGACTATATGGTCTTCTGAGTGCCCCATTTCAATGTATGGGCCTATATAGGTTTTTAGCGCGTAAAAATGCTTTTTTTGTGTTGTGCGTTTCTTTTGGGTTTTTTGAGTCGATGTTCTGCAAGAACTGTTCTCGCTTCACAAGCCCGCAACTGACTTTTGTCGCACGCCGTTTGCGAGAAAAACCCCAGGGTGGTGCCAAACACGCCAAAAAACGCAAACCATGCACGAGCCGCCGCCTCCTGGACCTCGCCACATAGCCCGAGCGGCCAGACGTCCGCACGCAGCGACACAGCAACCAACCCTACCGACGCCTCCCCCGTTTACACGAGCTGTTTTGTTCTATGTCCTCCTGGCGCGCTGTGACCAGGGACCAACGGCGAAAACTTTCGCCGATGTGCCCTATCCATTGCTGACGGGAAAAAATAAAAATACCGGGTTAATTCCACTAACGTGAAAGCGGGGGCGGGGCGAAGCATGCAGCGTATAAGTGTATGCAAAGCTTGTAAGTCTCTCTCTTGCCACCAGGAGCGCGCTGATTGGGCGCCGTAGAAGCGCCGGTGGGAGGAGCACTTACCGATTGGGCTTCTTCAACCAGATCCCATTATTACCACGAAGGTGTTTTATGCCGGGGTCCATCAAGATCTCACGACGTCATATCCGTCACGGAAATAACATCGCCAGAAAAAAACTCCCACCTCCCCTCGCGGGAACCCCTGTGTAGATGCGACGCATAGGCGGAGCGGCGAAGGGACCGCGTTTTATAGCGCAGAGGACTGCGTAAGCCGGTCCCAGTGGATGACGACGTTGGCGTACTTGTAAAGCTGCGTGGACTCTAGGTGTTTGCGCCAAGCGTGGATGTTGCTTCGACGGAGAACGGCACACCGGTTATATGCGCAGCGCGCCCGAAGGAGAGGAAACCGCGGAAGAGAGAGTACTGCACATGCGCCGGCCCCAGCGCGTCTGCCGCGGCTATGACGCAACGTGCCGCGGCTATGACGCAACACAATCCAACACAATCCACTTTAATCCAATCCAATCCAAATCCAATCCAATCCAATCCAAGCCAAGCCAATCCAATCCAATCCAATCCAATCAAATCAAATCGAATCCAATCCAATGCCCCTCGCGAGAGAGTGTTCGCTATCGGAGAGGAGAGGGGGTGAGCGGCGGAGAGCGCAGCTGGCGCGGCGAGGAGAATGGGGGAGGGGTGGACAACGCCGACGACAACGACAACGACGCCGGAGGGACAAGGCGAGTGAATCAGATGCTCTGCATCTAAAACTTCGATTGACGTGGCTACGCCGGCATCCGATCCACGAACTCTTTTCGCCGCAACGTTAGGTACGAAACGTGCTCCTGACTACGCTATGAAGAGACGAGTAGGGGGGCGCGCGTGTTCGGAGGACGCGCGTCCCCTATGCGCGTCCCCTACGTGTACGGGGGACGCGCAGCGTAAGCTGCGGAGAAGCCGACTTGCGGATGTCGCGCTCGTGACCCGGTCCGCTGCTCCTTTCGCTGCAGCGGACCGTGTTTTCACCAAACGATTCGCCGACAACTCGTTTAGTTTCATTCGCACGGATGGTTTGCGGGCGCCTGTGCTTTCAGTCGGATTTACGCAATGCTCCGTCGCGTGCAATCCAGTGTGTGACGCTTATGCGTATGACGGTGCCATACCGACGAAATATAAATAGCGACGAGCAAGTTCACATCGATACACAATAAACATTTAACTGCTCCTGTGAAGGCACAATTCAGTTTAGTGTTTTAGCGGTTCCTATGGAACAGGGAACAACCACATTTTTTACCCCTTAAATACTCGTCAAAGGGTGGAAAACTACTGCAAAACACTCGACGGTGGTACTAACAGCTTTTCAGTCGGCAAAAGCGTCGCAGCTCGCTTAAATTATTTACACCATGCTACACTTCAACGTGACTTGGAACATTCGTGTGCTTATTCCATGCTCTTAGCATAAAGCATTTCTGCGGGGGAGAGTTCACGCGCCCCTCTAATTAAAAATGCTGAGCTCATTTTGAAAGTCCGGGACAGATCCGCCACTATCCTCGAAGGACAGCTTGCGTATGGGGTCATTCCGGTCTTACGTTCGGCCATTCTGTCTGACATAAAATTTGTGGATTCCCTGTGCTAAAAGAACTGCCGGGGGTTCGGAGCAGATATTCCGATACTTTGATATTCCGGATGTAATGAGGTCATAGAACATCTCTAAATACAAGCACGCTCCCCCAGCTTCAGTGGAGGTTGACTGTTGTTTTTTCGCGCACAATTATCGACTGAAATGAGGCGCAACTTTCCTGCATTTCACGTCAATATTGTTACGAGGAAGGCGCAAGGGATACTGGTGTATTCGCAGGTATTTACACAAAATCAGTCCCAGTAGAAATAGTCACCAGTCCGGCAAGATGGCTGCAATACGAGCGAGAGACAAATCCTCGTCTTCCTCCTCGTTCCCTGTCAGCGATAGGCACATAGCCCCATGGTCTCTCAGGCGGCAGCCATGAGGTTTCACCACATCATCCTCGGAACACAACCCCCGGGACGAAAAGCACCGTCCCGGTGCTAGGTAGCAGGTAGAGGTGTGGGCGCGTGGTAGGGCTTGAGTCGTGTCACATGGACGATATCTGATGGACGGCCACTTGGTGAACCCGTTGGAAGTACTGGCGAAATCTCGTAGGTCACATCTGTTACCTGGCGCAAAACACGGTACGGACCGTTGTAGCACCACAGAAGTTTCTGGGACAGGCCCAAACGACGACTCGGTGACCACAACAAAACGAGTGTTCCAGGGGAATAGCTAACACTCCTGTGGCTGCGATCATACCGAATCTTTTGTGACGTTTGAGACGCTGAGAGTTTTGCACGAGCCACTTCGCGTGCGAGATGTGCCCGTGTGATTGCTTCGTTTGCGTATTCCGTAGCAACCGGGCAGGGAGGAAGCAATGTGTCCATCGGTAATGTCGGCTCACGTCCGTAAAGAAGATAAAAGGGTGAAAATCCAGTCGTGTCATGCCGGGAAGAGTTGTAGGCAAATGTTACATACGGTAACGCATTGTCCCAGTCTCGATGGTCAGCTGACACGTACATCGAAAGCATGTCCGTGAGTGTTCGGTTAAGGCGTTCCGTAAGACCATTTGTTTGAGGATGGTAGGCGGTCGAAATCTTGTGGGCGGTAGAACAGGAACGAAGAATGTCGCTGACAACTCGGGACAGAAAGTACCGACCTCGGTCGGTAAGAAGCTGTCGAGGAGCGCCATGCTGGAGAATGACGTCACGGAGTAGAAAATCTGCAACGTCAGTCGCACAGCTTGTCGGAAGGGCACGGGTAATGGCAAAACGCGTGGTGTAGTCCGTTGCAACCGCAACCCATTTGTTGCCCGAGGTAGATTCAGGAAAGGGACCTAGTAAGTCCACGCCAACCCGATGGAACGGTTCATTGGGGACGTCTATCGGTTGTAGCAGCCCGGCTGGCGGCACAGGCGGGGTCTTGCGCCGTTGACAGGAGTCACATGCTTGGACGTAGCGGCGCACTGACTTGTACAGGCCAGGCCAGTAGAAGCGCCGGCGTGTGCGGTCATAGGTGCGAGTTAAACCAAGGTGACCAGCTGTGGGAACGTCATGGAGCTGCTGTAGTACCGACAACTGCATGTGCTCGGGAACAGCAAGGAGCAAGGCGGGACCATCAGAGCGAAAGTTCCGGCGGTACAGCACGCCATCCTGGAGTAAGAAGGCGTGAAGCGACGGGTCGGCATTTGCAGACTCAATCTGTTCAATTATGCGTCGCAATGAAGGGTCGCGGCGTTGCTCCTGCCCTATGTGCAGGAAATCAGATAAGGCCATGACACACGCGTCAGAATCAAATGTGCACGTATCAGGTGGGTCGACGGGGAGGCGGGAGAGACAGTCGGCATCTTGGTGTAGACGGCCAGACTTGTACGCGACGGAGAAGGTGTATTCTTGAAGGCTTAAAGCCCAGCGGCCCAGACGTCCTGTCGGATCCTTCAACGAGGAAAGCCAGCATAGTGCGTGGTGGTCCGTTACAACAGAGAAAGGTCGGCCGTAGAGGTAGGCGCGAAATTTGGCAACTGCCCATACCAAGGCGAGACACTCGCGCTCTGTGATCGAGTAATTTTGCTCGGATGATGACAGGAGACGACTCGCATATGCAATAACACGCTCGCGACCATGTTGTTTTTGTGCTAGAACGGCACCTATGCCGTGGCCACTGGCATCTGTCCGGACCTCCGTTTCTGCGGTTGGGTCGAAGTGCCCCAATATAGGGGATGCTGTAAGCAGAGAAACCAAGGTTGAGAATGCTTCCGCTTGATCGGGGCCCCAAGAAAAAGTCGCGTTTTTTCGGAGAAGCTCGGTGAGGGGACGGGCGATAGTGGCGAAGTCCGCTATAAAGCGGCGAAAGTATGAGCACAGGCCGACAAAGCTGCGCACATCTTTGGTTGACTGCGGCTTAGGAAAGTGCTGGACGGCGCGAATTTTCTCAGGATCAGGTCTGACTCCATTGGCGTCAACAAGGTGGCCAAGAATGGTTATTTCGCGGTGCGCAAAGCGACATTTCTTCGAGTTTAACTGAAGACCCGCCCGTCGGAACACGTCAAGTACGTCGGCAAGTCGATGAAGGTGAGTGTCGAAATCGGGGGAAAATACGACGACATCATCTAGGTAACAGAGGCATGTGGACCACTTTAAGCCATGTAATAGAGAGTCCATCATGCGTTCGAATGTGGCGGGCGCATTGCAGAGGCCGAACGGCATGACTTTGAATTGATAGAGGCCATCTGGTGTTACAAAGGCTGTCTTCTCTCGGTCAAGGTCGTCAATCGCAATCTGCCAGTATCCAGATCGGAGGTCGATGGAGGAGAAGTATTTGGCACCATGGAGACAATCAAGGGCATCATCTATACGAGGCAGAGGGTACACGTCTTTCTTGGTAATCTTGTTTAAGTGGCGGTAATCGACACAAAAACGCCAGCTGCCATCTTTCTTCTTTACTAAGACGACGGGGGAAGCCCAAGGACTCGAAGAAGGCTCTACTATATCTCTGCTGAGCATGGTGTCCACTTCCTCCTGGATGATTTTACGCTCGGTGTGGGATACGCGGTAAGGCCTTCGGTGAATAGGGCTGGCATCGCCGGTGTTGATGCGATGCTTCACAGCGGTTGCCTTGCCGAGTGGACGGTTGTCAAGGTCAAAAATGTCTCGGTAAGAGTATAGAAGATTGAGGAGCACATCGGCGTGTGCGGGTGGTAGGTCGGTGGAAATCATCGCAGCGTAATGGTGGTCGGGTTTTGGAGTTCGTGATTCATCGTTGGAATGATCAAGGTTATCATCGACGGTCAGGGCGGCAACGTGGTAGTCTTCGAGAAGGGAAATCGTTGCGAGAGACATGCCCTCCGGTAGGAGCTGCGCAGAGGGGCCGAAGTTGATGAACGGTAGTTCAACGTGGTTGTCAGTTATAGTGACCAGGGTGTGAGGCAGCGCCACATTCCGCGTGAGGAGCACCTCAACAATGGGCGAAACCTCGTATACGCCGTCTGCAACAGGAGGGCTCGGCGTCAATGGGACATAAGCGGCAGTATACGGTAATAACCGGGTGTGGTCTGCGGATACGAACCGTGCCTTCTGCTGAATTTCGTCAATCGCGGCGTCGGAACACGGTAGCTCAAGATGGAGTAGGCCTTCGGAACAGTCAATTAGGGCAGAGTGGGCGGAAAGGAAATCAAGACCGAGTATAAGGTCATATGGGCATTGGTCCAACACTGTGAAAAGAACAACAGTTTGTTGGTCAGCGATGTTGACACGGGCAGCACATACTCCGGCAACCAAAGGCGTACCTCCGTCAGCGACACGCACAGCACAAGAAGGGGCAGGGGTCAGTACTTTACGAAGACGACGACGAAGGGCAGCACTCATAATAGAAATTTGCGCACCAGTGTCAATGAGGGCCTTGACGGGCATACCGTCTACCTGTACTTCCAGTAAGCTATGTTGAGCCGGTATCGTAAGAAGAGGATTTCGGTCAGGGGTCGAAAATGCAGCGTCACCTCCGGGAGCTGCATTTCTCAGTTTTCCGAGGAGGTGCGTCCGCCCGGAACCGGTGACTGGAAACGGCGAGGCTGCGGCGAGCGGGACTGGCGGCGCTGCGGAGATGGAGAACGGCTGAATCGGGGAGCGTGGACGGAAGTTTCGGCATACGGCGACGAATCGGGATTCATGAAGCGGCGAGGTCTGGCGTCGACGGGAGAAGAATCAACAGGGCGCGACGAAAACCAGCGGGACCGGCAGTAACGGGCCACATGACCGACCCGACGGCAGTTAAAGCAAATGGGCCTATCATCTGCTGTGCGCCATTCAGCGAGGTTTCTTGTCCGAGAGCGAGGAAAGCCAAAATCAGCCCGCGGTTCGGAGAAGGCGGAGTTGGGGCGGACATTGCGGCAATTCGCGGCGCAGGTAGTAGGAATGCCCATGGTCGCAATTTCTTGGCGCACGACGGCCTGAATGAGGGGCAGCATATGCATGCCGCTATCAGGCGCTTGGTTGGAAAGTGCCGGGGCCATTGCCTCCAGCTCCCGACGTACGACCTGAGTTATACTTGCAGTTCGGGTAGGAGTAACCTCAGCTGCCGAAGCAGGGCGTGGGGTAAGGTCCTCACACGACGAAGTCGCGGCAGTGTTGGGGAGGCGGGCGTACTGCGGTGCGATGCGGCGACTTTTTGCCTGCTCGAAGCGACGGCACTCTTTAATTATTGCGTCGACACTCGTGCAGTCCTTGCAGACAAGCAGGTGGAAAGCGTCGTCGGCGATGCCCTTCAACACATTCGCTACTTTGTCGTCTTCAGACATCTGGTTGTCGACCTTTTGACACAGTGCGAGAACGTCCTGAATGTACGCCACATACGATTCAGTAGACGTTTGCGCACGGGAGGCCAACTTGTTTTTGGCAGCAAGGCGGTTAGCTTCGGGCTGGCCGAAAATGGCGCGGAGCTTCTGCTTGAAGTCGTCCCAGCTTGTTACCGTGGCCTCATTGGTGTCGAACCAAGTCTCTGCTGCGCCCCTCAAAGAATAGGAGACGTTCGCCAGCATCAAAGTGTCGTCCCAGCGGTTGTGAGAACTAACTCGCTCATACCGTCGGAGCCAGTCTTCAACGTCGAGGCCATCTGTTCCATTGAACGTACCGGGTTCTCTTGGATGGGAAACGATGACGACCGGTGCCGTGCCAACCGGCGCTTGAGTCGATGACATGGTCTGTAGACCGATGTGGCGACCGCTACGCAGCTCCGTGTCGGGTGAATTTGACTGATAGGGATCAGACCGCAACCTCCACCATAAGATGTTACGAGGAAGGCGCAAGGGATACTGGTGTATTCGCAGGTATTTACACAAAATCAGTCCCAGTAGAAATAGTCACCAGTCCGGCAAGATGGCTGCAATACGAGCGAGAGACAAATCCTCGTCTTCCTCCTCGTTCCCTGTCAGCGATAGGCACATAGCCCCATGGTCTCTCAGGCGGCAGCCATGAGGTTTCACCACATCATCCTCGGAACAATATGCTCAAACAGCAGCTCTCATGCGGCTTATTTTGACGAAGTAAACTTACTTTCCCACCGCACAATACTTGCCCGTTATTTTCACTGCAAATCAAAACTTCTTCGTAAAATACGCAGCTGAAGTTAGTACAAATTGAGCATATTTGTTCCTAAACGACGTTATTTTGTGCCTATATTTGCCTGATGGCAGTTTTCAGTGTCGATTACAGGCGCCCAAAACCTAGATTTTTTCGTGCCTAAACTTCCGGTATCTATCATAAAGATCGTGAACCATGAACCTTTGTTCACTACAACCTCGCCAGCTTTAATTTAGATAACCAAAAAATTGAAAAAGATGCCTGGGGGGTTGCGAATTTATTCATGGTGTAAAGGCGCCTGCCGAGATTGATAATTGCTCTTGTTAGACAAAACAAGGCACTCTAAATGATCGAAGGTATTTCATTGGAATACTTTGTTTTGTAAAGCTTCACTTTAGCTTCTAAGGGAAAAACACGTGTGTTGATTTACATCTCTAACTACGATTACCAGTGTTGTTTAACGGCGCGGTATTCGGTCCTCTGTTCAACGTATTGGTAGGCCGTACAAAAGAGACATCTCATGTATGAAGAAATATTTTTGTAAAATTCTAAATTTAACTAAAAATTCGATTATCCGCCGCGTAGCTTGTATTAGAGCTGGATTGATATTTACCTTCAAATATAACACAGTACAGAAACACATCAATACTGAAAAAACACAAGGAAAGCACATGTTGATCAAAAATGTGCTACAAGTAACACCAGAAGAGCAACAGAAGGGAAGGAAAGATGGTGAAGTGAACAAAACAGATCATAAACAAAAAAAAACTCTCTCATCTGCACCTGTAATCAGGCCTACGGCATGATGAACGCTCAATATGCAGGTTCAGTCACCTACACGAATATCAAGCGTGAGAAAATTTCGATACTCGCTAGGGTTAACAATCCCAATTTCGAAGATAAAAAGCTTTACGTGTCGCAAACTTTCTCCAGTCATCCATAATCGCATTATTACGTAGCATGTGATTTCCTTTTGAGAAACCATAGCCCCTTTCTTTCAGAGAAGGATGGTTAAACCGGGAAGCTTTCTCCCAAGCAATCTGAGTGAAAGTCAGCCTTAATTCCAAAGTGCTTCAACAGTGTCGGAATGTCGCAGTCGGATGGACGTCGGCTTCATAACGCGAACGACCCAGGTTCAATTCCGACCACGGGTAGCGCCTTTTTGTTTTAAGGCGCTGGATGGGCCTATGTGGAAATCCATCATCTTATGCCGTCACATTCTGTAAAGTTGGCTTTCCTGCAGGGACCTTTCGCGTAAGGTAGCCATCATGGAGGCGATTGAATCTTCGATACAAAAACGAGGCTTTCATATGAAGAACTTCGCCTAATAAAGAGCTGTATGGCTATCTGGTGTCCGAGACTGTTCCACAGTAGAGCTAATTGCCTCACAAAAACTTCTTCCCTCTCCCCGCAGGTCACACGATGAAGACCGCCATCAGCCTGAATTTCACGACGTCCATCGTGCTCTCCTCGGCCATCATAGTCCTGTACACGACGCTGGGAGGCTACTATTCCGTTATATACACGGACGTCCTCCAGTTCAGCAACATCCTCGTCGGCCTCGTGAGTTGTGCTCTTTGGCCCCATCTCTTAAAAACTCCACCATTACACAATCAAGTAGCACTTCGTAAGGTACTGCAGTAGAACCTCAACAGCTGAATGAGAGTAAGCAGCATGTAAAACATAATTTTCCTTATCGTATCTATTTTAAGAAAACTGGCACCAACCCTGACACCTCTTCGTGTACGTCACATTTTATGTCGAGATGACGTGGCCATTGCTGGACAATTCGCGAAATACCTTGCTGTACCGTTTTAAGAACTCGTTTTTTCTCCTCACTCCAATAACATCTGGAATAAGCTGCCAAGTGGTGTAGCAGACTATACCTCGTACGCGCTTGTTAGCAAATGTGTGTCATACCTGCGATCTTATTGTGTGCGTGTGTTTGTGTAACGGTATAAGCGATGTGTTCTTAGTCTGTCATCTACATGTATTATGAATATCTCCACCACGATATATTGCCTTCTTGGCGCTGCGGGAAACAATAAATAAATATACAAACAAGCAAATAAATAAATAAATAAATAGTCATTCAATAAATAAATAAATGTATTTCCAGGAATGTATGGCCATAGCTGTACGTTTACACTGTGTGAGCGAGTTTTGTTTGCTCAACGAAAAGGCAATCATTCTGGACTGTTTTTCGTAGCTCCCAAGCGAGTTTATAATGCCAAAACACCTCCGTAGTCAACAGAGAAGGTAATGCTAATAAATGGTCACATAACTTCGTGTGGTCTTTTTTCCCCAATGCCGAGTTCACGGCGTGTCTTTGAAAGTCACGTCGACAAAAGACGCAAAATTCTAGAGCGCCCTCAATTTGGCAACAACGCTCTCCTAATTCTCGGTACTCCTTAAACTCGCGGTAATTATAATTAAGACTCTGGTACTAATTGGTATCAACGTTGCCGCTACAGGGACCCCTCGTTCGCTGCACCCATACCGAAACACGCGTCACAACACTTTTACAATCCGCGCCTTTATTTTTCTTTTTCATGGGAGCTATTTTTACACGTTTACGCTTTTATACTTTTTGACGACTACAAGATCTCCGAGAATCCAGAATATTCATTGAAGGCTCACAAAAGTTTTTTTTTTTCTGTGTACAGCTTTATTCTTTGTTAACGCAGGATTTCTTAAAAGGGTAGTTCATACTAGGGAAATGTGAATTTGCACTGCGGAAAGAGTTTCGTCCGGTTCAAGTGACGTTAAGGTTGCTCACAAACGTTAGCCAACAATTCTGCCAGGTGTTAACATCAAGTTGCTAAGACACGACCAATCGAGGAATTGACCTTTATAATTACTGCGTCAGTGTACATTTTCCCGATAATTAGCAAATGAGCGTGTGTACAAAGTACACCTTAGTGGTCAGGAGGAATGGAAACATGAAGGCATTTGGGTATCCGAGTACTGAAAAAATATATAAGGTAACCCGAATGAAACGCTTAGAGCGAATACAAACTCATCCAGCATAAATAGTTGAGAAGTAGACGGGCTCCGCATTTGGTAATTTCTACTGAAAGGTTCTTGGATTTTAAAGAGGCAAGAACGGTTGTTTTAAAAGGCGATGAACATAAGTGCAGATTACGAAATTGAAAACTATTATCATGATTTGAAGGTTGTATGTTTGTGCACCAAAACCTTCGTTGTGTACGTAATATACTGTCAAACTTTTTAAAACAATTTGTATACTCTTTCTGAGCTTATGACGTTTTAACCTTAGAACAAAATTCATCGGAGCATTCAACTACTTACCTGTTTTCCAGGCGAATGCCTAGCAATACTTATTTAACAACTTGTTTACCGTTACATCTTTTTACTTTTTTTTTCTCTCTGCTTTGGCTTCTTTGTTACTTTGGTTACTTTGGTTACTTTGTCTTTTGGTGCGAATTACTTCGACCAGCTTCTTTGTCTAACGGCGCGAGTTGGGCCAACAATCAGACTTGGCACTAGCCACAGCTATCGTAGAGTCATGGTTCGGCGCTGCTGGGGTGAACCTGTTCTACTCACGTGCCATAGCTTTCGCTTGTCACGGAGCATGCTATGTTCTACAACTTTTGTGTTTTCAATTCATAGTTTTGTCAATTTTGTGAAGCACACTGCCCGTCAAAGCTCCTGATTTCTGCCCAATCACCAAGTGTGTATGTGCCACGATGAAACGAACAACAGCAACTTCTTCTTTACCCGGGCAACATGCAGGGATAGCACAGTTGGTAAAGCGCTCGGCTCCTGCCGTGCAGACCCGGGTTGAAATACCACATTATGCCACGTGTCATTTTAAAGACGATAGTCTTCCTTGGTCTACTTAAACATGACAATTTCAGCCTGTCTATCTGTCCATCAATTCAGCAACCTGGCCAAAAGATAAAACCTTCTGGAATACGTTTATACAGGATAAACATTTCCAAACCACCGAATCTGGTTACATCCTTTATACTTCTAAACATTGCTGAGCAGAAGGAAAACACTCAGCGTATTTGAGGCAGAAAATCTATGTATAACTCATACCCAGGCAGTCTTCCTTTAATTGAACATAGATATACGCTTGATGTTTGCGAGAGCGAATAAAAAATACGCGTTGGAAGTAATACTTTGAGTCTTTGACCCAAATGTACAAGAAAAGCTCGCTCCCTCGCTTTTGCTTCGTGGCGGCATTTCACGTCCAATAAAAATGAAAGGTATCAATAGATGGCGCGCGGGTGGTGGAACGCGGGAAAAATGAATCGATTAGAGCAAACCTCCTCCGTGTTTATTGTGCGAGGACCAGAACGGGAGGCGAAGACCGTGAGAAATGGGCGGGAAATTGAGGCGTTTACGTGGCCGAGGCGGCAGGAGGCTTTCGTTTTTCACGGCATTTCCAGAGAAATGAGCAGACAGGCGACCAATTTTCCATTTACTTTTCACAGCGGTGGAAATTTTATTGAGTGGACAACAGCAACAACCACGGCGCTTTATTGCAGAAGGGGGAACTTGAGGATTTCACCCTTAAAAAAGCGTCTGCCTCACCTTTTCTGTATTATGTCGCGCAACCACATTCGCGCAACCACATCACGTTGCGAAAGGTGGAATAAAAGTTAGCTTGCGGTAGCCACTTGGGAGACGAGTGTAACGGCACGGGAGTGTAACATCTGCA
Organism: Haemaphysalis longicornis; assembly: GCF_048455015.1. Taxonomy (NCBI): domain Eukaryota; kingdom Metazoa; phylum Arthropoda; class Arachnida; order Ixodida; family Ixodidae; genus Haemaphysalis; species Haemaphysalis longicornis. The sequence goes on from NW_027526422.1 coordinate 23,903,818, forward strand.
CGGCAACCACGAGGAATGCTAATTTTTGAAAACCTGTGGCGTAAAGTGTCGCTAGCCTGACTGTTAAAGTTATTCACCAAGAGACCAAAAAACAAAATCAAAGAAAGAGACGCTAACAAGATGTAGCAGTCAAGAAGTTGTTAATAAGTATCTCTAGGGAAGTCATAACGCTTTCGCCTCCACGCCACGTCGCCAGACTTAAAAGCCCCGATGAATGTTTTGTGTCTGCTTATCGCAATTTTCGCTCCCGATTTGAAATTTCCCCTGAAGTACTCATTTCACACGTCTATATTGTGCAGTGGATATGTGTGCCATTCATCCTGAACAACGACAACGTTGGTAAGATTGGCTCCCCCTATAATGACTGGATTGGCAAGATTGAAACGCAAGACCTGAGCCAAATTATCGACGTGTTCCTCATGACGGTGTTTGGTGGAATCCCGTGGCAGGTGAGTCTGTACACACTGGAGGTACTGCGGAAGCTGGCGTAAAGAGCCTATTTAACGCAGAATACTGGGCTAGTTGGCGATACGACTTCGACATGGTAAAAAGCGCACTAGACGGGGACAGAAACAGAAAACAGTGACACGGGACGCGCGCTAGCACTGTCTTTTTTTTTGGCCCCGTCTAGTGCGCTTTTCACCATGTCAAAGTAAAGAACATATTCACTTTGGCGAAGATGTCAGAGGCGGGGACCCAACGGAGACCAGCCTGGGTCGGATGATATGTAACGTAAGAATCAGCACGCAATCACGTGAGACATCTCGCTGGACCGCCAAGCAAAACAGGTGACGATCGTGGGTTGCTTTGGGGATCGCAGGGAAATGTAGTCAAAACGAGAAAAATCTCTACACTACTGGTGATTCAGGAGGCAGATTTCTGACACATGCGAAGTGTTAAACATAACTATATTTGTAACGAGGCTCTTCCCTCAAAATATTCTCTATGCCTATGCAATTACTGCATAGTTCGTAAAAATAGGTGTTGCAAGACTAACTCAGACCCCACATCAAGGTAGTTTGCAAACCATAGTACGCAGTAGTTATTTATTTATGTAAGAGTGGTCTCAGCTGCTTGACAGTGCCGTGCGGGACGTTCAATGTCTCCGCCCGGCCTAGACTGCTTCACTAGATATCATGTCGAAATAATGCGACATGCTCCTACTAAACCTTTCAATTGGTTCTTTTTCAAATGCATTTTATCCAGGAGAATTTCTGGTTGACGGCTACTTTTCAAATTTCCTGCATCCGACGGCATTGTTGCCAACATGACCGTAACTTATTCGTGACCGCCATAGTGTAGATTGAAAAACGTTACACGAACTCACAAAATCGGACAACCTGTCAGTAGACTGAGAGTGGAAAAGGAAGCGTACCCATGAACCTCTCCTATCAGTGGTGTGCCGTAAACAGAAAAACATGCAAGGTTGCAAAGTCGAGTGCATGTTTGCGCACTTGTGAAGTAAAGGTATATAACACTCACAATGTTAGCCCCTGGCCAAAGATTCTTGCAAAATAAGCGCTATATCACGAAAACTTGAACCTGGTGTGTCAGTACTAAGTAGACTAGTCTACTAAATTTACGTTATATAAAGGCGAAAGCCTGAAGTGCCCCATTCTGTAAAAAAAACGCCGTTATTGTGGTCGTCCCTCCAAGAGAACGACCACCATTGTTAAGGGTAAATAATCCCAAGACAACGTGTGAAGCGGCGGGATTTGAACCTTTGCCTCCACAGTAGTAGCCCGAAGCTCTACCGGCTGTGCTATCTCAAAAGTTGTTGTAGTGGTAGTTGTCGTCGTAGCACATGCCCATTGGGGGACTGGCCCGACACAGGAAAGTTTGAGGGGCTATTGTGGTGGATTCACAAAATTCACGCAGCTTTAAATTCGAAACCTAAGAGTTGTAAATAGCGCATGCCACGTGGCGCCTAAACGTGATGTCACGTGAGTAGAATACATGCACACCAGCAGCGCACAACCATGATTATAGTGTCGCCGTGGCGTGTTACAGTCTGCTCTCTGACGTAATTCGCGCAGTGAAGCCTATTCTACATGGTGCGAATTCACTTGCGAATGCGCACCTGTGGCGCTGCCGGCGCGGCAAAAGAATGTTTTTGTTGCTGCCAAAGCTTAGAAAACGGTTCGTTTTGCCGCATGAGCGGCGACGGAGTTGTGATATCTGCAGTAAATTCACAACATATAGAACGAGCTTGAAATGAAGAAATGAAAGCAAAAAAGCGACGCAAACACGGTTTAGCAGAAAAGAAGCCCGTCGAGTTAATTCATGCCAAAAGTCAAAGAAACGAAAGAGAAGGTAGAGCCCCAAATCGCTTTTAGTGGTAAAGAGCTTGTTAACAAGTATCGCCAAGCTTTGGTCTTTGAAGCAGATTAGGAGACTCGATTGCCGTGAGGTATTTCTTTGTATTCCCTTCTCAGCCATGGTCCAAAAATCGGTGACTTGTGTAAGCAGCGAGGCAGCCGGTGCTGTTCCCATTGTGTTGCAGTCGCATCGCCTTCACGACGTTGAAATCTTTTTATAGTAATATTTTTCTTGAAACAATCTCTGTGTCCTTCAGCGAACAGGACTGGCTAACTTGCTGGCTCATACTACATACGTGTATTAACAATACCTGCACATAACATCATGCTTGAGTTGCTTCCCGTAAAAAAAAAAAAAACGAGTAAAGCTGTTTCGTTCCTTTTTATACGAAGTAATGAGAAACGCTCTTCAGTTGCTCTCAAAAGACACATGTACAATTTAGACAACTCCGTTTTAGCCTGCCTAGTGAAGCTGGCATCTCTGACCATTACGGTTTCAAGGACCTTGTTGTCAGCTTCGGAAAACAATAGCACTGAAGACAATTGAAGACAATCGCCAAGGAAGACAATCGCCCTGAAACGACTAAAAACTCGATTACCAAGAAAGAAGAGCTCTAGGAACTCAACTCCGCGTTCCGTCTAACTCCTCCTTAGCGTGGCTTCTCGGCTTCGCTGGAGATGCCTGTAAAAATATTGTACCCGCTTATCTGCTTGCATCTTTATACTTTATCCAAATATCATCTTTCATTGCCAGAGGCGCGGGGGGTTACAGCATTGACACAAGCGAATCTTCATTTTTACAGCAAACCTGAACTTCTGCCACGTAACTTCTCCGCTCTCCGCGCTCCTCTCGTTCCTCTCGCGATGAGCTAAACAGAAGTTTCTTCAATGCAATTCAATTTTCCCGCCTTCAAACTGCTTGCGCGTCATATTTGGGACAGCGTGCGTCTTTACCTTTTGTTTATTTCTCTACCTAAAACTTCACGAGTGCGAGCTAGTTTCTTTTCGTGTTAATTGAACGTGTAGTCTTAAATAAAAGAACACAGGACCTCCAAATTAATTAGTTACATTCTGCCTCAACAATGCCTGAGGTTTCCTTTGCGTTAAATAATAGACATGAATGACTTAGGCCAGAAAATTTAGCTGTTTGTGATGGTTCTCCATACGTTATATTCTTCCTTTTGACCAATTGTTTCAGCTTTTGGCAGGGCGCCACAAGCGAGGGGCAAACAGACAGACCAAAATGTTCGTGTTTAATGATCCCAAGAAAAACTATCGTTTTTACAACTTGGGCCGAAGGTCCTGTTGGGGAATACGTATGTTGTTCAAATCGTTCATATTAAATCGCCATCGTTACGTTTTCTTTTGGGTATTTGGACGGATTTGTGCGGTTTAACCAGCGTAGCGCAGCTGTCAGAGCAAGTTTCTGTTTTCTTTTTGGTGTGTTTGGAGCCGCTCGCCATAGCGCGGGAAGGATATTTTCTTCTTGTTCTTGTTCTGCTTTTTTCTCGCCTCTCTTCGAAGTTGTTGGAACCGAGGAAGAATTTTTCGGGGTTTTTTTTTGTTTTGTTTTTTGAGTTAGTCGAGGACTGGCGTTTGAACTTCCATCAATAGGCTCCACTCCTACAGACGAGGCTCCCTTAGAGCAGGCTTCACGGCACTCTTTAGTGTGCTGCGAGGTAATACCCTATAGCAATTGAAAGGTAGTGTGAAGTTTGCTGCAATGCACAAAGACAAATTGGAAAAGCCAGATTTACAAAAACTGAGTCGCTGTTGGTGGTCTTACGACGGTACACCAAACAAAGCTTCACTGCTATGCGCAAACACAATGCATGCTAAAGAGAGAGAGAGAGAGGAACACGTTTTATTCCTGGCCGGGCTTAGTACGGAAGGTTGAGCCGCGGAAGCGCAGTTTTATAGGCCCGAGCCCTGTCGACCAGGGCGCACTGGGACTGGGCGTCCGAGCACGCGAGGGCAGACAGCCAGGAGTCGGGGGGTTGGGTAGGGGAAGAGGAAGCAGGGCGGGGCAGTGCCAGATGGCGTCGGGGGTGTCTTCGTAGTCCCCGCAGTGGGGACAAGCGGGGGTGGGAAAGAGGGATGGCGATATGTGGGTGAGGATGGATCGAGTGTGGAGGGAATGGGTTTGGATCTGTCTCCAGAGGGATGATTCAACGGGGGATAACGAGGGGTGAGGGGGTGGAAGGGTGGTGCGTGAAAGCCTGTGATCGAGGGTGATTTCGCGGAAGGTGAGAAGTGGCTCTAGGTGAGGCGGGGGATGTGAAGCGAGGAGGGGGCTGTGCTGAGGGGTCCGGGGTATCTTTGATACCCCGGACCCCTCCTCCGGCGATACCCTCGTCCGGGGTATCCCGGACCCCTCTCCGGAGATACCCTCGTCCGGGGTATCTTTGATACCCCGGACGCCTCCTCCGGCGGCGCGAAGGAGGCACACGAGGCGGACCGAGCTTTGCTCGGTCCGCCTCGTGTGCCTCCTCCGCGCCGCCAAAGCCAATATGGCCAAGAGTCCACAAAAGGGAGACGGTGCGTTCAGGAGGAGGATGGGAGCAGAGAACACTTATTCAGGGGCCAAATAAGCACTCTTGTATCAAAACAAAGGTGCTGCAGGGCCCTTTTTATTCAGTTTGAACCGTGACACGAATGGCGCGCGTAAAAGAGCTTCACAGACCACAAGCAAAACATCTGTGTGTCGTAGCCAAAGTCATAAAAACAAAACACCTTCCAAAGAAAGCGGAATCGCTGCCCTCTATAACTCTCATGGTATCTACTAAACTGCAACCACACTTTACTGGAAGAAATAAAACATTAAAAAAACTTAATCAGTTTGTTCCGTTTTCGAACTAACTAGAAATGAAGGCGTTGCTTTAGAACTGTAATAAGGTTTGCGCTTCGAGCATCGGTAACACCTGAAGGGCTTAGTCGAGGGGGTAGTGAGTAACGTGATTAACGGTTGTTACTTGGTTATCACGTACCCGTCCTTGGCAAATTCGTTGTTGTTTTTTTGTTTTTTTTTTGTTTTTTTTTTGGCAGGTGTATTTTCAACGAGTGCTCGGTGCCGACAGTATCTTCACTTCCAAAATGCTTTCATACATGGCTGCTTTTGGCTGCATGATTCTCGCAATTCCTCCGATCATCATTGGTGCGGCCAGCAAAAGCACAAGTAAGCCTGCACATTGTGTGTTCTAGGCAGAGAACTCGTACTCGTACTGTTAACACTTCCAGCAGCCTTGTCAGTACACAGACTAATCGAACAGACACTCGCGGTGCGAAACAAGTGTTTCCGAAGGCCCATCAGCTTTTTACGGCTGCAAAATGAATTCAAATCAGAAACTTGTAACTTGCACAAAGCTAGTAGCTTGCGCGTGTGTTAAGTCCCTGCGCACGATTTTCGAATGAATTTATGCATAACTGCATGCGCGTTAGTTTGCACCATGTTAGGTTTCACTTTAGAGCAAAATCTCAAACCGCTGATTGCTCAGAGCTCAAGAAATGTTTTCGCACAGGGTGTCCGGAGATAGCACATGTATAAGGTATGGAAGGCGTTGGTCACCAACGCTCAACTAATGACTCTTGTTCAAGAGACAATTTATCTGCTTTAGATTTGGTACGCCTGTCTCCGCATCCATGCTTGTTAATCTAGATTGATGAACACGAAAAGCGGCCCCGGCACTACCCAGGAGGAAAAAGGAAGTATCGAGGAATACGTGCCAATTCCCCTTGCCATCACGTCTGCGTTGACGGCCTCGTACAGTTCATGCATGATTTGAGGCTTTGTTGCACCCTCCCTTTGTGTAACTACTAAAAAGTGTTAGTCGAGTGTGTTTACGTCCGAGCAGTCAGGCATGACGTGGACGTGGAAACCATACTGCAGGCACTCTTGTGTGTGAAATGGCCGTGTGGGGAACAGCCGCAGTCACTAAGTGTCACGATGGCTTTTGTGGTGGAGCCCGAAAAAAGAAAACTCCCACGTAAGCGAGACCTCAACGTACGTCAGCAAACTTATCTCGATCTATCCGCTTGTCTTCACTACGGCTTCCTTCCCCAGGGGTATGCTTTCCACGTGTAGCTCCAATATAATTCAAGCTCATAAAATCGTGTTGTTTTTCTCGAGTACAGCGCCACTTTCGCCAACTCCATCCGCCGAAAGGAGCTGGTGTAGAAGTAGTTCCAGAGATTTGTGGTGCACTTAAACCCGGGTATAAGTAAGTTGCCAAAAATTCGCAATTTTTCGTTACATGCATGTTTTCGTCGTTACTTTCAGGTTTCGAGTTAAGGCTCGCGTAGTAGAAACAAAACCTAAGGACTAGACATCAGCCTCTGTGAACTCACCCTTCAAGGACCTATTTCACAATGAAAAATTGGGCCCATCTCCCCGCGAGGGGGACTCGAGTAAATGCGTCGCATAGGGGGTGGGTGTATTGCGTTAACGTTTAGTGTTTGGGGAGTTGGTGGTAGTGAATGCGTTGTATCATCAGCAGCTTCTTGACGTAGTTTGAATGAGTCAAGGATATAAGGCGCGTTCGTAGCCTCCCATTCTGTGTCGGCTTTGTGGCGCAGTGGGTAGAGCACCATGTACATTGCGTTCCGCCCGCAGGGTCGAGGGATCGAAACCAGGCGCCGGATAGTATTTTTTTTATATATAGTGTAGGGGGAGGGGTGCGGACTACGACTACGGACGTCAACGCGGGTGACAGCGTGAGTTACTGAAATGCTCAGCATTTAAAACTACGGAATTCCCGCCTGCTGTATTCCCACGAGCTTTGACCCAACACGGCCCTCCGTAGAAGAAAGGTCACTTACCCACGTGTCCACAAACGTAACTTAAGCATCACTTTTGCTTTTGAAACTTTTAGGTGCCTTGACACGTTTCAGGGACGAAACTTACGCTGAAAGAATGTCTTTTCGCGCATTTAATGCTCCTTTCCGTACTCAAATTTGGTGAGAGTGCTAGCTGGGATACTGTACAGGGTGGCGACGTTCTTTTTTCTCGCCTGTGGAGGCGGCATTTAAAATTGCGAGCCTGTCCTGGAAAGACAAACTTTTCGCTTTCTGGCACCAGAAATCGTCACCGGCGAACCGATACCACAGATAGCAGTGGAGCCGGGCGACTATACGCCGACAGGCAGGCCTAGCACCTAACTGACACGATGATGGTTTGATTTTATTGGCGCAAGGCCGTAATGGGCAAAGAACCTAACCGACACCGTTACCACACTTGGAAACACTAATTAGTTTGCGGTACTGGGAAATTAGTGCACTTCGCCAACCTATTTTCTAGAAAAGTGCAAAAAACAATTAATAAACAGCGTAGCGAATTTGTTACATCAAGGTTAACCATCGCAACGCCTTCGTTATACATAGAGGTCGCAAACACATGGGTTTCAATGGGGCTGGCAACGGAGAATTGGAAAACTTCGTTAAATACAGAAATTAGTTGCATAGAGCTTCGTTATAGTTAAACCTCGATGTAACGAACCTCTAGTAACGAATTCCTGGATATCGAAGAGGTGCCCTTTTGAGCATAAGTTTGATCCTTGAAACTCGTTTGGAAACAAAAAGCTGCGAAAGGCAAATGTGATAATTACGTTACGCTTGCGAATACGGGGGTAAGTGAACTTGGCTCTTTGGTGCAGGGCCTAAGCATGTGCGAAAGCAGCAACCGCAAATCACGCAGTTTTCTACTGAAAAATAAATCCTTGAAGGGTGAGTTCGCCTTCACTAATGTCTGGCATTTTGGTTTTGTTTGTGCTTCATTCATGCGAGGCTTTACTCGAAATCTGCATGCAACGAAAACCTGCATGTAACGAAAAATTGCGAGATTTTGTCAACTTCGTTACATCCAGGTTTAACTGTATCCAGTATTAATAGAATTTCTGTCAGATCCAGTCGTACGCGTTATAAGTAAATTAAATACGCAAGATGTATTGTTATATTTTTACTGGGCTTGTTGTGAGCTTATGGAGTGTTTTAAGGTATATCGTTAAAGTTATATAAGTGACCAATACGTTTTACTCAAAATAAGTTTTGGAGCAGTTTCATGCCCCTTCTGCAGGGACTGTTAGCAACTAAACATGAAACGGTCCGCACACAGGAGGTTTTGCAATACGCTAAAAACCGCAGTGGGGTGTTCGAATGAATAAACCCATAATTCAGGGATGGAGCCATGGCATGTTGGGGAAATATGGGCAGAGGTTAGGGGTTAATGATCGGTAAATTTCATGTTCTAGTGATAAGGTGAGCCTCCTTCACGAATCACCACAGTCCAAGCAACACGTCGTTGACATTATTCTTTGAGTACAGCCAATGCCGCAGAGATGTGACGCCATTAGGTGCACTATTTCAGTGCTGTTGTGCCCCTACAGAGAATTTATATCACCATTTCATTGTTAGTATATCATCTACAAAGGCAATTAAAATAAAGCAACTGCTTCTGGGCCGCTGAGGAAAGCAAACAAGAATCCGCCGCCCATCAGCTTCGCGGACGAAAAGATGCTGCGTGCATGCTCCGAAGTCCTTCGCGTGTTCCCCAGACTTCACAGCGACCAAATACGGGGGTCCCTTCAACCTGGCGGAAGACGACCGGGCCAACGTGCTTCCCTTGGCCATTCAGCACCTGACGCCCAACATGGTCTCGACGATCGGCGTGATCGCAATCACGGCCGCCGTGATGTCCTCCATGGACTCCTCCATGCTCAGCGCGTCATCCCTCGTCACGAGGAACATCTACCACTTCATCGTGAGGCCCGCGGTAAGTAGGACAGCCCGAGTAGGCTCCAAGACCTAAACTGCTCGCATAGTTGACGAGAAGATTGGAAGACTAGTAGGAGTTTCCCGCTTGCCTGTGCTACCCTTCTCGCATGAAGAGGAGCTTTGAATGGCTGCCTGAATCGGGTTGTTGGCCTTTCCACCTCCGCCTCGCGGAAAAACAGGGGCTCAACTGTCCGCGGTAGTCTCGTGCATATACAATAACAGGCACTGTGGAGACCCCCTAGTCGGTTAACGGTCAACAGAAGCGTTATGCTCACTTTGAAACTAAAACAAAAAGATTTCGTTACGAACGTAGCTGACTGGGTTATACCCAGGGCAAAAAAGTCTGACGAATGAAGGAGGCGGCGTGGGGACCCACACATGCGTTTCTATTAATTAAAGGAAGTATACACCTATTTCCTTCGGCCGCTTTAGATCCCAAGAGTCCCGCTCTGTGCGGTTCACGACAGAAGTTGTTTCAAGTTTGAACAGCGGTCAACGTATACCGAGGGCAACACCAGATCTAAGAAGGAAACGGGTCATCGGCGACACCACGCCATCTAGAATGTGTAACCGACGGTACACAGCGTGAAACTGCCCTCGTTCCACGGGCTTTATTCCAAAAATTCTGACCCTCCTTGTGCTACTACGCATGCCCTCGGCAGAAGCCTTCATTTCAAAAAATAAGCTCCCGAACATGGCCCAGTTTGACCAAGGTGGGCCTACTAGGAGAAGCATAGTGTGCAAGAAGCTGCTAGGTGAAAAATTGTCTATGAAAGCGGTAAGCAGGATGGGCCCAGACAAGAGGTGATTTAAATAAATCACTTAGAAACACTCGGCGTGTCCCCATAAAAATTGGCCTTGAATCTCCTCGTGTCACTGCAAATGTCGTCAAAACACGATATCTCTCTGCCTCGCACCCCCCCTTCACGCGCGCCAAATAACTGCCTCTCCTGTCTCAGCCGCCCACCTGCCATGCTGATCCCCTCCTTCCTCGGTCCTCCCATTGGAAGTTCGCGAAGTTCAATTTGGATACGATGATGATGATGTTTGATGATTGCTAATGGTATCCCCTTTGTAGCGGGCTGATGCCGTGTCATTTTACCCCCCAAAAAAAACTAATATACCTATGTTTTATACTGTTCGTTTAATACTAGCGCTGCTCTTAGGGCAGGCACAAAAACATTTCTTAAGGACAAAATACTTATTTTTTCTGCTACAGGTGGTAGCTGTCCTAGGCAGTATTTCCCTGTCTGCTTTTCAGCGACCAGTATTCTAATCTTTTTTTCGTCACCTCGACAGCCTTGAAGTTAACTCCCTCTGTGCTACCCTTCAATCCTAGGGCTTCTGGAAGCCGAATATTTCCCTCATGTACATTTGGATTAATACCCTCGCATTTTAACACCATGTGCCGCATAGTTTCTGTTTCTTTTGCGCAGACCACGCATGCCCCATCATTTTGTGTATACTTCCCGACAAAGCTCTTAGTTCGCCAGCAACTGGCTCTAGCCTAGAAAAGTAAAGCACTTCCCCTGGAATTATCGTACAAATTTTCCTTTATGACGTCCAGTTTCTCAGCCCTGTACATCTCTAACGACGTTTTAGCTTCCATTTTTTCCCTCCATTTATTCGTTTCTATCTGCCTTGCCTCTTTTTTGGTTACCTTGGCTGTCTTGGACTCTTCACTGTTCCTTCCGTATCTCACCGTTAGCCTTGTAGTCTTCCTTAGCCACTGCATGCCCATGCTTTCATGTACAGGTACCTAAAAACTTAGTTGTCCACCTACGTTGATCCATTCCTCTTAACCTTTTCTCAAAACATATTTTACTCTGAGCTTCTCGAACTTCAAACGACGCTCAGCCCATATCTCCCTGCGCTGCTTCGTTAGTTGTTTTTTCCATGCGTGCCTAAGCCCAAACGGCCTACCGTTCTCTCGTCCACTTCAAGGCCTGCTAGAGCGTCTGATTTTAAGTAAAGTACAGCATTCGCAAATGTGAGACCCGGAACCATTACTCCTTTCCGCTGGGGCCTTACTTTCCGTAGTTCCAGTGCGCCATCTGTTGCTACTGTTGAGATTTAGCGCTCGAGCCACGAAAACTTGGCTCGGGCACCAGCCTTCCTTGCATTTTGTGGTTAAAACAATATTGTCAACGGTTATGTATGTGTTCTCACAAAACTACAGCACACATCTACTTTTAAGCAAAAGAACAATGAAAACACCACATACACGGAAATAATTCATCGCTATCTATGCCGCGCCGTTCATCTCAAGTGGCGACCTCCTCTTCGCTGTCTCTGCTCAGGCGTCGGACGAGGAGGTTACCCTTATGCTCCGCGTCATGGTGGTGCTACTCGGCATGGCGGCCACAGTTATGGCACTGAGAGTCCAGTCCGTGTTCGCGTGGTGGACCCTGTCTTCCGACCTCGTCTACGTGCTTCTGTTCCCACAGTTCGTCGCCCTGTTCTACTTTCGGCACTACAGCAATGCATACGGCTCTTTCGCAGGTAAGGCCGTATAGTGAATGAGACGTCACAAACGCCGGAACTTTTCCGAGTGAAGTATGGAGCGCTTCTCACGAGGCTTTAAATTCTACTGGTCTGCCAAGCTTTCTAAAGTATGATGTGAGAATGCGTGAGCATCATTTCTGGCTGAGGAATGTCACTTAGTTTTGTGCTGATGAGTTTAGTGTTGGTGTGTGCATGACGTCGAAAAACACTCCGGATGACCAACCGGGCACTTGCCCATCTTTTATCCGATCTTTATACGCACAATTTCTACTTAAACTAGTCTTCCAGCATCAACGAAGACGGTGAAGACGCTGATGTAGACGCTGCCTCTGTTGCTGTTGCGTTTCAACTCCTCAGACACTTCCCGGCGAAGGATAGTTTATGCCCTTAGTGCATCGCCATTTATTCATTTATCCGTGAAGGAGCGGCGGCCAAGCCGGTGCTTAACTCCATGTTTTAAGTTTTAATCCCCCGTGAGGAAAAATTTTGTTGACAAGTTCCGCCCACGCTGTTACGTCACACGTCATCATCATCATCATCATCATCATTATATTTAATTGCACAGCAGGACGAAGGATTGTCTCATTGGCTTTCAACAGTTCCTATCCTGCAGTGCCTGAGTCCGATTTCCTTATAGTCATAACTATATTTAACAAAACCTGATGTAACGAATTTCCCCATCTAACGAACAAATTTCAATTCCCGCAAAGGTGCCTATACGGCTCAATGCTTTAATGAACTTGCTCTAACGAAATAGGTTTAACGTTATTCCCTATTTAGCAAAGTAATTTGAGAAGCAGGCACATTTAAAAATGGAGCAGTTTAGACTGTGTTTTGGCAGAACGCCAGGAAAATTATTGGGCCACGTCAGAAAAAAACGAGGCATCTAGTTGAGTCTTTACGAAGCTTTGCGAGATAACTTCAGCAGTCTTCGTTTTCAATCAGTGATACTGATGGCGCCGGCGGGGGTGGCGGCGCTTGCTTTATATGAGCACCGGCGCAAACGCCGACACAACGGAGGCTTTAAAGCACGAAGAAATTTCGTACTTACTTTTCGGAGCACAAGAGGTGTCACAGGATTCTGACCACCCAGAAACCGATGCAGCTCCTGTGTCCTCTCCAGGCCAGGTGATGGTCTCTATTGACTCGCCAAGGCGCTTTGCTTGGGCTCCCGTAAGCACCGAAAACGCGTTGAACGCGCTGGCGTGCTACGAAATGTCGGTCCGCCCAATGCCAACGAAGCGCACGCAGGCCAGAATCACAGTATTTTTTGCCATAAAATAAATTCGTTTCTCCCAGAGCCCCTAGCGTTTTATTGGTCATTTCACCGCGGACCTCTAACGTATTTGTAAAGCATCGGCAGGTGAGCGCCGTGACCGCCGAAATTACGATGGCATTGTAGCTGCTGAGATGCCCCTCCCTTTAGACACCGAATTTATGAAATCAACTGCTTTTGAAATGCCAGTGCCGACTTTACGAAGTTCTCGGTTTAACGAAATAATTCGCCGTTCCCAGTGGCTTCGTTAAATCGGGTTTTAACTGTATTTCATCCATCCATCATCATACCTTCCCATTCCTCTAGATCCACCTATCGGTATCCTCTCGTTTACCCAGGTGGTCCACCGGTTGTCCTTTCGTCTCGCCACCTGTCCAGCCCAAGTCTATTTCTTTTCCTTGGTTAGGACTATCATATCTTCTACTGGAGTGTGTTCCCTGATCCAAAAAGCTCTGAGCGTTACTTCCATGATCCTTCGTTACATGGCCCATTGAGCCGACTTATGTTTTCTTTTCAAGTTTTCAGTAAGGCGCCAAGTTTCCGCTCCTAATAGCACTGGACGGAACCAGACTGGTGATGATGATGATTAGGACGACGATGACGACTACGACTACGATGTGGATGATGATCAGTAGCACTGCTAAGCTTCCCCACTAAAGAGAGCTCGCGCGTTGAATATTGCCAAGTAATCCCAGAGGCGGCCTGTTCGGGCCCAGAGATTCTTAGCACCCTCTGCTGTATCGCTGGCCTGACCACCTATGTGGTCACGTGCTCTGCTTTACAGCTGCTGGGAACTGAGGGCCGAAAGCGGCATTCATCAGTCACGGGAGGTGGGAGCCAACTACTACTACACCAGGGTGGCCAGATCCTTCTGTAATAAGGGAAGGCTGTTTGTGTCCCTAAAAGGTTCCCCAGCGGGGCTGCGCCTGTCTAGTTTTCACTCTCAGGTATCTGGGGTGGTGTTTATGTCCAGCCAGCACTCCATGCATAGGCGCATTCGGGATCTCGCTACCTGAGCCAAGCAAAGCGTAAGCTGCGCTTTACGAATTAAATATTAAAAATACGGGTCCTGCTTTACAACGCTTTCTTCTTAGTAGTTTCGATTTAGCTCTTCTGTCAATCTTCTGGTTCTGACTGCTTCCTTTTGTTTCTCGGACCCCTGAAACCTTGTAAAATTTAAATCCACACAATTCTTGGTAATATCACCAGAACAAAGCACAATTGTCAACTCTAATTGCACGGTGTTCAAGGAAATTGCATTGCGGCAAAGTAAACGTCAACACTCTGCACCTAAAGAAACGGGAGATGACGGAGGTAGACTTCGCGTCTGTGGAAAGACCTACCTACCAGCCACTTACTCGCCTCGGTTTCATACGTCGGAGGGTGGTACACCTGTCACAGCGCAATTTAAATTTGCTAATTATTGCTGTGGAAAGACACTCGCACACCACCTTGCGGCCGAGATGGCATGAAGACTAGGGCCGCATCCGTGTATTCATGGCTCGCAGTCTTTGCGGCAAGATGAAGTCCCGGCAAATATCACAACGAGAACTGCACGCGGTACACACAAAATATTACTGTGACTCCTGAACTAACCGAAACGTTTTGATGAGATTACCTTTGTTCTTTACAAAACGTGCCCAGGTAAGCACAGGTTTATTGTAAAGCAGAACCTGCGTAATATAATGGGAGGAAGCTAGAAGAACCTACGGTGAGCTATACAACTGAGATTACAAGAGATGTTTGGTCATTAACCGACATTGGTGCGGTTTGTGTACGTGGACAGGTGACTCTAGACAATGTCAAAACAGGATATAATCAGTGTCGACACAAGGGGGAGGATATGGGGAAGTTCAAGAAAAAAAAGCCGCCCGCATCTTCCCACAGGGGGAACTCGAGTAAATGCGTCGCATCTACTCGAGTCAAGCAAAGCGTCACGTCAAGCGAAAGCCAAGCAAAGACGCCCTTGACTGAATTCCGAACGCGTGCTCCGCCGCTTATATACGTTGAGGGGACTGCGTAAGCCGGTCCCAGTCGACGACGTCGGCGTACTTGTAAAGCAGCGTGGACTCTAGGTGTTTGAGCCAAGAGCGGATGTTGCTTCGCCGGAGAACGGCACACCGGTTATATGCGCAGCGCGCCCGAAGGAGAGGAAACCGCGGAAGAGAGAGTACTGCACATGCGCCAGCCCCAGCGCGTCTGCCGCGGCTATGACGCAACGTGCCGCGGCTATTACGCAACACAATCCAACACAATCCACTTTAATCCAATCCGATCCAATCCGAATCCAATCCAATCCAAGTCAAGCCAAGCCAAGCCAATCCAATCCATGCCAATCCAATCGAATCCAATCCAATGCCCCTCGCGAGAGAGTGTTCGAATCCAATCCAATGCCCCTCGCGTGAGTGTTCGCTTTCGCCTCGACTCGACGCGCATGCGCAGTGAGCGTGCGGACTACGGACGCCAACACGGGTGACATCGTGAGTTACTTAAATGCTCTGCATTTAAAAATGGGGTAGTTCCCTCTTCCATAGGAACCCGTAAAACACGAAAGTTAAATGTGCCTTCACAGGAGCAGTTGAATGTTTATTGTGCATCGATATGAACTTGCACGTCGCTATTTATATTTCGTCGGTATGACACCGTTAGACGCATCAACGTTAGACACTGGATTGCTCGCCTAGGAGCATTGCGTAAATCCGACTGAAACTACAGGCACTCGCAAACCGTCAGTGCGAACAAAACCAAACGGCTTGTCAGCGAATCGTTTGATGAACACACGGTCCGCTGCAATGGAAGGAGCAGCGGACCGTGTCACGAGCGCGACATCCGCAATTCAGCTTCTACGCACCTTACGCTGCGCGTCCCCCTACACGTAGGCGCTGGCATCGAGGCGCCAACTGTCGGCACTCATCAGCGTCATGATGCACTACTTGCTTCACCTCTCCTAGATGGCAGCACCATCTGAAAGAAAGTCCGGCGCGTGTTTGTCGAGCCATCTGGTGGTGCCATCTAGCAGGACAGCCGGTAAACAAGGCGCAGCAGTCCACTGCAGACTGAGCGGCGCACCTGAAGTTCACTCGAAGACCCGTCCTTGTGACTCGTGGTAGACGTCATGAAAACGATTTGGCGGGAGAATCAAATCAATTATTTCTCGGCGAACAAAGCATCGTTTGCTGCCGGACAAGCGCTGGGGGTACCCCAACAGACTTGTATTTTGTCTGCCTGGCCCATTTAAAGTCAGCACGTTAGAAAAAAAATGCCCCGTTCGCGCGTTCTGCCCTCCCGCTTACAATTCCTCGTCACGGGACCACAACTTGAATGTGGGGGCTTCGGTTACACCCGGTGCTCGCCACGCACCAACACCGAGATCGCTCCCGGTGTCCCGTGAGGTGTGGAGAATGCCCCGTTCGCGCGTTCTGCCCTCCCGCTTACAATTCCTCGTCACGGGACCACAACTTGAGTGTGGGGGCTACGGTTACACCCGGTGCTCGCCACGCACCAACACCGAGATTGCTCCCGGTGTCCCGTGGGGTGTGGAGACGCCATGTACGTGTCACGTACACAGTGCACCGCCGCAAGTGCGGTGTACCACGCCTGTCTGCATAGGCGAGCGTAGCTCAGCCCATGCGTCCGGCGTCGGTAGAAGCAAAGCCCAGTGCGGCAGAAGCGTGGCTCGGCGGCCAGCCGCGGTTCTCCGGAAGTTCGTTGCCATGGAGACGGTGCTCACGTGGCACCTGGGAGATGCGACCGCATTAAGGCCGGCTCCATCTCCGCCATGGTCAGCGAACTCCACACATCTGGCGAGTGGCGACGAGACGATGGCAGCCCAACTCGGAAGCAGGCTCACCCGGTGTCTTGGAGGTACGACGATTGGCAGCAGTGATGACTGGGTCGTCGAGGGCGCAGCCTCGGACCCTGCATCAGCTGCCGCCGACGTCGACGCGCCGTCGTCGACCTCGCGCTGTTTCCTACACCAAGGCGGCGCTGCCGCCAAGCGAGGCCTCCAGCGTTTCCTGCACCAGCTTGGCGCAGTCGCTGGACGCCTGAATTCCACGAAATTCTCGAGGAACCAGTCGGCCATCATATCGTCGAGGCACGGGCAGAGGATCGGAACGCCTTGTTCCGACATCGTGACGACGTGCCCGCACTCGCGGCAGATGGGAGGCTCCACGGCCGGCTGCGGCCAAGCTTCGGCCTGGCTGGGCCCAGCCATGGCTGCCCCCTTGGCTGCCCAAGGGGGCGAAAGTCCGCCGAGGAGACACTGGATGTGGGTGTTGTGTCCAACACGCACACACACCAGTGCCCAAACGACGCGCTCCGGGGAATGCGCAGAGCTCAGGCTCCAAGGACTCGAAGGCACCACGAACACGACGGACTACCCACAATGGGCACTATGTTACGGTTGTTGGACCCTTATATATATAGCATAATGTTGGGGTGGAAGGACGATGTGTTTTTTGTAATGTGTGACAGGGGGTTGACACTAATGCGTAAGAAAGACGTGCTGTGGACTAGGCAAAATTGCACGCTGCTCGAGGACACGTTACGTGAGAGGTTGGGCGGGCGATGTGGTGTGGGTGAGGGGCAACAACCGCTGGGCCACCTGTCTCGCGCAGTGGGTACCACAGAATTAAAAACGATGATCATGATATGCTGGCATGATGGTTATGATGATGATTGGATTTTTATGGCGCAAGGGGGATGGAAAACGAATCAGGGGAACAGCATGGACCCGGTGGAGAGACCCCCTACAGAAGTTTGCGGACATAGAATGGACTTCGAAATGCTGCAGCAGGATCAATTGGGAGTTGCACTGCCGCCACAAAATTTGTGCAAGCAGAAATCCCTACCCAGTCAAACCCGGTTGAAGCAGTTCACGCATGCTGCGGTGACATTGATCTGCGCGGCAGTCACAGGGTTCGGGACGATTATGCACTGGGCGAGTTTCGAACATTGAAGTCGCCTGCCTGCAGATCCATTGGTCGGAGACTTTGGTAGTGTTTTGACGGTGGGGGGCCTTAAGACAGTCATTGATGGTGATGATGATGATCATGATGATGATTTTGTGGTGCTAGAAACCAGTTGTTTTTTTCGGCGTTGAAAACGGAGAGGTTTTTTAAACAGAGTAGCTGCTTAGCAAATCATTATTTTTCGTGTCCACAGCTAAAAATACCAAGAAATTGCCCAGCGCACGCACGTGAGCGCAGGCCTTGTGGCGACCGCAAAGCCGTTAACAAAACCAAGAAAATGCCTAGCGCTCGCGTGTGCACGCCTCACGATGACCGTCCAGTGGCCCTGCATGCGCACGTTTGTCAAGACAAGAAAACTCACTTGGGGAGATCGGCCAAGATTGCGGCGTCCACCCGGCAGTTAAAAAATTAGTTGTCGCTTAGCTCTGCTATGCCAGGATATACGTAGCGTGAGCTAAGGTTCAGCAATCCAGTCAAATCCAGTCCAATTCAGTCTAATCCAGTCCACTCCTGTCCAGTCATTGCTCCCCGCGCATGCTCAGCACGGCTGTTCACGACTCACGCGAAACGGCCATCAAGCGGCTCCGGTGCAGCGTCAGACTTGGCTACTTCGCAATTGAGGCGCACACCTGGGCCCGCGCCGGCGCCAGTGCGTCTGCCGCGGCTATGACGCAACACAATCCAACACAATCCACTTTAATCCAATTCAATCCAAATCCAATCCAAGCCAATCCAATTCAATCCAATGTCCCTCGCGCTTGCACGGAACGGCCCTTCACGGCACACGCGAAACTGCTCAACCTCGGCCAGTGTAGCTTACGCTACAAAAACAACCAAGAAAATTTCGAGCGCTCGCGTGTGC
Source organism: Haemaphysalis longicornis (assembly GCF_048455015.1). Taxonomy (NCBI): domain Eukaryota; kingdom Metazoa; phylum Arthropoda; class Arachnida; order Ixodida; family Ixodidae; genus Haemaphysalis; species Haemaphysalis longicornis. The sequence continues at coordinate 23,922,517 of NW_027526422.1, forward strand.
GCGCCTCACGACGACCGCCCAGCGTGTCCGGCCCGTGCTTGCAAGCCAACGATACCCAATTAAGGGCAGATTGGTCAAGATTGGCCAAAAAAAGAAAACCACAGCGTTCGCCGTAATGGTGGCATCGCTTGCTCGGAACGAGAAACACAGGTCATAGCGTACGCCCCTCCCAGGTGATGTCCAATGATTATCACTTTGAAAAAAGAAAATGAAGGAAGCTCACACCTGTAGCAACAATGATGGAGTGAAGGTCGTTGCGGCAGCAAAGAAGAGGCAAATCTGCTGCAGTCGTAGACTTCGTGAAGGTTGCGTACAGCTTCCCTAACTCCAAGTCTTACGCGTTAGTGTGAGCCTCCTTCATTTTTATCGTAACTATGCCAAGATAAATTGTACGCAAATTAATTCATAACTAATTCTAAGGAAGTCATGTGTGAGTGCCTTTATTCGATCGATATAGTGTAACGTTCCCGTACATATACAGTACAATCTCGATAAACGGAAATCGCTAGAACGGAACTGCCGCTTAAACAGAACAGTAGCCTGTAAGTTGGTTGGTTTTGTATTCATGTAACGTAAAAAAGCTCTCGGTAATCGGAACTAAACTTGCCGCGTCACCTTGTAAACGGAACCAGAACTGGAACTTCGTGCGAAACCCATTGGCATGAGAATCAGCTTTTTACGGTTCCGGCTGTTTCGTTTTTTTTTTTTTTTTTTTTTTTTTCTTCCTCCACGTTTTTTTTTTTTTAGACTCGTTGGCCTCGTAAGCCTCGTCTCGTCAGTGGTCAGCCGTGTTAGCGCAACGAATGCAACATCGCAGTTCTTGTTCCAGTACTTGTTCTTGTTCCAGTTCTTGTTCCAGTTCTTGTTCAGGTTCTTGTTTCATACGGTATCGACTCAAGACTCTGAGGTTACAGGGTTCAGCTCCTGCCGCCCCGTTCGTGCCATCGTGGTGCTATTCGCGCTTCATTACCGCGTTGCCGTCTTCTAAATTCGGTGGCTCGTAAGCACGCGCGAAGTTGAGCCTTCTATAGCCTACGTGAAGATGCAGTTGCAAGGACAAATAATGGATGCGTCTTGTAGTGCTCGACGACTCATTTTTGCCAAATTAACTTTGTCAATGCTGTACCTAAACCCCTTGTTTTCTTGGTTTCTGAAAAAAAAAAACTATCAGCTACATTCACCTTCTAGTTTCTAGAGTTCCATGAAATGGCATTAAGAGTGTGTACGCACATTAAGAGTGTGTACGAAAGAAGCGCGTAGACTAAGGTTACAAATTGATTCAGACCCCAGCGGGGTTCTTCGACGTGCGCTTGAAATCTTCTGCTGCACACGGGCGTTCTTGATGGCCTGTAGGAGATTAAAAAAATCACGGGAGCTTAAGTCTGTTTACGTGCTTTGCTCCCCTAACGCGTCTTAATTCTAGTGCGGGAGACTAAATGGTCAGTTGACTGCCTTTTCTCGCTTTTGCTCATTACGCAGTTCGACCTCAATTTTACGAAACGCGGATCTTGTGCATTTGATTAATTAACGAACAAAATCGCGATTCCCAGCGTAGTTCCCCGTATGCTTTTCTAGACGTTTTCTAGATGTTTCTCATAGATGCTTTCCAGATCTAACGACGGGCCCGTCCCAATGAAAAAGTTCGCAGGTCCTACTGAGTTTGGGAAATCCAAGTTCCGCTGTACAGCTTATTTGAGTGAAGATGGCGTTAAATGTGGTGAGTTATTCCGACGAGCCAAGCCAATGTTGAAAACGAATAAAATTCGCATTTTGTTTTCATGGCCCCAGTAACAGACTTTTATTTTCACGGCGACTTTTATTTTCACGGCGGACCCTGTCCTGCGCTAGGTTAATTGTGACCAAAACTGCGTGCGTCTATCGGGTCGTGTCGACAAAGAATAATCGCACACGCTCGCTCTAGAGACAGCATGCAATGCTGAGTAGGTCTAAATTTATTGTAGGTATCTTGAAAAAAAAACAAAAATCCGCTAAAATTCTAGACGCCTCTAAAATTACGGCCAGTTTCATTTACCTCTAGTAATTGCTTAGTTCACGCTGACCTTGTAAGCGTTAGTAAATACGCGGCCGACTACGGGGAGCATGGTGACAGAAAAGGACTGTGTACTTCTTCTTTTAACTGCGAAGCTGTTAGAAAATCGTAATTTTCCGTGTCCGCAGTTAAAAATATCGAGAAGTTGCCGAGCGCGCGCACGCGACCGCGGCGACCACCCGACATTTAAGAAAACCGAGAAAATGCCAAGCGCCCGTGTGCGCGTGCCTCGTGCCGCGAGCTCGACATGTAGGTGGCGACAGCGTCGCGCTGCTGGTGTGGATGCTCCGCTGAGCGGCCCGTAAGAATGCACACTGTGGGCGCGCTTCGTGCTTTTTTCTCGCCGTATGTGCGTACGAAAGGTGCAAACAAGAGTGGTATGCTGTAGTTCGGTTCCTCAACGTTCAATGTATAGCGGCAGTCAGTTTTCATTACTACGCCAAAAAAAGCGACGGCTCATCGGGAATCTCAGAATGGCCGTAATTGTGACAATGAACTTGTACGCTGTGGCTCGTAGCAAGCTCGATCTTTCCAGACTATGGCTTTGAGCCTTCAATAAAAGCATAAATAGAAACAAATCAGGAAGCCTCGATCTCTGAAAGTCAGTTTACAACGGCAATCTCAATCGCTTTCACTGGTAGCATGACGCATTCTTGCATTTGTGGGATGCCCTGAAATGGTAACACTACTTAACTGCCCCGAAATTCTTTCTAAGAGCTTACGATATTTTTGTGTGTTCAAAGGGAAACATAAAATTACTGAATTTTGATCAGCGCAGAGATATAAATGTAACCGCTCTAACGGGTCTTTTAAATGAAATTTTAGCGACTCTGAGGGAAGGTTTGATGAATAACGGTTTCAGATCACTTATTTACGGCTTTCGTCGCAAGTGAACTTGCGAATTGAATTGTCAACGCACGCAGTACAGTCAACATCTCATGTTTAGCTAGGTTTTCGCAAAGTGACAAGCAGGTTTACAGTGTGCAAACCAAGCTTCTGGGACCTCACAGTGAGCACAAATTTTCTGTTACGGCTGCTGTGCTGACCATTTGCGTTCCTTTTAAAATCTAACAGGTGCCTGCAACAGCGAGATGTGTTTGCATTCTTGCGTATAAGGTCGCTTACGAACCCTAAAGATGGCAATAAATGAAGTTGCGCTGTTGCAGATGTAGTAAAACATTTCCTTTTTATTTCTCGTTGCGAATCAGCGCAACGGATTCCCGGTAACTACTTTGTTTTGTAAACTGAATATCGCCTTTGTCTTGGTATTTAATTCTTGAGGATTGGTTAAAAAATGAAATTCTGTGCGTTTCTTTTTTTTTTTTTCGGGAAGAGAAGGGGGGGGGGGGGATTCCTGCCAACGTTGCAAGAGCAGAGAGAAGAGAACGCATGTAACGCGAAAAGCCAAACTATGGTTATCAGTATTACTTACAATCGAAACTACACTAGGCGTTGTGTTCTGTAGCGGTGAAAAAGCAGCACTTTAACACGTATTTTCAAAATTAATTAACCCCCCTTTGGTCCGAGATTGTCCAGGAATTGCGGCTCGCCTTTTTCAAAAATGTATTGAAAGCAAGCATTGCGGGAAAAAATTAAAAAAAAAAAAACAGCGAGTCATGGCACACACCCCTCACACATGTGGGCAACAACGTGCATTATATTACGCGTTTTCTCCTCTTTCTTTAAAATTAGGTCCACCTTAATAGGTTAAGACGTGACCATATAAGCATTTGGTTATGCTGAGTGAGACACGTTTCTGGACAACGTGATTCATGCCGGATTTGAAAATGATATATATGAAAATGACACGTACACGAAATGCCACATGACAGACGCAAACTCACAACTGCTTACTTTTACCGAAAAATCCCCCCTAAATACTCTTGCGCATCCATAGAAACATATTTTAAATAATACGTAAAATTACCAACTCGATGGAGTTGAATGAATGTTTATTCCTCCTCCTCAGTGTAAACAACGACTGTCCAAAAATGGTATTTATTTTAGAAATATACGGGAAGGACACGATCACACAGGCGCTTGCTGGTGTAAAATACGTCTCCAGTAATGTATGGGCGATAGCGCACGGGTCGTGTGCAGTGTAAATGTTTTTGTTTGTTTCTTCTTTCTATAAGGACACAGCGCAGTTTTACAAGGGTGTGGAATTTGCACGCGTATGCACAGGTCTTGTTGCTTCTTACCCGTTTCGCGTACTAAACTTTTATCCTTTAAATAATCACTACGCCACCTTCAAAAAGCACCCTTCGACATTCCCGAAACGGCAGACGACTGCACTCAACAATCGGAAAAGTGCATTGTGTGGAAGCAATGTTCACACTCAAGCGAAGATGACCACGGCGAAGATGTTTCGTGGAATTAAACCAGCGCATTAACCCTCAACGGCCGCTGACTATTGCGTTTCTAGAGGAAATGCGCAAGCAGAGGTAACTGTGTCATTGCTTACTGCCAAACGAGCACACACATTGGTTGTTTTGTCGTGTGCAGCACGCGTCTTGCGCCGCACGCTACGTGAAAAAGCAGACGACGCGAGAGCGCCATCCACACTTGGAGCGGTTCGTCCCGCCGCCGCCAGGGGCCGACTCTGTTCGCGCTCGGGGCGTAAGGCGCGTTTTGCGCCCTAGTCACGTGTCTGTTCATAGTAGAGTGAACTAGAATACTTGGGTAGTGGAAAAAGCGGCGGCTGCTCCCCACGGCGCCCTTGAAGCCAAACGCGTTAACCGCCGCGCGCGGCGCTGGTGTGCCCCGCCCGAGGAGATCCCGAAGCGGCGCGCGTTGGTCGACGTGCCGCTATGCTGCTGTTCGGCTATTCACGCTGTGTTTTGACGTTTTTTAACCGCTGCACATGGTCTTTTTTGTGTGTAATTACAAGAGGAGCCTTGTAGGCACTGCATTGATCCTTAAGTGTTCTTGATTCTGTCTTTTATTGGTAATACGGACAGGGTGTTATGCGTGCGACGGTATCTAATTGCAGAAGGGCCATGGCTCATGCAGTTTGAAAGGATTGTGCAGCATTGTGGGGTCGGACTGCACCCCTAATAAATTTATGTGATTGCTAGAAATATTTTATGTTTGCGATTTGTTTTACCCTGCTTTTATTTGTTGAGTTCCTAACTGTTCATAATTATCTTACGTTTGCAAGACGTGGGCAGTACATTTCATGAACTTGTGCATTTCTAAAGCGCTAACTGTGCACTTTTAAAATGATCACGCGATAAAGTGTCCCATGTGGTACCTTTTTTTTAGAACTACGTACGGTTGCGAATGTTGATGCTTTTCGCTGACTTGAGTGAAGTTTTTAAAACGTATCGTGTGTGTTGCGTGAATTAGTGCACTGCAAGGGCCTGGGCCAGGTAGCACGCATTTTCTCGGGCCCGAGCCAGGCTCGGGCTTCAACAAAAATATTTTGGGACGTGCTTGCCCGAGCGCATGCATGCAGTGTCTTCGTGATGGTTGATGCCAAAAAGTTTCCGCATTGATCACTTAGCTTAAATGAAAAACAAAAAAATCATAGTGCGAGGTCACTGCGGCGCCGTTAAAAATATCTTTCGCTGATACTATACTAAAAAAATATTTTGTATGTCAGGATATATATATATATATATATATATATATATATATATATATATATATATATATATATATATATAGCGAATCAGAAAATGGGAAATGAGGGGCTCTGTGAAATAAGACACAAAATAAGGGTACAAAATAAGACACAAAATAAGAAAACCTCGGAAAGCAAAGGGGAGGTTGTGGTGGGTAGAAACACCTGAAGAATTTTTTGAGTCAGAAAGAAAGTGTTGAAAAAATTCCCGCCGGGTGGGATCCGAACCCACCACCTCCAGAATACCGGTCTGGTGCGAAAGTGGTGAAAAAATGCCCGCCGGGTGGGTTCGGATCCCACCCGGCGGGCATTTTTTTCACCACTTTCTTTCTGACTCAAAAAATTCTTCATCTGTTTCTATGACCCACACAACTCCCCTTTGCTTTCCGAGGTTTTCTTGACTGCCAACCCTTATTTTCTATATATATATATATATATATATATATATATATATATATATATATATATATATATATATATATACATAGCGAATTAGAATAGGAAATGAGGGGCTCGTTGAAAATTAGGCAGAAATAAAGTTTGGCAGTCAAGAAAACCTCGGAAAGCAAAGGGGAGGATATGGTAGGTCATTGAAACAGATAAAGAATTTGGAAAGAAAGAAACTGGAGAAAAAATGCCCGCCAGGTGGGATCCGAACCCACGACCTCCAGAATACCGGCCTGGTGCGATAACCACTACGCTACCGGCGGGGCTATTTTTCCCCTCCACTTTCTGGGGTATTTATGTCAATGTAATTTTTCCTCTGCTTGGGGGTGGTAGCCAGCGCCACTCCGACTTCTCGGGGTGAAGGGGACCTTCTTTTTAACTCCGGGGCCGTGACTCGAGTGTCTACAACATGTCGAGAGTGATCGACCAGCGTTGAACCCTCTTAAGCTTATTATGGCACCAAGATTGCCAGAACAGGGGCCCTCGCTATGCATGTAGCGAATCAGAATAGGAAATGAGGGGATCGTTGAAAATAAGGCAGAAATAAAGTTTGGCAGTCACGAAAACCTCGGAAAGCAAAGGGGAGGATATGGTAGGTCATTGAAACAGATAAAAATTTGGAAAGAAAGAAAGTAGAAATATATATATATATATATATATATATATATATATATATATATATATATATATATATATATATATATATATATATATATATATATATATATATATATATATATATATATGTGTGTGTGTGTGTGTGTGTGTGTGTGTGTGTGTGTGTGTGTGTGTGTTGTACAAAGCTCGGTCCAAGTTTAAGAAAATTAAATGGGATACATCTGTATAGATATTCTCTAGATTGAAAAGGACGATTTTTTTCGGGCTCATACTCTGTCGGACGTCGGCTGATATTTAGAAACAGTCTGGCGGGCTCAGGCTTATTTAAATTTGTGTGTGTGTGTGTGTGTGTGCAGCCACACTTGCACACACACACACACGCAGGAACGCACGTACGCGCACGCACGCACGTGCGAACACACACGCGCACACACACACACAGACGCACACACACGCACGCGCGCACACACACACACGCCCACACACACACGCACATATACACACACACGCGCACGCACGCACACACGCGCGAACACACATAAACGCACGCATGCACGCACGGACGCACACACGCGCGCGCACACGCACGCGCAATAAAATTATGTTTATTTAATAAATAAAATGATCACGCAATAAAATTATGCCGTGTGACTTGGTGCTTTTTCGAGAATTGCGGTTGCGAATCCTGTATTTGCGCTCTTTTCGTTGACTTAACTGAAGTTTTAACACATCTGTCATGTGTGCTGCATGGGTCAAATTTGAAAAAAGAAAACGGGAAACGTTTGCGTACGCACGACGCAGTTTGCTCGGTATGCAGATCTTGATAGAAAAATCAGCAAGAAAATAAAGAAAAAAAATCAGAAGTGACGTATGCTGGCCAGCCTAAAGCACGCCACTCTTTCCTCAGTTGACACAATACGATATCAAAATCATCAAACAACGAAGAAAAAAATATCGGCATGATAACGAGGTCAATGGCTAAAGCACGGCGCGGTCTGCTCGGTTGGATAAATGGGATGAAGAAATGAGCAAACAGTAAATACACGACGTAGCTACCTTTCCCATAAAAACCCTGGTACATTAATAGCATTATCAACGGTTTTTACACGAAAAAAGAACTGTAGCCCCTCGGAGAATGCCCCAACGCACGCCTACCCGCCGCTACCCGAGGCGAAAAAGCGCTCGGGCGGAGCAGGCGAGCGCCACCGCGCGGGGTTGACACGAAGTGCCTCACTCGGCGGCGGCCGCTTTTTCCACTACCCAAGTATTCTAGTTCACTCTAGTTCATAGCGCAGTCGGGTGCGCGTTTCGTATCTCCCGTTGCGGCGAAAGAGTTCGTGGCTCGAATCCTGGCGCCGCCGCGTCAATCGAAGTTTTTCTGGCGATATCATTTCCGTGAAGGATATGACGTCAGTTACATCTTGGTGGACCCCGGCATAAAACGCTTTCGTGTTTAAAAATGAAAGAAGCGGTCGAGGTGATCCGGCGCGCGACTACAAAAAAAGGCTGCACACGCCTGATATAGAGCAGCTGAACTGAAAACGCAGTGTTGTTATTGTCATACGGCAAATTTACCATTACCGTCCTTGATGAAACACGTGAGTATCTGACACTCGGCATAAGCAACATGCACAAAAAGACCCAAGGCCAATTTCAAGTACGTAAATGGAGGAAACTAGAACTGAATTGGGATATAGGGGCAAGCGCATCAAGCTCTTGGTAACGAAGCCTCTATAGCTCATTTTGCATTCCTTTAACCGCACGTTCAAGGAAACCCCGTTTCTCTGCCCAACGCCGCGTCTGCTTCTGGCGTCATCCAATTAGGGACAGAAGCTGTTGCAGCAAGTGTGACATGGATACGCATGGCGCGGTGCACCGAAATGGCACCCCACAGTCCCCCTTCTGTGTAGTGCAGCGTGATTGGACAATTACCACTCTGTGACAGTGCTTCCTTAGCTTCAGGCGTCCGCACCTTGCGTGCCAGAAGCGACGTGACACTGCCCTTCGGCCCCCTGTTGTACTTGTTAACACCACCGTGATCGGATGGCTGTTATCGCCCCACCGCCTCCCCACACTGCCTTGACGGCACGGCTACCAAGCCTCTAACGCGACACGCGAGTATTTGAATTTGACGTCGGTCGGGGTCGTGATCCGGCAAGGCATGAGGGTACCAGGGTAAAACTCAGAAACCTGCTGCTGGGAGCTCGACCTCTCAAAGAGTCTGGGAGTACGCAACCTTACCGTGTCGTGTATTGCGGATTTGCAGGCTTCACGGTCGGGTGCTTACTCCGCTGCCTGTGCGGCGAGCCTCTGGTGAACATTCCAGTCAGAATCCAGCTACCTTTCTACGACGAAAAGCGCGGCCAGCAGTTCCCCTTCCGCACTGCGTGCATGATTGCGACGTTCCTCACAATGCAGTCATTTTCCTTCCTGACCAAATGGGCATTCGAGCATGGAATCATCCCGGAAGAACTGGATGTCTGGAACTGCTTCGCAGAGGACGCACCGATGGTCGACGAGGCAAGGGCACGAAGCTCTGCGGGCGCCAGCTTACCGGTCACCCCCACGGCACCTCCAACACCCATCAGTTTCGAAGTGAGTCCATCGACACCTCCTGACGACGATCAGCAGCAGCCATGGCAAACGCCTGCTCCAATGGACAATCCGATGCCGACTACGCCCTACCGTAAGTCCTCAAAGTCTGCGACCGACATCGCCGGAAGTAGTTCCGCCGTAAGACCTGCTGGAGGCATCCCAACGCACGCGCCGTCAAGAAAATCTTCTACAAGGAAGTCTCTGAGCACCCTAAATACCGACAATCCGACGCCGACGACGCCCTACGGCCAGTCCTCGAAGTCGGCGCGGGACAGTGTTGCAAGTAGTTTCGCCGGAACACCTGCTGCAGGCATCCCGGCGCCCGGGACGTCGAAAAAATCTCTTGCGAAGAAGTGGCCGTCGAAAGAATCTCCTGCGAAAAAGCTCACGGGAAGAAAAAACAAATCCCCTGCCGATAACTGCGATGAAGATAGACGGAAGAAATCGGCGCCACTTTGAGTAATTAAGGCCTCCTCAGGTCGGGATCAGAATCGTGTTTGAATCTCATGGAATATACGCAATAGATAATCCTTGGGCTACGCGAGGTACGCGTTCCATGTATAAAACTGTTCCTTGGGACCGTTTTCATCATTTTATTAAACACAAACCGGACAGGCCGCCTATAACACTTCAAGTTGACAACGTTCAACGCACGAACCTTCTAGCGAGGGTAGCTTAGCTGTACTATTAGAGGAACTCAACGACGTTAGGTGGGATATTATTGGGCTAAGTGAGGTTAGAAGAACAAAAGAAGGCTGCATAGAACTAACTAGCGGGCATATTCTGTGCCTTCGTTGGCCGCACAATAAGAAAGAGCACGGGATAGGATTTTTGATCAACAGGGAAATAGCAGGAAACGTGGAATAATTCTTCAGTGTTAACGAAAGGGTCGGAGTAGTTGTAATCGAGCTTACCTAGCGGTACAAATTAAAGATAATACAAGCGTATGCGTTACTGGCTGGCTACGAGGATGAGGCCGTAGATAGTTTCTACGAAGACGTCGAGTCAGGAATGAATAAGGACACCGCGCACTTCACAATTGTAAGGGGAGACTTTAAGGCAAAAAAATTCCCCGCATTTCCCCGAGGGGAAGAATGTGAAAGTGCGAATGCACGAGTTGAATTTGCGCGGTTCGGTAATGTTCGCGAAAGAGAGATCACACACACACACACAACTACAAAGAAAGAAAGATGCATTTATTCAGACACCTATTTGTGTTGTCGTTGTACTTGATTGCTAGAGCGGATCTCAGCTTTGAAATTTCGTGTCAGTACTCCTTTAAGCGGGTGCATTAGCCCTTCTCACGCCCGATTCCTGGCCAATCCCCCACGTGGGTATGTGCCATGTCAGCGGCCAGGCAGCGCGCGCCCATCTTTTTTTTTTTTTTTTTATTTACGCAAGTACGCCCTTTGGCATAAACTAGATGTAGTCCAGCAGTCCCGTCTCCACAATGAAGTTGAGGAGGGGCCGGTATTGGGGACCGTGCGTCTAGCGGCGAAGGTCAGGTGGTCGTCCTGGGTGGTACCCAAGGGCCCTCATGTGACGAACTCGTGCTGCCTGGAGGCCCGAGCATGAACCAAGGAGGTGGTCCAGGGTCGCTTCAGTGGCAGGGGTTTTACAGAAGGGGCATGTTTCTGGGGGAACACGCTGCCTCCCCCCCCAGGAGGCCGGCGACAGTAGGTAACATCTCGCAGGCAATAAAGATGTTGTTTCTCTCTCTGGGGGAACTTGCGTCCTCCATGAGGCCTTTATCGCCGGGGTCAAAGCTGCGCCCACGCGGATTCTCCGAAGCGCCACCTCCTCGCGGCGGGTTAAACCGCCAGGAAGGTCCGACTTACGCGGGGGAAGAAGGGCACGCGTGGAGCGCCGGAGAGACTCCTTGTGAATGATGAGGGTGTCACTCTGCGACAACTGGAGCAGGGGTAGCGGCCCAGTTACCCTCTGGGGATGGCAGGCCGCGTCAGCGTCAGTGTGGGCAGGTGTTGAACGTCTATTCCACAGAACTCGCACGGGACACGGAAAAGAGTTCACAATGCGATGCACATCGCAGGTCAAGTCGAGCGACTTGGCGACGCGTCGGAGTTGACGGACTGCCTGTGTGGAGTCTGTGTACAGGTGAAGGCACGACGGCGGGTTTATGCGGAATCGAGGCTCTAATGAGGATAACCCATCCCGGATGGCCAGAAGTTCTGCCATGATTGAGGGAAGAGGTGCCTCGGTGAGGTATGAGCAGGTCTGCTGCAGTTCTGGATGAGTGGGGCACACAAGGCTGGTGTGTAGGAGATTTGGGGCCATGCCTGCGTCGACGTACACTTGCATTGCCTCGGCTGCGCCATTCGACTCCGAGGGAAAAGGGTTGGGCTGCAGGGACTGATTATGAAAACGGCGTATCCGGGTCAGTGGCCGGTTGTCTGTGGATTGGCTTCGGCTCCAAGGGGGAAGGTCAGGTGATTTTCGTAATATAACAGGTGACTTGGAATCGAAGTAGTGGGCCAATGCCGCAGCAACGGGAATTGTTTGAATTTTCAGGTGACGTGCCCTTCTCCGCTGTTCAACAAGCTCGTCGAGGGTGTTCAGCTGGGCCTCCGCTTGTAGCGTCGGAATTGGGGTCATACGAGGCAGGCCTGTGATAACTCGCATAGCCTCTCGGTTTACACTTTCCAGTAGGTCCCAGTCCCTTCGTGTGAGATGCTGAAACTGAGCTTGGTATATCAGCCGGGGTTGCAAGACAGATCGAACTAGGATACGTGCCATGCGACTACAGGCACCGCCGGTCTTTTGTGAGATCCGTCGGAAGAGATGAAGCGTCTTGGAGGCTTTGCCGCGCACGCAGCGGATCCATGGAGCAGCGGACCCAGAGGCGTCTATTTCTACGCCAAGCACTCGCATTGACGATGCGGGATTGAGGGCACGGCCGTTTAGGGCCAAGGAGAGGGGCGTCTGGGAAAGACGACGTCGGCCCCACCTATTTGTGATCGACATGAAGGTCGTCTTTGCAGCCGAAAGTGTCAATCCAATCTTGGCACACCAATGCGCCGTTTTGTCTAGGGCCGCCTGGAGGCCTGCTTGCTGTCTGTTCAAATCTGCATGTACTGACCAGACTGTAATGTCGTCGGCGTAGATTAGAAAGAAAACGTCCGGAATGGTAGCTAACTGCCACGCGAGGGGAAGGAGTGCCACATTAAACAACACTGGTGCCAACACAGAGCCCTGGGGTACTCCCCGCTCTGAGGTGAAATGCCCTACACTTTCCTTGCCGATTCGTATAGAAAAGGTACGACTGTCGAGGAAAGACCGCACCAAGTTGCAGACCATGACTGGAACTTTCAGCTGACGTAAGATGGTAAGGATCGCAGAGTGACTGACATGGTCATAAGCCTTTAGGACGTCCATGGTTAGGAGCGTTCGTATGCTGCGAGCTCTGCCACCCAAAAGTACCATGTTCGAAAGATGTTCCAGGCCATCTTCTGTACCGAGGTGTTGGCGGAAGCCTATCTGAGCTGAATGATACCACAGGTAGCGCTCAAGCCACCAGGACAGGCGAGTAGCGAGCATACGCTCCAGCAGCTTGCAGATAGTGCATGTCAATGCAATCGGCCTAAGGTTACTCATGCGGTCCACTGGCTTGCCTGGTTTTGGTATCGGAACCACTTCCGCATGTTTCCAGGAAGCTGGGAGCTCCCCTGAGGCCCAGATGGCGTTGAGTGAGTCAAGCATCCACTGAAGAGCTGGGCCATCAGCGTTCTTGAACACTTCATAGGTGATACCATCTGGTCCCGGAGCTGTGCGCAACTTGGCCTGGTCGATGGCGGCCACAAATTCCGCCATTGTAAAGGGCCCTTGTATGCCATCAATGTCCACCTGAGTTGGGCACGCACCTGCTTCAGGAGGGAGGTAAAGTTGGCCGATGAATTGTGGTGGAGCCTGGTCGAACGCCGGGAAGAATGCTTTGGCTAACTCTGGGGCAAATTGTTTTGGCGTTTTCCCAGAGGCAAGGCACGCACTAGTGGCAGGGTCCGGTGGTCGTGCACCAGCTTCCCATCTCCCCCCGTTGCCAAGAAAGACGAGGAGATTCCTGGCCAATTCCCCACGTGGGTATGTGCCATGTCAGCGGCCAGGCAGCGCGCGCCCATCTCCCCCCGTTGCCAAGGAAGCCGAGGAGCGCGCGCACCCGCAGCTGTTGCTATGCGGACGGCGGCGGACGCTTCAGGCTCGCTTAAGAAGTGCATTCGCACTTAAAAGGCGCAAGGAGAGTAAAAAAAAAATCAGTGGGAACTTTTTGAATAGGCACTCGCAACTGTGGAGGTGATACACTAGTTGGATTTGCAGAAATAACCTCAAACTACTGAACACATTCTTCCGGAATCGCAAGAGTAGAAAATGGACTTGGAAAAGTCCGGACGGGATTACAACAAACGAAATTGACTTCATTCTGAGTAACAACCCAGGCATTGTGCAAGACGTGGAGGTACTTAGCAAGATTCGGTACAGTGATCTTAGGATGGTTAGTTAAAAAGTAAGGCCAAATTTCAAAAAAAAAAAAGAAGGAAGCTCGTAAAAATTAAGAAACCCAGCGTCAGGTCAGTCAGTGACAGGTTGCCGGAGCTTCAAATAACCCTGCAGAACAAGTTTGCGCTTCTAGGCGGTCAGAACGAGGGCAGTGTGGACACCATAAATGATAACCTAACAACAGTAATCACAGAGTCAGCAGCGGCTAATGGAGAAGCAGCATGTCGGAAGCAAACTGGAAAACTGTCTAGGCAAACAAAGGAACTTATTTCGCAGCGCCAGAAGATCATATTGTCGGATACGGTGGACCGAACTGAACTACCGGAGCTGTCAAAATTGATAAACAAAAGTAAAACAAATGACATTCGTGCGCACAACATGGCGACCATCGAGGAAACGTTAGAAAAAGGAGAAAGCTTGAAGTCAACAAGGAGGAAGCTGGCTATTGGAAGAGACAATGCACGCCTTTAGAGATGAACAGGGTAACATTAGGCACAATATGGAAGAGATAATAAAAATCGCAGAACAATTCTCAGTATGTTTAAAGGGGCCCTGAAAGGCATTTTGAGCACACTAAATGAACTAGCGCAATCGCTAGATTGGGTCGCCAACGTCACCTGTGCCAAGTATTACTCTTTTACGCGCAGCGGAAAGCTCACACTTTTGTTGCAAAGTTTGTCGCTTTTTTCTCACCCTTTCCTTCGTGTTTTTGGACGCCGCCATCTTCACATGTCTACATCATCGATTCCCAGATGTTCGTCATGAGCTAGACATCCTGCTATTGGGCGGCTTTTTCACGCACTTCCGGCAAAGAGATGAGTCGTCTGCTCAGCGTCGGCTCGCCGGCTGATCTGCCAGCGGAGTGCCGGAGTGCTTTGACATTTTACGACAAACGAAACAAGAGTAAACAAACGCTTAACCGTTTGTATTGAATGCAACACGGCCATAACACGACGTGGATTTTATCTTACGTGAGTACGTACCATAAAGAAAGTCCCGTGACACTTCTTTGGTGCAATCGCAGAGAACGCCCTGAGCCGAATGCCCGGGTTTGACGCGTACATTTTATTCAACTTCAAAAAAATCAAGAGATGCGTTTCGAACGAACGCAACGTCACAACATGCGTTGCAAGTCTGAACCGCGATTGACAGACGATGAGTTGCCTCCTCCTGCCCGTCGTAAATTCGGCACTCACCTCACACCCGGTTTGCGGGGACGAGCAGCAAGTCACAACTCTGGCGCGCAAGCGAGAAGGCTTTTAGCCAGGCACACTGCACATACCCCATGCGAGGTTGAGTGGTACGTCGTTCGAGAAAGATAATCCAGACCATGGGAAGCACTATCCACCCGCAGAAGTACAATGTCGCATTTCATCGCGAAACGAACGCGTCCACAACACACAGGAGGCGATGCACACACACACACACAGCTTCGGTCGCTGCATTGGCTTAGCTGCAAGCTTCGTTCGGACAATCAGCGATGCTACGACGATACAGAGCTGCGTGAGGACGACGTGCTAACCACTTCACGTATTTAAAAACACAGGGGCAAAGAACTAGGTTCATCGGAAGCAAAAAATCTTTCCTCCATTATAGTGCCTGAAATATACTGGCTAGTGTGCCGAGGGCGGGCTCCAGGCGGGCGCCGGGAGCGATGTACGCGGCCGTCTGCCGCTTGGGGCGCTGCCGTGCGGGAGTGTGCGCGTTCATCCGGCCCGAGCAGATCGCGCGGTTACCTCCGAGCTGCGTAGCAGACGGCAGCGGCAGAACTTTCCATTCCCGCTTGCGACGAAAGCGAGCGAAAGCGACGGGAATTCTGTCGCGCAACCAAAATTTGTCCCGACCATTCGACAAAAACGATCGTCGCGCGACAAAGCGACGGAATTCCTGCCGCTCTCACTCTCTTTCGTCGCAAGTGCGAACGGGCCTTTATGCGCAATCTCCGCCCCACATAAAACAAGCTCTTGCTTGTCGCCTGAGCATACGGTTGATATCTGACTACGTTACACTGTGCTTGCCAGTGTATCTAAACGATGTCACCAGGTTTGAAACGTACGCGCTCGGCGTGCAGCTTTGTAAACGCAAGCGGTTTCACATACGCACGCTATTTTGCTGCTAATAGAGTTTTAGTACAGCGTTTGTGGCCTTTGCATACGCTAAACGCTAAATTTTTGCGTCCCGCTACGTGACACCGCGATGGGAGTTTTAGTAGAGCGTCTCATCAGTTTGGCGTAGCGACACACTAATGCATACGGCGCCATCTGTCAAATGTTTTCCGAAATGTCTCGCCGGCTGATCTGCTAGCGGAGTGCCGGAGTGTTTGGACATTTTACGACTATCCAAACAAGTGCAAACAAACGCTTTCCCGTCAGTGTTGAATGCAACACATGGGTGCAGCTTGTCAGAACACGGGTTCTCGCTGATCGAGTGCAGCGTTGGTTTGCTCTTCGCCTTCACGTTCATCGCCGCTGATAAAGCGATCCGATCCGGCGCGTTTTGTGCACGGGTTCTGTGTCGGTTGAAAATGTCTTTTTTCACATGCCGCCGGTAGTAGGAATTACAACCACCGCAAAATAACACCCGGCACCAGCGGGGCCACATCTGAGACCGCGCTTTTTGGATAAACAGTGCGCGGTGCACCAAAGAGAACGAGCGCACGATTCTCCCCACGCGGCTGCGAGTTCGCCGCCGATACCAACTACAGCTACGTACACCGCGAAAGGGCGAGGCCAGGCCGCACACATGCGGCCAGGTCATTCGTTCGCTTTTCCAGCCTGTGTCCATGGTGTCTACAGAGATGAAAAAGCCGAAAGAGCTGGCCCGTAGCAGACGGCAGTCTCTGGGAGCGCAATAGCGGAAGTACGTCACCGCTGAGGAGCGGAGCATCATGGGAGGGGAGGCCAACAGCGAAGAAACAGTTGAAAGGAGGAGGAAATACGGCGCGACGATAATTCGCGGTTTTTGATTTACGATTTCTCAGCTAATACTCATCGCTTTAACAAAATTCTTGCAGGAGGAGATTGCTAATACATTGCTTTATTTGGTTACATGTACATCCGTGCATCGGCGGAAGGCATTTCAGGACCCCTTTAAGGACTTTAAAAGTACTAAAAGCCTGGAAAAACGCCAGCATAGTTTTAATTCACAAGAAGGGAGATAACAAAGATCTTACGAACTACAGACCCATTAGCCTTCTGTCGGTTGTATACAAGCCATTTACCAAGATAGTAGTTAGCCGCATAACCGCCAGCCTAGACCTCCAACAACCCAAGGAACAAGAATATGAAAAAGCGTACGATTCAGTAAGCACCACCGCAGTGATGGACGCTTTAAAGGACCAAGGAATATAGAAGACCTACCTACGACTCCTAGACGACATATATGAGGAATGCACCACCAGCATTGCCCCTCACAAGCAAAGTGATAAATTTCCTATCCGAAGGGGTGTGCGACAAGGAGATACCATCTCACCAAAATTGTTCACAACATGTCTGGAGAGTGTATTCAGGAGGCTTGACTGGGAAAACTTAGGCTTACAGATAAACGGCGAATACGTGAGCCACTTAAGGTTTGCAGACGACATAGTCTTGCTCAGTGAATCTGCAGGGCAACTCCAAAACATGATTGAGGACTTCAATCAGAGAGCTTTGCTGTAGGGCAAAAAATAAATGACTAAAACTAAAGTGATGATAAACAAACATGCTAAACGCGCCTTTTTTAGACTAGGAGACGAAACACTGGAACAAGTGCAAGAATATAACTACCTTGGCCAGATGGTCAGTGCAGACCCAAACCACGAGATAAAAATCAGGCGCACAATAGGACTGGGATAGGGTGCATCCTGCAAGCACTCGCAAATAATGAAAAGTAAGATACCTCTATCCCTAAAAAGAAAAGTATTCAACCAAGGCATACTGCCGGTGATGACATGAGGAGCGGAAACTCGGTGACTTACTAAACAGTTAGAAAGCAAGCTTAGGTCCGCTCAACGTGCCATGGAGCGAATAATGTTAGGAGTAACGCTTAGGGACAGAAAACGAGCTGCCTGGATTAGGGAACAAACTCGGATAGATGATATCATAGCTCAGATTAAGAAAAAGAAATGGACTTGGGCTGGTCATGTGGTGTGACGAACGGACAGCAGGTGGACCACAAGGGCAACGGAATGGACACCGAGGGACGGGACTAGAAGAAGAGGGAACAATATATTAACAGTACTTCCATGGCGGCCATGACAGAGCCCGCAAAAGGTACGTGCCAGCCACTTCTTCGTCGTCGTCTGATAGTGGTCATCACGCCATGGGGCATTGACCGCGTATCTGACACTGTCGGGAACACGATAAAGAAACGAGCCGAGACACGTCTGTACGCTATGCCGTGCACCCAAAAACTGAGGCCACGTTTAATTCCACGCTCATGGCGTTCGTGGCTGCTTGCGCACCGGTGACACGTGGACCGCACTCATTGCTTGTCGCTCAGCCCCAGCGCAATCGGTCTTACAGCGCCCGGGTGCGGCAGCAGACGACCCCAGCCGCTGGGGCGCCGCCACATAGCCCCCTCCCCTTGAGGCGGAGTCTGGAGGAGGAGTCCTTGTGGAAAGCGGCACAGCAAAACGCAGTCTTTGCGTTGCGAGGTTCACGGGTGGTGGTGCGAACGGAAGGGAGAGTGGTGGTGTTCAGAGTGGAATGGTGGATGATGAAGTGGAACGCGGGCAGGGCAGCTTCGGTGAACGCAGGCTTGAGGCGATCGGTGGAAACAACGCTGTCGCGGCCATTGACGCGAACAGTAAACGTCTTGTCAGAGCGTGAAATGACGAGATGCGGGCCGGTGTAGGGCGGTTGAAGTGGCCGGCGGGCACTGTCGACACGGATGAAAACGTATTGGCTGCCAGAAAGGTTTGGATGAATAAAAGTGTGCTTAGTGGAACATGACCGGGGGGGACGGATATAGCTTAAAAAGCGGGTTAAATCGTTTCCGTAGGATGGGACAGGACAGGAAAGGTTATCTTGCGGCTGCGGAGGGCCCAGGAAGTATGTCGGTAAGCGCAAAGATGTGCCATAGACCATCATTTTTGATAACAGGGCCTAATCCTAGCAACACAAGGGGAAGGCGAACTGTCCACTGTTCAGGTGATTCGTGAGCCATCAATGAGGCCTTTAGCTAACGATGAAACCTCTCGATCATGCCGTTGGCTTGAGGATGGAAGGCCGTTGTTTTAAGGTGAGTTACACCGAGTTGGCATATCCAACGGTGAAAGAGCGTGGACTCAAATTCGCGGCCACAACCTGCGATTATCTCCGAAGGTACGCCAAAATGGGTGATCCACGGGGACATAAGCGTGGAAGCAACAGTCTCAGCCGTAATATCGTCGGTTGGAACCGCCGCCGGCCAGCGAGTAAAACGGTCGATCACTGTCAAGATGTAACGGTAGCCCTTATATGGTGGTAGTGGGCCAACAAGGTCGACGTGAACTGCGGAGAACCTAGAGTCCGGCAAGGGAAAAATGGCCAGGGGCGATATGGTATGCCGGGAGACCTTGCATTGCTGGCAGGCGAGGCAGGAACAAGCCCATGCGCGTACGTCTGTCTTCATGCCAAATCGGACTACTCGGCAACTATAAATGCCGTGAGGCACGAACTCCAGGATGAGAGAGACGGTGAATAGCGTCGATAGCAATGCGCCTGAGAGAAGAAGCAAGGTACGGCCGTCTGTGGCCTGAAACCGGGTCAATGTCGCAAACAATGCTGGTTCCCGAATCAGGGCAGATAATGCCCTGGAGTTGCAGAGAGGAACTGTTTGAAGAAAGAGTTCGGAGCTCCTCGTCATCTCGTTGGGCTTGAGACAACTGCTGCGTACTGAAACCGGAGCGTTGTATGGCCGAAATACGGCTGAGGCCGTCAGCTGCGATGTTAACTCCCTTGATATGCTAAATGTCCGTCGTAGACTCTGCAAGATACGCCAATTGTCGCGTCTCTCGGATAGAATATGTAGTCTTCGATGACTTGAAGGCGTTCGTAAGAGGCTTGTTATCGGTGAAGATCACTAAGCTTCGGCCCTCAAGGAAAATACGGAAATGCTTAACAACGAGATATGCCGCCAGGAGCTCCCGCCCGAAAGTGCTTTAGCGTTGCTCAGTTGAGAAAGCTTCTTCGAAAAGAAACCGAGCGGGTGCCAGGTGGCGCGGCTGTTGCTGAAGTACACCTCCAACCGCACAGTGGGAAGCGTTTACCATCAGGCTCGTGTGAGCGTTGTGGCGCGGGAGCACAAGGAGAGTAGAAGAGGCCAGGCGCTTCTTGATGGAAGTAAATGCGCGATCAGCACTTTCAGGCCATTCGATCCTGCACTCGGGAGACTTAGAAGCTTGAAGGGAAATTTCGAGAGGTTGCACAATGGCCGCACTGTTTGGGATGAACCGTCGGTAATAATTTACCAGTCCTAGGAAACGGCGTAGTTGGCGTAAGGACTCAGGGCGAGGGAAGTCGATTATGGCCTTCCCTTTGTCTAGTAGAGGGCGACTTCCATTACGGTCAACGAGGTGACCGAGAAACTCCAACGAAAGCAACCCGAATGCACACGTTTCGTTGTTAAGGATGAGGCCATGCTCTGCTAGGCGTTCGAAAACTATCCGCACATGGTGCAGATGCTCAGATGAAGATGAACTGGCGACAAGAACGTCATCTGTGTAGGTGAAAACAAAAGGTAAGCCACACACGACGACATCTATGAAGCGTTGAAAAGTGTGAGCTGCGTTTCGCAACCCGAAAGGCATCCGGGTGAATTCGAAGAGGCCAAACGGTGTAATGATGGCCGTTTTCTTGACGTCATCGAGGGGCTACAGGGATTTGCTGGTACGCTTTTTGTAGGTCATGCTTTGAAAATATGGTACAGCCACTGAGGTTATTGGTAAAGTCCTGTGTATTAAAATGCGTAAAAAATGCACTGACGTAAAAAATGCACTGACGATTACTACGATCCCTAACAGGAAATTTGTGCGCAGAGTGAGCTGCAGTCTTCTCGGTCACCGCGCATTTCGGCTGCATCTCAGCAAGTGTTCGCGTGATCAGCGAACGTACTGCGGCGTGCGCTACCCTGCTGCTACCTCGCAGTGTGCCACCGCCGGCGGCCAGCATGTTTGAACCTATGTCACGTGTTTCGGATTAGCCCCGCACAAGAGAGCTGCGAGCATGTTCCATATCGTGCTTCAACCTCCCGTGCAAACGTCACGTGGTTTGGATTATTCAAGAATAGAACAGCGTTTGGGGAAAGTGTCAAGGTAAGGGCCCTCCTTGGTGGCGACACATGAAACATGTGTGAGCGAAAGGCAGTGACAGAGATGACGCCGAAGCCGCACGTGCCGTACTCCACTTCACCCTTCGCTAGACGCTCCTCTCCGTTTCCCTTCTTTCGTCGCTGCTGCGTTCGATCACTCGGTTACGCGGACATAAACAGACGCCCCTCCCGCGAACCCCAGTTAACGGCGGTAAGGGGCTGCCCCCTAAAACGACCGAAACCAGCCGTCGCGGCGTCTGTCACTTCTAAGCACGCGCACATGACCGGTTGCCGATTTATGCATGCGGAGGTTTGTAGTGAAGAATAGAGGAGGGGAGGCGTGCACGCGCAGATATAGGTGTCATGCTCCTACTGATAGATGGCATGTCTGTTGTGCTGGTACGAGATTTAAACGCGGACGTTAAACTGCCCAGTGGGACCTGTGCGCAGTCCGTAGTGGTAGAGCGGATTGGTTTGTTTGTTGTGCTATTTTCAGATTATCGACGCAAAACCCGTATCGTGATCTATGGCCCTAAAAAATGCCAGGTCACGCATTTCGGTTGGCTGAGACGTGAAATAACGTCATTCTTTAAAGTCATTACGACAGTTGCGGCAACAGTCTGAACCCGGCCTTACACAAACAGTGAGATGCTTACGACGCGGGCGGGACACAGGCAGTTCCATGTTTATCTGCAAGAAAAGAGCTTGGATTCGTCAGAGGTTCGTTCAGCTAACTGGATAGGAAATACGCTCCATCGCAAATTACGATACACGTGTTTTGTTTCGTGCACTCCGTGGACCGCGCCCAGCTTTGCAGGTCATCCTTCTTCACAGAGTGGAAGGGCACTAATTTTTTTGCTGAACCGTTTTCACAAGTGTGGCACACCACCACCCGTAACTGGCACTTGCTCCACGTGCAACTGCCGTGCTGGTCTCGACCACCTGTGTTGGGAGTGCCCCCTCTACATTCCAGCTAGGCTTCGTGCCCTGGCCACCATAAAACGGGGACCCTGGCCGCCTTCTCTCCGGACATGGGCCTGTCCGGATCCCAAGCCTCCAGATCCAGCCACCGAGATCTCGCAAGCACTCCTTTTGTTCCTTCCAGACTGGGCGGCGCCATTGGTTGGAGATCGGCTCAGTGACAGCCACAAGATTTAAGCGGCTCCCACTTAGCTGCCTCCTAAACGTCTGTTATTAAAACGGAGGCAGTCATACCCTTTCACTGTGCTATAATACCGTCTTCCTTTCCACCGCAGTGCCTTCGGAACATTATAATGTGGAATAAACGTCGTCTCCTTGATTCAAGTGTTCCGCAGACTCACCTCTCAAGACTGTGCCATCTGCAATCTGCAAATTTTGTCATTACTTAATCTACAACCTTTCCCAAGCATTACATGTGCCATATGAAGTTGGAGATCTCTGGTGAATAAGTAATTTGTTGAAAGAACAGAAAGATCCTGTCAAGATTAGATGCCAGATGTCAATTCAGTAATGCATCCAAATTGGAACAAGCTAACAACTTTTAAATCTTCATTTGCACAGAGGTGGCCGAAGTGTGGCTAATAAATCACTCTGAAAGTGAGCAAGCGTGTGGCCGGCATTCCAAGCAGCCGCAGCAGCAGCTTGATCAATACGTGCAAGGTTACTTATGATGGGCTTACACCGTTGCTTTAGCTGCTCTAAAAATGCGGTAAGCATGACAAGTAATGTAGGCCACGCATAGCCTGTTCATAGACATATCTGCCACAAGTCAAGCACTAGCGTACACATGCGAGTACATTTCATGCGTTTGCAACTAACCTGGGCTCGCCCAACTACGTTCCGGTGTCAAGAATATATGAAGCATCTATAGCAGGGTTATGGACCCTACGGAAATTAGAATACCATCACCTCGATGTGTTGCTGCTTGGGATTAGATAAATGCATGTCAGAGTTTGTAGATACAGAACATTGCCCCAATCATCCTTCCTTCCACCGTTAGTTGCGCAAACCTTTGTCGCCCTTCAAGGAGCGCTTAGTAAGGCGCCAAGTTTCTGACCACAAGACTAGCAGGATGCATTGGTTGCGCACGGTTCTTTTCAGGGAAGCATGGAGGTTACTGTGCATTGCAACGTTCTTCCAGAATGCCTCCCTTCCCGTAACAAGTTTTCTTTTCCGTGTTTGGCATTATATAGTGAATGTGAAAGCATTGGTGTGTACAGTCGAACCTCGTTATAACAAAGTAATATGGAAGCAGTAAATCAGTTCGTTATATCCAACATTCGTTATAACCATAGAGGTAATAAGCGGCTCTAATAAATCGGCAATCTGGCTCGCGCAACAATCCTAGATAAAAAAACGCATTGTTCTAGGCTTCGAACCCACCATAATTATCTGTCTCCTTGTGACATTTCAAACTAAACAGACCGGAACGCGAGAACGCGAAATTACAACAGAACAAAGTTCGTTCGGCAAAACAGGCCGGCCTTCTTATTTACTTGGAGGATTTGGCCTTCGCCTGGTGGCTTTTCACAGTCTGTGAGGAATGGAGTTTTTCGCAGTGTACGTGGATGCTGCGAGACACCAATAAGAGGAAGACGTCTACGCGGCGGTGGTGGTGACAGCCACGACGGGAGGCACGAAGGCGGCGGTGAGCGTTCGCGCCAAGAAAACACATGAGGCCGAGGAGGTAGCGGTAGCATTCGCCCTAGTAGATTCCGGGTGCACGACGGTCCTCTGCGACTCGAAAACGGCAATCCGCAACTATGCCAAGAACAGAGTGTGCGGTGAGGCCGCGCGCTTTCTGCGCAAGGCCGAAGCCAACGGCAGCTTCAGTAGAGGAAGTGTGGTGCTCAAGTGGTTCCCGGCCCACATGGGTAGAACCGTGGTGGGCCAGGGGGGCAACGCGAACCACAACGAGACGGCCAACGCCGTCGCGCGAAGACTTGCACGCCGCGCGACGAACAGCGACCAGGCCGCCTCGGACGACGTGGACGCAGGCGCCGAAGGCTACGACGGAACCAAAGATACGATGACCAGCTACAACGACGTTGTGCGGTGGTACAGACTGTGTCGACGAACGATGCCGCCTCCCCACCCGAGGTTGACTCGGGATGAGGTCGTATTATACAGACAATTACAGACGGACTCCGTGATCACCCCGGTGCTCGCGAAGTACATATGCCCAATGGTGTACGACAGTGATGTGTGCAAACTCTGTGAGTGTGAGCGGGCCACGCTGACCCATCTCATGTGGGACTGTAGAATCAACGCGACGAAGGCAGCAGAAGAAACGACGCTTCCACCACCCTTAGAGGCGGCGAAGTGGACTCATGACTACGACGTGCAACGCCAGGCAGTCCCGCAGGTCTCGGCGGCCCTAGGTTTGAAGCGACCGAGCGACCCCGTTGAGGGGAGGGGGAGCGGTGGCTATCTCCGACCCAAGCGGGGAAGCAAGGACGCAAGCCCTAGGGTCCAGCCGAGACGACGTCCAGGCCGCGTCACGGCTAAGATGAACCTCTCGTGAGAGGGTCGTCCGAAACCGCTCTGCAGGCGACTAAGTTGCTCCCTCTCTCTCTCTATCTATCTCTCTCTCCCCTCTCTCTCTCTCTCTCTCTGGCTCACAGTGTCCACGCAATAAATGCCTTAAGCTACTAAAAGAACGGTTTTGTCTCGCCTTTTTTTAAATATTGCTTTTATTATGCTAGCTGTGGAGTTTTGAGCCTCGCGGAAACCAAATATTTCTTCGTTATAGCTGATATCGCGCGGCTCTCGAGATTTCGGTTTCGTTATAAAAGAGTAGGTGTCATTGAAATGAAGCGGGACCAAACAAACTTCGCATTTATTTCCCTATATCCGAGAATTCGCTATATCAGTGTTCGCTATAACGAGGTTCGACTGTAATGGATTGCTTGGATTGATGGAATGAACTGTAATGGATTGATTCCTTCGGTGCCAGTAAAGTTCGCTCTCCCGAGTGCATGGTTGCCCAAACCCGGACACATTCGAACAACGTTCGCCATCCTTTTCATTTATTTGATTATGTTACAGCTAAAGACATTACTACGCCAATGAACGAAAACGCGCCGTTTTTGTTGACGGCGGGGTTAATATGACCGACGCTGTGAATGGTTTTGTAGCGTGCTGGTTTTTTCACTCAACGATCCGATTGAAGCAAAAAATTACCATAACGCTTAAACAATTCGTACCTGACAAAATTGCAATATCAGAAATCACTCGTTGAGTTCGAATGCAACGAAATAACTCTAAGCGGACTAAAGCGCAGGAATATTCCGTCCATACAGGAGCCGAAGGGCGCTTGGTCCAGCCCGTGTGGACGCACTCTTATCGTCCCGCGCTACGAAGCTCGTGCCGCCGCGGGGCCTCCCCTCGCTGTCTTCGACACGATGCTCCTGGATCGTCCGCTCTTGGAGCCGCCGCGAATGTCCTCCTTGCTTCGGGCCAATCTGAGCGGGGAGTGCAGATTCCACTTGTCGTCCTTCAAGCCGCGAATCGTGTTGGCCAGCGGCAGCCTCGTCGTCTCGGGCAGGGAGAACGCAAGCCGGGCGAAAAGCAGCAGGAGGACGGCGGCTACGGAGTAGGCCACGCCCCGCAAATGCAGGGTGTAGACGTCATTGAGGAAGGGCCCCGCAATGGCCCCCATCCGGCCGCTCACGTAGCACAAGCCCACGCCTGCGCCCCGCACCACCATCAGGTAGAGCTCGGCCGAGTAGGCGTACAGCGTGGTCACGGTGAACTCGAAGACCAGCAGCCACGACACGGTGACCCCCGAGTCGACCGCGTACTGACCGCGGTACACATCCACCACGGCTAGGGATCCGGCGATGACGGACAGAGCCGCCATGCTGTAGACCAAGGACAGCCGACTGCCGATGCGCCTCAACACGTAAACGTTGAAAGGGAACTGGACGATCTTCAACGCCAGGAGAGCGAAGCGTGGCACCCAGCTTGTCCGCATAACGTCTCTCGTGCTAAGGTGGAAGAACATGCCGAGGGTGGTGCACCAGCAGCCGAACATGATGATGGACCGGTTGCGCAAGGTCGCGTCCGCAACCAAGTCTGAGACGTGGGCATCTGCAAAAGTAATTGCGTGTATGCTCGCAGCGCGCGGACACTTGCGTCCTGATGAACGTACAATAACAGCGGTGAATTAACTCTGGCAAAGCTTTCACAGTTAACAATCGGCAGATAGCAGCCCTGTAATTCGATTCCTGGTGAGCGATCACGGGCAAACAATCCTCATTTGCTCTTCGATCCCCTTCGTGACATGACCTGCTTTAACCCGCTATTTTACCGTCACTCCCGCCCCCACCACAGAGTTGCTGACGTGAAGCCAGCTCTTTCCCTCTCCTCCTCCCAATCACACGTTCCCTTCCATTTCGCGTTCACTACGTTGTCATCGTCAATGAGCCTAGATTATATATACACGTGGTTCTCCAGCGGGCAGGCCCAACTTCCCCCTAGCCAACTGAGACGATGAACCTCTTAGACTGCCCTGACACGTCACCGTGTATGCCACACGTTTTGTAGAACAACATTAGAAATAAAACGTGATTCGCAGAGCAGGTAAAGCGAGCGGTCAGTATGTTCATCCCATGCCTCAAGCATAGCTACGCAATCGAAGATGCAGTGGACATAAGTGTACATGCTGGTAGGCAACTGGCGTTCCTCCATGTCAGAGCGTTTTACCTGAGTCATAGAGTTTCTCACTGAAACACTATGACCTGAGTGACTGTGCATCGTGGACGTTCCTTGTTCGGAATCGTGCAACTCATTGAGGAGATCCATCAAGTAGATTTCGACAAGGGGGCTTCCGAGAGGAGACGAAGCACATGAAACCCCATGCGATGAAAATTTTGAAAGGAATGTGCACCGACCGTTTACTCTGTAGAAGATTACACCTGTTACGACAGCGACTTAGAGGTGGCAGCATGGAACAGGCTGCTTAGGTCCGTTATTTTGCTAGGCGTACTCCTGTCCTATCACCGCTATTCTAGCGCGACTACTTGACCGCAGACCATGTCTCCCTTACCGACAGACAAACACCATCTACTTCTAACCACAGTCAGTTCTTTTACATCAGCTCGAGTGTGTAAGGGAGCCTTGTTTAATGTCGTACTTCACTGAATCTAACTATCAATATAAATGTCATGCTTCTTAATTAGACATAGTAAATAATCCATCTAGAAGCCTCGATATTGTGGTCAAGGACTTCTTAAATTTATAGTATTATATCAAAGAAATGACGTAAAATAAGCATTTAGTGACCCGTATTCAAGTCTGACTGCAAGGAATGTGCAGAGCGGGTATGTGAGTTCGTAAATTCAATGAGCGTAAACATAACAAGCAGGGTCGCATTGCTTACACACCGACAAGAAAGAAAATGCCCTTTGGGAACGCCTAACTTTATGTAAGCGTTCCTGTTAAGTCGACGTACTGCACTTTGCCAACAACAACGGGATAGTAGACTGTAGGTTGCTAAAGAAAGAGCGGGAAGCACCTCGGTCCGACAGAATGGCGTCGACCTTGGGCGGTTCCTCGTGTTCCAGCTGCTCCTGCTGCTTCTTAATCTCGTTCCGAAGCGCCTCGAGGCGAGTCTTGAAGGCCTTTTGCTCTACCTTGTTCACACTCGCCGCCCACTGCAAGACGCTCTCGGCTTGGCGTACCCGCGTGGTCGCCAGGAGCCAGCAGGGTGACTCCTTCATCAGGTACACCGCCATGACCAGGACAGTCGTGGGGGCCATGTACGCGGTCTGCGCCATCTTCCAGTGCCGAACGAAGGTCACGACGAGCTCGCGATATATCGCAGACGTCACGCCGGCCCATAGAGTTTCATACTAATAATACTAGAGGTAAATCTGGCGCCACTGTCTAGGGGAGCCGCGCTTCAGCGAGCGTGCCGTCATGTACCGGGCAGGCACGTTCCACTTGTCCTTGGCATGGCTCACGAACAGGCTGAAAAGTTGGCTTTGGCTGCAAAAATGCAACAATATTACTGCAGGAAATTAATCAAATTTGTTCTGTTATTATAAAATTAAAGCTCCAGAAAGATTGATTTGTCAGGGATTATTTAGAAGCTTCATGGAAGATGAACAAAAAAACAATGTTACCCCTTTTGGCTTCAAGACGAAAAAGAAGCCATGTGGCTAACCAAGCCAAGGAGGCGAGGAACGTCGCTAGCTGCAATGGCGCCGCCCACGGCGGCCCGCGAATGCAGCGCCAGATTTCCCTCTAGTACATATTAGTATGAAACTCTATGCGCCGGCCCCGGACACGGAGAGAGCGCAGAACAGGGCACTGTGGTCGGCGTCGGTGACCTCGACGAGCAGCACGATGGACGTGACGGTCGTGCTGGAGGCCGCCATGGACAGAACGAAGCGGAGGGCGGCGAAGACCGGTATGCTGTGCGCGAACGCGGTCGCGAAGCCGGCCAGGATGAGCAGGAAGATCAGGATGCAGTGGACCGGCCGGCGCCCGATGCGGTCGGCCAGTATCCCGGCACCGGCACCGCCGAGCACGCCGCCAGCCATGTACCCTGCCATCAAAAGGGAAAGAATCCAGCGCCGCTCACACACGAGGTCCCAGGCGCTCACTATCGAACGCTCTCCCGCGCCCGGCTCGTAGTCCCAGCCGGCGTCACAGGCCACGAGCGCGCGGTTGCCAGTTTCAGGTTCATCCGGGCCGGGAAGCGGGGGCTCGTAGCGAAAGCAGTGGCTGCGATGCTCTCCCGTGGCATCGAATGCAGGCACGCTGGCGTTCTTCCACGTCTCCAGAGGCAAGTTTGAATAGGCCGCCGGCGCCCTGCACCAGTGCTCGACGGGCAGCGCCAAGTCACTGGAAGCCAGGGAGTGCACGATGCACGTGAAGGCGGCCAGCAGGGTGCACAACATGACCAGCCACTGGAAACGTCCTTGTCCAAATATTAGGATATGCTCCTGCGGCGATGTTAAGCTGGAAAGGGGGGAACCTTGGGGCTGTGGTCCTTCTGGTGATAACGGGGACGTTGAAGATGACCCGGGCGGGTTGGAACCTTCGGCTTCCGCTCCTTCCGGGGGCATCGGAGGCGTGATTGAGGACACGAGTAGATTGGAACCTCGGGCCTGCGCTTTTTCTGGGGACGTCGGGGAGATTATTGAGGACACGAGTAGATTGGAACCTCGGGCCCGCACTTTTTTTCTGGACATCTGGGTCATTGTTGAGGACGCGGGCAGTTTGGAATTCTGGACCCGCGCTCGTTTTGACGGCGTCAGGGACATTTGCGGCGGTGGGGTAGGTTGGAAACCTCTGGCAGCCTGGCGTGGCCTTTGTCGTTTGGTCGAGGCGGCTGTAGGACCTGGACAGAGTAGCTGCGAAAGGCAACTGCATCGGCGCGCTAGGATTTTCTTCTTCGAAAGCTGTTGTTGTTGTTGTTGTTCCTTTGTTTGTGGCGCATGCCCACTTGGGGGATTGGCCAGGATCGGGGGCTTCATTGGGACTAATGGCCCAATTTTTAAAACTAAGATTTAGAGAAAAACATTTTTTAGAATAATCGCGCAACAAACATACGAATTTGTAGAAGAAAAGTGCGCACTATGCGGGAATCTTCAAGAAAAGGCTATGCGGGAATTTGGGAGAAAGCACTCTTCTTTTATCGGGGTAGAGCTCAACTAAACTCACGAAGAGCGGCTAACAAGATAGGCGCCTTGTCTCTGCGACGTAGGTGTGGACGGCTGTAACCAAATTCTTGTGTGTAACCCCAGCAAAACGGCACCAAATGAAAGTAATACCGGCATTGAAAGGGTAAGTCCAAGGCGGGGAATTGGCTCCGCGAGTTATTTTATTCTCATTAAAAAGAAACCGCGGCATGTGAGAAAAAATGTTCTATGGTTTCAGGTTCATCACAAAGACCACAACGACCAGAGGAGGTGTGAGCAGCGCGGTGCATATAGAAGTTGAGCTGAGGAACTCTACAACGTAAGCTAGTTGAAGTAATGGCGAGTTTCGCCAGACGTTGATGCCGACGTATCCGTGCTCCCGCCAGTATAGAGGGAAATGGACAGACGTCGATCGGAGGGCCTTCTAGTGATGACCACGCTAAAGAGTCTGCTTCTTCATTCGGCCATAATCCCTTATGACCAGGCACCCATATAAGGCGGATTTCTCGAAAGCGAACGGCTGCGCGAGCGGGTGCCCTGGTAGTCGATGCTGCTAATGATGACCATAAGAAAAATTGTCACCGCTTTCTAAAGGTGCCCTGCCTTGGAGACGGGGGACTCAACTCTGGCGAGAAAACAACCTAGTCGACTCTACAGAACATAGGCGACTTGGGGGTAGCCGTCTGAAGAACGGCTTTCGCCAAAAAGAGTAGAAAGAATGAGACAGAGCACTGAATCTCAGAACAGAGAGAGACTTATATTTTTCAGGCGAGTAACTGTACAGGCACGGGAATGTGAACATTGACGAGAAGTAACAAGAAAATAGTACAATTCGAGAGAGTGAAACGTTGCAGAATGATACGAACATGGAGCGTTAACAACTAACGTTGCAAACTAGAGCAGTTAACTAAACACCAAAACATAAGCAGTTCGATGCATATGTAAGACATGAAAGCATTACGATATTCACCGACCGGGCCGGATGATGCACTGCTGTCCAGAGGCAATCGAGATACCTATGAAGCGTTGTTTCAGTGTAGGACAGGACATCCGAAGACGATCAGTGGGATTCAAGAACTCAGAACACGTTGGAGTCCTCATAGACGCTGGTCGCCAATGATGATGTATGCGCGGACAAAATCCACCTTAACATCACGACATTCCAGTGACACTGACTTGCAATTGCACGGGCGCACCTTTTATACCCGCGCTAACGCGGCGAAAGAAAGAAAAATGTCTAAGCTTGCACCAAGTCCCGCAAGGCTTGAAGCAGATGGTATACGCCAGGATCTTTACATTTTTTGACAACGTTTTCGACTGAGGGCCTTTTACGCCCCGTATCAATGATTTGTTTTTTAGCCTCCTCACGTCCTTTTAAATTAAATTTTACTGACTGAAAGACCACTCACTCTGACATGGCGCCCTTTGGCCTCGATGCCCTTGTGCCATAAACACATACATACACATACAGACCACATCGAAGCTGGAGAATTTCTTTCTATGTAGGTACTGAAGGACACACCAAGAGAGAGAGAGAGAGAACTTTATTTGAGCCCAAACTGGTAGAAGGAAGGGGGTGACAGGGAGGAAGTCACCTAGCCTTCCCCGTTAGATGGCGGCCATGAGCCCGTGGGCCCTAGCGGCATCTTCCGCCAGCTGGACGAGTAGTTGTTGTAAGTCGGGATGAGAGCTGAGCAAGGCGGCCTCCCATTGCTCCTAAGTCCTGATGTTTAATGCTCTATTAGGTGAACGAGGTTTCTGTGGGCATGTCCATATATGTGTTGTAGGGTGGCTTTGTCTGCACACCACTTGCATCTGTCGGAATACGTGTCTGGGTAATATCGGTTGTAGAGCACAGGGTTGGGGAAGGTGTTCGACTGTATTCGTCTCCACGCAACCGACTGCCATCTGTTGAGGGAAGAGTGTGGTGCAGGGTACTTGAGGCGACTCAACCTGTAGTGGTGCGTAATCTCCCTGTACGTGACCAGTCTGTCTCTGCTCCCCGTGAACGTAGGCCCGATGTCTCCGTCGAGGTCAGCCTGGTTGCCGAAATCTCGGGCTGCCTCGTGAGCCAGTTCATTCCCCGGCAGGGACGAGTGCGCTGGTGTCCATACAAGGCGAACATGCCTACATCTGTCGCCAATAAACGTAGAAAGAATTTTGGCCGCTGGCAGGGATAT
The DNA here is from genome assembly GCF_048455015.1 of Haemaphysalis longicornis. Lineage (NCBI taxonomy): Eukaryota > Metazoa > Arthropoda > Arachnida > Ixodida > Ixodidae > Haemaphysalis > Haemaphysalis longicornis. Next base: position 23,954,443 of record NW_027526422.1, read on the forward strand.
TCGTCCCGCCAGGAAGTTTCTTATTGCCGTCTTGGAATCAGACAATAATTTTGGCTTCCGTGCTAGCTATTGCGAGCGCAATAGCCGCTTCTTCCGCCACCTCAGGGTGCGTCGTCCGGATCGTGCCCGAGGTCACTGAGTTTCCTTGCTGGTCTACCACGGCTACGGCCGCAGCCGGTCGGGCGTGATAATCCACAGCATCCACATAGAGGACATGTGGGTTCCCGCACAGCTGCCGGTGAAGTGCAGAAGCTCTGGCGGTTCTTCTGTTTTGATGATGATCCGGGTGCATATTTCGTGGTATGGGAGAAACGCATTGTATTAGACTTTAAATTGCTTAATTACGTGCTCCGTCGTCGCTTTTTACTGTGGTATTTGTAGTCATCATCATATCCATCTATATTGTCGCCTTCCTCGTAAGCGACTGGCGGGCCCAGATCGTTTATTCCCGAGGCTTCTTTTTTGTGAGAGTTTGCCTTACGGAATAAGAGTTATATGTACAAATTTCTCCCAAAGTGGAACGCGTCAGCACGCGCTAGAACCGGCGGCAACCAGCTTCGCGAACTGGGCGTCTGTAGCGCGAGCTGTCTCATGCTCTCTGAGGCGCGGACGCGCATGAACTGTTTTCTTGGTATTTTTGCGAGCGCCACGCGTAAGCCTGGACGACGCCGGGGGCTCACATAAAACGCGTGCTCAAGTGCGGGGCAAACTGTAGGAGTAACTATGAGCCGGAGTGTTTTTATAGGGCCGCACACCCTCAACCGAGGAGCCTCTATCGTACACCAGCATGCTCAAGCAGCAGAACTCTCCTGCTTTGTCCACAAATCAGCATTACTTACATTACCTCCCCGGTGATCACGGTCCATCCCCTTACACCGCGCAGCTGAATCTATCCAGGCCTCGCTCGCTGGCACCATTATTCCCTATGTATCACAAGTCCGCATCCTCGGATTTATCATACATTCAACTCACAGCAGCACACACACCGTCGCCCAGCTTCGCACTTAAACCATAGATCATTGGCCTCACTAAACACATCACGACGCGTAAACATGGCCTCGTTTAATCTGACCGCGCGCCTTGACCTCCTTCCTGGCTTCCTCATCTCTCGCTTCTGCTACCACCTACCGTACACCACCCACACCCTAACGAAACAGCAGTACTTGTACGCTCTTTAAAGACGTTCCTATCGTGCAGCGCTTCTCTTGCCTGCACACGCACCTACCGAACAACTAGCCGTAGGTCTGCAAAACACGGTGACGGAGCTACTCGAAGCGCATCGCACTGCCCGAATCACTCGCCTCTCCCAAACGCCCACCGACCGCTATATTGTTAAACAGGCGCATCTCAAGTCACCCCTTCTACTCGATCCTCTGGCTACTAGCCCTCCTTGAATCAGCTCCAGCATCCATATCAAACCCCTTCCTCGCAATATGAACTGACCCGCAAGCTTCAACCACGGTGCTCACTTCGACTTCAGTCACCGTGGAGGAGGCGGCAATTTCCCTCGGTCTTACCCAAACACTCACCCCTCTCGTTATGTCATAATAATCGCAACACGCCATCCTAAATTACCTCAAGAGCCCCATTTCATCCCTGGCCCTCCGAATTCTTCGCACTCGACCCCCTCCCGAGCCCGTGACGCTGCTGTGGACCCCGGCCCACATGTACGGGCATTGGTGGTAATGAGGCTGCCCACCATCACGCCCGAGCTTTGACACCCCGCGCAGGCGCTTATTGTACACCTAAACACGGCGTTCCCTAGCTGTTCCATTCGGTACTTCTCACGGAAGGGCAGGACTTTAGGAATGAATGTAATCCATTTTCGAACAGAAATATCAGAAGTTTGTAGCACGTGTTTTGTCATGCTCAACCGTCGTAGTCTTATCCTAATGGAGACTAACCTTTGAGTGCACTACATCGAGCGATCTTCGTTCCCGAGCACGTCCAGAGCAGATGCTTCGCATCCGCCTGAGCCACCGGAGCCGAACTCTTGGTTTTGGTTCCTTGGTCTTCTGTTGCGAATCACTAATTCAATGTAACTGAAGGTGCAAGGGCCACCCCAGCCCGAAGCCTCCGGAGAGAAATTAATTACTGCTATTCATAATGCTGTAGATTTGTCCTCACAAATAGATGCTTTATTCATAGATTTCGCCAAGGCATTCGACAAGGTCCCTCACATCCACCTAATGGAAAAACGTTCTGCTCTTAATATCAACACTAAGTCCACAGGTAGTTCAATAAATTCCTAAACCATCGGTATAAGTCAGTAACCATTAATGACCATTCCTCCCTTTTCACTTCCGGTGTCTTGGGTCCTATCTTATTTTTATTATATGTCAATGACATTAACAGGAATATCTCTTTTACTATGCGATTATTTGCGGATTACTGCGTTATCTATATACAAATTAAAAACCCCAAGATTACTTATCCTTGCAAGCAGGCCTTAATGAACTGACAAAATGGTGTAGGGATTGGGAGATGGAAGTCACTGTGCCCAAAACTAACGCCATAGCATTTACCAACGCTTGTACGTCAGAGCCCGGTAACTATTTTTGTAATAGTATGTCCCTACATGCCGTAACCGTGGTAAAAACTCATGTGTCCACACAACGTCTGATCTAACCTGAAACAATAACCAGCAAACCATCTAAATCATTCGGATTTATTAGGCGCAATCTGCATTCAGCTAACACGTCCACAAAGCTTCTGGCTTACCAAATGCTATTTCGATCAATGAACATGCCGCACTAATCTGAAACGTTCATCAGTCGTAAACTTGAAGCACTCCAAAATAAAGCTGCCCTATTCATTCTCAGGAACAACTCCCGAACATAAACATAACAGAAATGAAAAAAATCCCTGAACTTACCACCTGCACAACAACGCCGGCTTCATAGTCGTTTTAATCGGTATAAATGGGAGTCACTGAGCTCAGATGCCGAGTTGTTTCGGTGTCTGCGCTTGTGTTGCGCGGTGGTGTAGCCCCGAGCTACCACATCAGGATGGCTAGGTTCCGCTGTCTCACCCTTCGAAAGACGCTTTTCTCCGTTTTCTTTCTGTCGACGCGCGCCGGGCCACAGCAGCAGCGTACGCCGCTCTAGCCCGACCGTGGCCGACGCTGCTGCGTTCGGGATATCGCCCCCGCGAATTCCAGGTAACGGCTAGCAGAATCACTGGTTTCACTCTTTGTAGAACCAAGTGACGTCACATGGGCAATTTTTGTGGGTGTCGTCTGAAGCTTTGCTTTCCAACCACCTTCACGGCGTGGATCTGAGCCAATTTTTTGAAGACGATAGTCTTTTTTGGGCTACTTAAACCCAAAAATTTTGGTCTGTCTGTATGTCTGTCTATCTGTCGCTCGATTCAGCCACCCGGCCAAAGTAAAACAAAGCCTGCGCAATAGTCTTATATAGTCACAGCTAAATCTACCCGTCTAAGTCCAGTGTAATGTTCATACTTGTCAACATTGTTGAAGAAGAGCAAGACATTAAGCAAATATAAGACAACAAATTAAGGTAGGAGTGATATTTGCAGTGTTCCTTTATAAAAAATCATACATGCTTGATTTTTGCGAAATTAAATACTTCATCAACTGCAGAAAAAAAAAATTCACTCCGCCGTCGCCTGCTGTCGCCCGCGACACTATAGCTTCTGGCGGCATTTTAAGAATTCAAGCGGCAGCACTTACGAAAGGTTCCACTAGATAGGTTCTACGTTCTGCTTGGAACGCACGTGGACTAGGGCATAGAGTTTCTTACAATATACTCTATGGACTAAGGTAACGCGGTTCTATAAAGGTTGAAGTAGGGCGACTCGATTCACGCGCGTCAACGCCGTACGGCAGTTCTGGCATCGAGGAACCTGGCTTGGAGCAGTGAAACGCGGTAAATTTAAATTGACTTAAGTAAACCTTTGGCGTCTTTACCTTGGCAGGAGCGCGACGCAAGAGGAACAACATGAGAGGTGAGCGGGAAAGCGAAGGGAGGCATTTACTTGGCAAAAGTCGATGAAGACTGTCGTCTTTTGTCGACATTTGCAACGAAAGGAGCAGATACGCTACCAATTTTTTATGTACCATTACTGCGTAACTATGCCTTTCGACATGAATGTGTTTGCATTTATATTTCCGTGAGTGTTGCTGGTTTTTTATGTTATAATGTGTTTGTTTGTTTTTTCACCCCCACCCCTGTGTAACGCCCGCAAGGGTCTTTAGGACAAAGGAATACAAATCTCACCCACCCAAGAAAAATTAGAGGGAGGGGAGCAGACACACGGGAAATTAGTGGTTGGAAAAGATGGAGGGCGGGGGGGGGGGGGGGTAGTTTGTGTGGTGTGTTTGAATCGTTAATGACAATCACATAAAACGAAACAAGGACATCCTTGAAACGTCGTATGTCAACGATTGACGGACGTAATTACTGCGTGGCATAGAAGCAGACGTTGTTTCGAGCTGCGAATTCGAAATGAGAATCTTGTAGCACGTAAAAAAGGACGAGCGACGACGGGACACGGAAAAGTGCGACACGAACAATCGTTTAACGATGTCACGTGTTTTTTCATTCGTCGTCGTTTCTTACCCGCAATAAGCTTGTCGTTCAATAATGTACCAACTACGCCCAACGTTTACGTTAACGGGACCCTGCAACACTTTCGATAAACGCTTTCACTCTTTCCTTCGCGTCTGGAACTACTGCAAAATCTATAGTTATCGCCAGCACGTACAGGCACTGCGTGATTTGCTCGTCGCACCAGATACGCCTTCCATTCTGCTTTGTTTTTGTGGCTTTTTTTTAAGTTGCTGTCGAAAAGCGTTTATTCTGCAACTGAAGGAAATCGGCCAACCGCCGCTACATGGCCTTAGTGGTGTAATTCGAGCCGTCGAAGAACGTCAAGACGGAGAAAAAGAGAAAATTCTTTTGAGCGAGTTTGCAGGTTATCTGTTGGACATAGAGCTGTAATTTTTGGCTGTGGTACATTGCGACCCCATAATCTAAGTACTGGATGTGTTGGATGACAACGTTATGCGAGCATTTAGATTTCAAAAAAAGTTGAAAAAAGTGCTGTAGGTCCCTTTAATCAGTTGCTTGTTTCTAGCGTTAAATTAGGTACTTGTGTTGGAAACTGCATAATCTGGTCACTCTGAAAGTGTACTTGGTATACTAAACGAGAAACACAAATTTGCTGACTGTTTAAAACATGCTGCCCAAATTTTTTTTAGTGGGATGAGCATGAGGCACATGGTAAACGTCTTTCAAAGGTGTTCTTTATTTTTGTTACTTGCTGTACCCAAAACTAACGTCAAAAATCAAGGTGAAAATGTTATGATGCATGTGCATTTTATTGTTAATCGGAAGCCGCGACTACGGTGTAGCACTCAAACCACGCCCGACAGCTTTTTATCCAAAAGCAGAATGCGGCGTATACAAAAGTACGCTCCAAATACTTTTCGCGCCTCAACAATACCGTATTGTGAGTTGTCCAGGGTTAGACCTGGGTTTTAATTCCTATTATCGTTCTTAGGGGAGAATAAAATTCCTCACGTTTGCTGTTTATTATTTTTTAAGCAATTTATTCATACCAAGGGAGTGGTTAGTTAGAGTGTACAAATTAACTATCGTGGTACGCATTTAACATTTCTGATTCTTCATCAATGGACATTCAATCCCGAAAATTAAAAATGTATTAGGTATTACGTAAGCATATCCTACGTATTAAGCTTCGTTCGGTTCCTCGTTTAGTGCAAGCTTTACGCGTTAATGAGAGCTTATTGGCTAACTTTAAAAATCGCTGGATCGCCGATAAGATCGCCACGGGCGGCTAGAGGTTGTGAGCGCGATACCAGCCCCCGCTCCCCTCCAGCCTTGTATAGAATCAGGGGCAGGAACCGCCGGTGGAGTTCGAGTGGCGCCGGTGCCGCAGCTCCCGCATGAAGGCGCGCAGGCTGCGCGTCCGCTCGGCGCCCTCAAGTTGCGACCTGGTGGCGCCCCGGCGGCACTCGCCCCGCCAGTCGTCGCACTCGACGTCGAAGAGCGCCACGCTCAGGTTTCCACTCCGGTGTACGCTCAGCAGCGAGCACAGCTGCACGAGAAGAGAACGAAATCAGCGAGAGACTGTTCGCATTCTTCTGGCTAGTACGGCTGCGCGAAGCATTGCACTAGGCTTCTAACAGGGGCAGTGGTGATACGACCCCGCATAGAAACGAATTAATCGGCCATTCCACTCGGTGAAGGTGGTGTTAGCCAGTAAATTTGTATTGAAGCCGCTGTGTTAAGATAGTAAGGCTACGTTTACATAACGTTTCAGATTTATTTGTTCTGGCCGCAGCGTCATCGCCGTCTCGACGCTGTCTTTTGCGCTGGGCGTCGTTGCCCCCCTCTGCTTCCCGGGACGCCTGACGGACCAATGGCGACGGTTACATCCTGTCGTTCTCAACCCGCCGCTGCTCGCAGCGTCGTACCTCGTACCAAACACTAGACTATTTTACACCCTTTTTGGCGAAAAAGGATGTAGCATAAACGAGAAAAGTGGGTTGGGGGGCCCTTACACCCTTTTTCTTGAACCTCAACACTCTTAGTCGTAGCTTTACACCCTTCTTGTGTGGAAAAAAGGGCGTCGACGAACTTCAACATCCTTGGTTTTTGGTAGAGTATTGAAAGGGTGTGGAAAAAGTGTTCAGGTGTTGATTAAGGCCATGCGTGCATGTATAATTGCACTGCGAAGTACAATACATCCCCTGATACCCTTCTCCCCACCACGAAGCAAATGTTCAAGAGCAAAAAAATATTGTTCGTCTGCGATGCTCACTCGTTTCCATATATGGAGCGCCTCATGGCCCAAGTGCAGCTTGAGCATGTGAAGCGTCAATTTCAACTTTTGAAATTAAAAAGACTACCTATACGCTCCAAACATTTTTACACCATTATTGCCTAAAGATGTTGTAGTATAAGTGGAGAGTTTGGAAGTCATTACACCCTTTTTCTTAGGTTCTAACACCCTAATTTGTACCATTTCACTCTTTTTTTGGCGAGACAGGTGTTGACCGACTGCAACGCCCGTGATTACCTGTAGGCTGTTGAAATGATGTGAAATAACCATTCAGTTGGAAAAAAACAGCGAAGTTGGGGGTAGACCTAGCTTCTTCCGGTATTGCTTAGTTTTGCTAGGCTAGGGTAAGTGCTGAGGGGTGAGGCCAAGTTTAGGCAGATTTTACAAGGCTGTTCTAGTGTGTCCCCCACACTGACAGCGGATCCAAGGGGAAAACAAGCTAGGTCGACCCCCAACTCCGCCGTTTCTCCATCCTTGCACCACTAATGCAAGCTGCGCCAAGTTTTTTTTTTTTTTTTTCGTTTTAGTATCCCAAACGGACTAGTACCTTTAAAATGGTATAATTAAGAGGTGCGCATAAGCATGCACCCCTTGTGCTCACCCTCGAACAGGCTCGAAAGCCGGCTTCACTGCTACAATACCCTATCTGCGGTGGCGCACCCTTTACAGGGGGGGGGGGCGGTTCTTTTTCTGGGTATGTTTTGCTAACGCCACCGAATCTAGCTCAAGTTTAAAACAGCTCCGCTGGTAACAGTTTATGCCAATTCATATCGTTTTAAACATCGTGGGGTGCAAAACATCCCCCCACTTGTAGAAAATTTTCAGGCCGGCCGTGTAAACGGATACCTCCAAAGTTGTAGGTCTTTTACACCCTTCTTCTCAGTTTCCGACACCCTAATTTGTAGCTTTACTTCCTTGTGGGGAAAAGGGGGTCGAAATAATGAACACCATTCTTGATGGGTGTTGAAAAGGTGTGGAATGTATGTTTGGAAACAAAATTTTACGCCTTATTGAACATAATAAACACCGAACTATTAAAACGTTTTTGCGAATCCGCATGCTGACTTCTATATGCTCGCATTAAAACGCATAATTCCAAAGTTAGCTCTAAAATATCTTATTTTCGCGACAAGCCCACCGACCCTGTCGGAGGACTTTCCTCTGCTGGCCATAAAAGCAAGAGCAGATGTATCTCTAAGTCTCTAAGTATGTACTCGCTCTCCCCATGCATCCCTCTTGTTTTTTTTTTTTTTTTTGCTCAATTCATTTCTGCTCCAAGTTTGACTTGTGCGTGTTGAATGTGACGGTATGTCATGCTGCGTGCTCGCCGATCCGCATTGTCACGCGTAGCTACGCTGACCACACCCTTTTTTATGTGTTAAGCAACCTTACTCCCTTTTTAGGGTGCTCACAAGAACACCCTTTTTCAATTCTTACATTCTTGTTCAGCCAAAACACCTTTTAAAGGTGGGCGCTATGGGACAAGATTCTTACACACTTTTCGGCCTAAAAGGGTGTGAAAAATTTCAGTGTGTATTCCTCGTACCAACGCGCTATCCACTGCAAGAGTTCTCTCTTCCCGTAGTGGCTCGCCAACTACTTCCCAAACAAGTGGCCATAGCGCGTTTCTCCGCGAGGGACCCCTTGCACTCGGTTTCTGTCGCGCAAGCGCACTCCATGCTTCGAAGGGTTTCCTGCTCGCTTCCACGCAGACGGTTTGGTTAAGGATGGTCAGTTGCCGGAGGGCTTAAAACACCATAGCATATTTATCAAGAACCTTCGTTATATTCCGCTCATCATTTGGCTTAAAATGATAACACAGAGCTCGGCGCCATGGTGAGTTGTCATTACTTTCTTGTGTGTGTGTTTGGGGGCCGAACTCCGCAGTCTTGAGCGAATGGATAAGTATGGGTGGCGAGAGAGGGAGGACACTTGCCTTCCACCTGATCGTGTCCGCAGTGTCGTACGTCACCTGGTCAGGCTTCCGCCACGAGTATGCCGTGTGCTGCGTCCTGTCGACCGCCTGGTTCTGCAGCAGCTCTGGGCTCTCGCTGCACAGCTGTACGTAACACCGATGCCGAGTTCAAAGAGCGCGCTTCAGGTGGCAGTATCGTCGGGCAGTATCACTTTTTGAGCACCAAAACCTTCCAGAAAGGTATCGCCTACCGCGGTCTGGGCACACCCAAACGAAACTGCCATGTCACTGTGGCCTTTTGCAAGTTCCCCAGGTATATGCAGGAGAACGTCGATGCTCCCACCTCCTTTACCCGCTTTCCCCAGCACTGGTCAGACCATGGGTGGCACTGCTTCAGAAAAAGAGTAACCATCATCATCAAGCCGTAGGGTTGGGATATGAAACAACTTGAGTGAGAGGCCGGGTGGCGCCGGACTAGTATACGCCCAGGAACCTCGGTGGTTGGGCAATTTGTGGGCGGACCTTGCCCTCATATTGGTTTTGGTTTTGGGCGGTGACACACCGCGTATTACCATCCCAGTTTGGCAAAATAAAGAGGGAATAATTCTTTTGTATTAGCAAGAGTGGTGTACGTATTTCAAGACCCAATTTGCGGTGAGAACGAGACGGCCCTTTTAACTAACTGTAGCCGCGGTAGTATTACTTAGTCGGACACCTCTAGCGGTACATAGAAACCTTCACTATTCTCTTAGGTGTGGTTCCGCTTCAAGAAAGCCGTTCACAGGTGAAACTACCGGTCTACATGACTCAAGAAGATTCCCAAAACCGTGATTCAGCTTACCTTATTTTAAAAAATGGCAGCCACACAGCATCCCGTATATCAGCATGAACAGATAGGAGTCAGTCCGCTTTGACAATAACCACTTGCGGCTCGTGAGGGAAATGGGTCGCAAGTGAACAAATTATACACTATAATGCTCAAAGCCGCCTATAATCACCACCATAGGTACCTATGTATACACTATTTTCACTCAGACCCGACGACATTCGTTAAAAGCTTAAGTAGTGATATAACAAGTACTGCAGCACTAAATCGCACTCGTTTCCGCAGCGTTTTGAAGAAGCTGTTGATTAGTACTTACCATTACCTGCATGAATTACGTATGTTCACGTTTTTACAGAACTGCCCTTCTGACCCAAGAATTGCGTGAAATGAGCTCGGCTGCCAGATAAGTATTGGAAAACTAAATTTTGGGTCGCGAATTTGGCGGGGTAAATTTTGTTGTCTCAAGATTTTGCATAGCCTGCCCCCTGAAAACGTTACCTAAAAAAGGTGACCAACAATTTCACGTTATTCAGTTGCGTCGTATTCACATGCTTTCATCGATATAGTGTCCGCTATGGCCGTGTGAACCATCCCCCAAATAGGTTGTGACTCTCATAGTTTTTTCTGAAAAATGCACTGTGAACACTATAGGCGCGTGAAATGGCGGTGTTCCCTCACCTCTCCCGACGTACGGATGGCCGCCGTACCAGTGCGCGGAAGGCAGTCAGCGCCGATGAGCTGCTCTGCCTTGGCCCGGTACCAGCGTGCACACAGTGTGAACGAGACGGCCAGGGACGTTGGCTGCTGCAGGGACTTGCTTGCGTACGCCACCGTGTTGGGCTGCGGCCGGCAGAAGCAACGGGCAGGGTGGATAAACACCGGCTTGCACTTCGCAGCATGCTCTGGGACGCGTTAGGGGTATAAGGAACGTTTTAACACGGACGTGTTTTATGCTCGCTTAAACCAAGATCTTAGTGACGTTATATCCGCCACGGAAGTGACGTCGCCAGAAAAGTGCCACTGACGCGGCGGCGCCCGGATTCGAGCCCACGAACTCTCGCGTCTCGCCACAAAGGCAGGTACGTGGCGCTCTCCCCACTGCACTATGAATAGAAACGTGAGCAGCTCTACGAACGCGCCTTATGTCCTTTCTTATGACTCATTCAGATGGTGCTGTCGTCTAGGAGAGGCGAAGCGAAGTAGCGCATCATGACGGTAATGAGCGCCGGCAGTTGGCGCCTCGATGCCAGCGCCTTCGTGCACAGGGGACGCGCGTGAATTGAGGCACCCTCCGCTGTCGCGCTGTTCCCATGACCGTTGTGTGTTTCAAGCTGCTGTTTCTGTGCATGTCATTTTTGGTTTTGTTGTCTCGGAATCGTTTCTTGCGTGTCGGCTGGCGGGGTCAGGCTCACGAACCCTTCGCACATGAAGGAGGTTCCTTTAACGCTCAACTGCTCCTGTGAAGGCCCCTTTCACTTTCGTGTTCTACCGATTCCTATGAAAGAGGGATCAACCACAATTTTTAGCTACAACGATGCAGAGGTGTTTTACAGGAACTCCCGATCACGTCTGCGTTGTTTGCTTTCCAGCAGGCCGCATGAAAACATTGTCGTCCCTTGAAGGGGTCCTGGAAAGCGTTTCGAGCACACTACATGAACGCAGTCGTTAGGTTGGTTGCTTAGTCATGCTTTTTTACGTGCAGCGGAAAGCTCACAGTTTCGTTGCAAAGTTGGTGGCCGTTTCCCACCATTTCCTGCGTGTTTTGGACACCGCCATTTAAACGCATCTACGTCATCGATTCTGCCACGTGCGTCACGAAGCAGAGACCTTGCTATTGGACAGATTTTTCTCGCTCTTCCAGAGAAGAGAAGCGTCAGAGGCTTGCCGCAGCCTTTTTGTTTAATTATCGCTTCCTGCCATACGTTTACGCTCTATCGTGTAAAATCTGTTGCACTCTATTGTGTTGTATTTTTATTATATTGTACACGTCGTCACACGACGTGGACGGCGACAGAAACACGTCGGCCGATATAAAAACCCCGTAGTGTAACTGGCTCGCCGACCGAAGACACAGACAAAACCGGTCGACCAACGGGTCGTGGAGAATCGATCGAGAAGCGAAAACTACGCCCCGATAACATTCGTGCCGCATTGTATACCACTCTGTTTTGCTAGTTTGTAGAGTGCAATAAACTTAGGTCTATGAAGCCCATGCAACATAGCGCTAAACGATCTGTATTTTGGCTTACGACGCTTCGCCCGTGCATGCGCTGCGGCGACTAATTGGTTTCCACGTAGTTTCAAGCTGCATATGCTGTGCGACCGGCACGCTTGTAGAAAATGTAAGGTCAGTTGAGTGCAGAAGAATAGTTACGGAAGCTCGTTTAGGTAATAAGGAATCAATGTCGGTGAACTTTTATATCATAAAGCGTAAATCAACCGTGCAGCAAGTGCTATTTCCGCAGTGAGAAATCACGGTCGCAGCCGTGTTCGCTTCTCTTCCGGTAGCAATGCAGAACTTTGGTTGGTCACGCTTGTTTTAAGTTACACTTTCCTTTTTTATAACGAAAGAGAAACCTTCAGAGCTGCGCGCAATATCGACTATAACGAAGAAATATTTGATTCGCGCGAGGCTTGAACTCTGAAGCTAGGTTAAAAAGGCAGAATAAAAAATGGGTAACAGTTTGTAAAACTGCGAAAGCAGAAAGTGCCCTTTCGTGCGTGTACACTGTGGAAAACTTCATCCTGCAGTGCTGTGAAAAGCCGCCAGGCGAAGACCACATGATTCATCAAATAAATGAGAACGCAGGCCTGTTTTGTCAAACGAACTTTGTTGTGTTGTAATTTCTTGTTGCTGCGTTCTGGTCCAATTAGTTTGAAATGCCACAAGGAGACAGTAAAGATTACCTTGTTTACGGCGGGATCGAACAATACAATGATGCGTTTTAGCATCCAGAACTTTTGCGCGAGTCAGATTGCCGATTTGTAAGAGCTGCTGTGTTACAACAAATATCGGATATAGCGAACTAATTTTCTGCCCCGATCATACTTCGTTGTAACGAGTTTAGACTGCAGTACTAATTCGTTTAACAAAATCCCTGAAAGACGTGATCACTCGATGTATCCGAAAATGCGAACACCCATGTAATGGCAAAACCTCCTTGAGGGCCCCTTTAATTATGCTTCGTAACACGCGGAGTCAGTTAATTTATAAGGGCCAAGCGTTGCATACAGTGCCAAGCAAACCGTACCTGTGCCTCTGAAGTGCGTTGCTGCTGTTGACCCAAAAAGGGGGCCTAAAATATAATGTGGAGCAAAAGAATCTACATTTTCCTTAGTTTCTATACGTGAATAATCAAGCTACAGAAATATTTGAAGGGCCTAATAAAAGGCCACGTCCGGCATTTGTCAGCACTTCTTCGGGGCAGTTTGCTGATTTACGCTAGTGCTAGCTAACAGCTTTCTCTCATGTGAACTGGCGGAACAATTTGTCGCGCCGCTTTCAGCGGCCCGGGGAGAAGTGCGAAACGCGATTGTGGCGCAGCCGGGCTGAGACGCCCTGCCGACTTACCATCCCCAGGAGGCGCTTGTCACTGCTAGCTTCGTACGGCGCCGGACCCGAGGTCTTGCAACCACTGCGCCGCGTCGTGACTTCGTGGCTCGAGAGGTGCGTCCGAGCTATCAGGCAGCTGATCGCAAAAGACCTGTAGGTATCGAAAAACAGAGGATCCACAAATTCAACCGAGGCCTGTCCCATAGATGGCCCACCGCTGTATGTTATGCACTGCCTGAGTCTGATTGAATGATTTATTGAAACCAGACGATTGATTGATTGATTGATTGATTGATTGATTGATTGATTGATTGATTGATTGATTGATTGATTGATTGATTGATTGATTGTGATTGATTGATTGATTGATTGATTGATTGATTGATTGATTGATTGATTGATTGATTGATTGATTGATTGATTGATTGATTGATTGATTGATTGATTGATTGATTGATTGATTGATTGATTGATTGATTGATTGATCGATTGTAGCGTTTAACACGCCGACCAAATGCAGGCGATCAGGCGCGCCGTAGTGGAGGGCTCCGGATTGATTTTGACCACCTGGGTATCTTTAACGTGCGCCGAAATCTGGTACACATGGGCGTTTTTGCTTCTCGCCTCCATCAGAAAAGCGGCCGCCGCGGCCGGGAATCGAACCCGCGACCTCGTGCTCAGCAGCACAAACTGCCTCAGTCCATTCTTTGCTTCAACTTTTTTTTTATTCTTCCCTCCATGTACGCCAGTGTAGTAACATATGCGCGAAGCAAGCACGACATATTCTGTGATTACGTGCCTTCGTTATGGTAAAATGAAATAGGATTTTTTTGTTCAGGAATGTAGGACAAAAGCAGAAGCTTGAACTCGTTCTCTTTATATAGTACTCAAAATAACAACACACATTGCGAGCAATGAGGAGGTACACTTTAGCAAGAAATAATAAAAAAGGTGACATTGTAATGTTCATCTTAAGCTTTTAAGAACCCTTTTCAGTCTCCTGTTCTAGCTTCCAAGGCCATAAATTATGTCGAGAAAGATTCCAAAGGAGTCTTTGGAAAGAGTCAAAGATTTCACTGCCTGTTTGTTCATATTTTACGTATTCTTGAGAACCGCATCCGTTTGACACCTATGTATACGTTAGCTTCAATGTAAAAAAATTCATTTTTGTTAAATTTACTGCGGCTTTCTTTCGTTTAATTTTAAGTGATATTCACGTTTGGAAACATATTCGGCGTGCTGTGATATATTTGTTCCCGCAAAAAAGGGAATATACGATTCAAACAATTTGAAAATCTCGTACCGCAGGTGTTTTCTCAGCGCCTGGAAAAGTTCACCATTGGTGCCGACCCAGGGATGAATTCCCAGAATGATGTACGCTTCAGGCTGTCCCTTTGGAGAATATCGAGACACCTTGCGACTGAGCTTCTCCTGGATCTTTCGAAGCATCTGTAGCAAAACCGCAGGAAAAAGTGCCACAAGCAGAGAAGTTATCACGGGCACTGTGTTAAGGACCACACAAATTGAACTGAGGAATTTTCAATGTCTAAATTCTTACTAGTGGCGACAAATAAAACAAATTACGCATTGCGTATCTCAAAACATAAAATCCAATGATGCATACATGAAAAACAGCATCAAGTGCTCAACTCATGGTGAACTTTGTGGCTGAGGCTATCCGTACAGAAACACAGACATCAGTTTTGAAAGAATGACCCGTATTGAAGCAGGAGAGGTACCTTAAGTGTTCCAAAAACACGGCCCACAGTATCCGACGCTCTGGATTTGTTGGGATTGACTCGCAGGTCGAGAACTGCGTAGTGGTAGATATTCTTCTCTGCCCAGTAGTTCTTGAGCTTCCTGTCAACTTGCTTGCGCTTGAGGTGAGCCTTAACTTGTTTTAATTTCCTGAAACAGGTATGGCGATAAAACAGTAAGAAATGTTCACAAACACTTACTGAAGAGATATACGTTCATCATTCACACTCAGAGTTTAAAACTCGTTATTTCCGGCTTGCTGACGGCTCCTAATTCAATTCGTGGACATCCATAATTATCACTACCGCATAGCATTGCGTGCTCGCGTAACTGAATTTCGTCATATGTCTGCGTTAACAGCGCAAGGGGCGACGATGAGAAAAGAGCACGTGCGCCAGCCCTTTGTTTAGTGCACAAAGATACAGCGACGAATTCTATGGTGCAGCGTCCGTGCACCCACAGCAGTTACACTTCTGCAGCTACAAGGTGCAAGCGTGTCACGTGTCACCCCTGTAAAGGGTGCACCGCCACATGAAGAATAGCAATGCGGTGAAGCATTCGTGCATGCGGGCGACTTCAGCCCGTTACACTGCGGAGCGAAAGTGCGACGGAGAGAATGAGCGGAAGGAATGCATTTCCCCTGTACAGTGTGCACCGCCGCACAGCTACGAAACACAGCAGTGTTTCGCCAAGATGGGCTGCAGCACCGTTATCCGCTCACTGCTGCCACCCAGTGCATTTCAAATTTCCCGCCTTCGCAGTGCTCGCGCGCCCCTTGCCGGAAACTGCGCCAGCGGCAGTCTATTCTTTTTGTGCTCGCTTTAATTCCGTATGCTGAAGCTGCTTTGCGTCATTTAGAACGCGTTATTTTTTAAAGACGATAGTCTTTCTTGGGCTACTCAAACCCAGAAATTTTGGTCTGTCTGTATGTCTGTCTGTCTGTCTGTCTATCCGTCGGTCTGTCTGTAACTCGATTCAGCCACCCGGCCAATGTAAAATTAATATTGCGCAATAGTCTTATATACTCACAGCCAAATTTAAACCTCTAAGGCCGGTTTATATGTTCATACTTGTCAACTTTATTGAACAAGAACAAGACATTACGCAAATATAAGACAGGAAATTAGTACACAAGGAATATTTACAGTGGTCCTTTATTTAAAAATTCATGGATGCTTGGTTTTTCGATAACAAATGATATTATACATCTACTGCAGAAAACCGCCGCCTCCTGGTGGCATATGAAAAATCACGCGGCAACAGCACCGAGGAGGAGGAGGAGGAATAACTTTATTTTACGCTGGTTAGGAAAGGGTGTAGTTTGCTTGAGGAGGGGAGGTGCCCCTATTCCAGGGCCCCAGTAGCTCTGGCTGCACTCGTGGCCCGTCGTGCCAGCTGTCGCTGATCTTCCGGGTCCGAGCTGAGCAACGCAGCTTTCCACTGCTCAAGGGTTGGGTTGTGTATTCGGGGAATGTTTGGAATGTCGGGGCAGGCCCACGTAATGTGGTAAAGGGAGGCATACTGTGTTGTGCAAGAAGGGCATTTGTTCGAAGGGTGAATTGTAGGATACATGGCGTGGAGCCTTCCTAGGTGCGGGAAGGTGTTTGTTTGTAGTTGACGCCAGAATGTCGCTTCTTCTCTCGTTAAGGATTTGTGCGGAGGAGGAAAGGCTTGTCGGGTGAGTCGCTGGTGCTGTAGAATTGTGTGGTATTGCAGCATTATGGGCTCCGGGTAATTATCCTCCAGTGGCGCCCGGGAGGCATGGGCTCGGGCGACAGCGTTAGCTTGCTGATTGCCACGAAGAGAGTCGTGTCCGGGAGTCCATACTATTGTAACACTTGGGAGGTGTTCTGGCGCCTTACTGGCGAGAATGCGGTGCGCTATAGAAGAGACCCTGCCCCTTGCATAGCTCCGGCAGGCGGCCTGGGAGTCGGTGATGACGCGTACGTGTTTTTGGTCTGACGCGCTGGATACTATGGCCATGGCTATAGCTGCCTCTTCTGCCTCTGTTGGGCTGCTTTTGTTGACGGAGGCCGAAAATTCCACTAGCTAGGTTCCACGTTCTGCTTGGAACGCACGTGGAGCGCGGCCACGCGGTTCTATAAACCTTGTAGTCGGCCGCCTCCATCCACGCATGTCTTCGCAGTACTGCAGCACTGGCATCGAGGAACCCGGCCTGTAGCAGTGGAACGCGGTAAATTCAAATCGCCTTGCGCAAACCTTTAGTGTGTTTGGATGAGCGCGACGGTACAGGAACAGCATGAGAGGTGAGCGGGAAAGCAAACGGGGCATTTCCTTGGCAAATGTCTACAAAGACTATCGTGCAACGAAAGGAGCAGATACGCGGCCAACTTTTTTTTTTTCTCTCTTGCGCGGTTGGAGCCTTCTGCGTCATTTCGAACGCGTAATTTTTTTCTTGCGCGGCTGGAGACTTTCTGCGGCATTTCGAATGCGCCATTCTTTTGTTGCGCGGCTAGAGCCTTTCTGTGTCATTTCAAACGCGCCATATTTTTCTTGCGCGGCCGCTTTTTTCGTTTACTATCGTAAAAACCAACCCAACGAGCGTTCCTAACTAAACGAACGCAGCGGGCTACCGGTTGCATACACAAATTTTGCCTGAAATGTACGTGCAGTTTTCTTTGCGCCAAACAACGGGGAGATGTATGACAAGCGCCAGCGGTTCACGAAGTTCGAACGGTTATGACCATTTAAATAGTCCTAAATAGGCTTCGAAAATAAATAGGCTTAAAAAATTAATAGGCTTAAAATTTAAATTTTAAATAGGCTTCGAAAAACCACGCGGTTTAAACCGCGCGGTTTTTCGAAGCCTCAGAGTGACTCCCTGACCGCGGTGCAGAAGGCTCTACTTGGGTCCGTTATCTCGCTACACCGCCTGATTCCGGCAGTCGCATCGACCATTATCGAGCTAAGACGACAAGGCCAGCCCATAAAGTGCTCAGCACTTAAAACGTGTGACGCGAAAAAATGGAGTTTGCACGGACTTGTCAAGGGCGAACCCCTGCATAGAAGCTAGTGTTGCGGGGAAGCATATTGTCCTGGGACGTAGCTGGGCAATGCACCATAGCGCCCTGGCCCACCATCGACGACGACGACGGAGCGGCTTGCGTGCAGCCTGCGGAGACGGTCTAATGGCTACCTTCCCCATCGTCCACCACGGCTGTACTAGGTACCTCTTTGAGGACCTCGCTCGCGCTGCCTATACGCATGACGGGGGTCGACGCAACTGGCGTTCGCAAATTCTTATTTCGCTTTGCCATTCCTTCGGTCACGCCTATTTCGCCAAAATCGCTCCCTCAATTGGCTGTAGAAGGAAGTCTTTTCCAGGTATCTACCCGCCTTCCCACTCAAAACATCCTCAGACGTACGGGCGGTATAATTCATATTAAGTACGGAAGATGGAAAAATATCGGTCCACGGATCTCAAATGGCCGCTGAATAGTATTGCACAAATCAAGTGCTGCATGTCGCTAAAATGGGCCACACGTTTAACGTTAAAATTTATTTCACTGCAACTTTTCACCACTTCCCCCCCCTCCCCGCTTTCTTCTCGTGACGTCTTATCTCCCCCAGCGAGAGCCGCTGTTTAGCGCAACCTCCGTCCTCTGGGCCTACCTCAGCGGCACGTGGATGCCATAGGTGGTCTTAACAGACTTGGCGGCCATCCGCAGGAGTTTCTGCGTGGTCGCGTGGCTGTCGTTGCGCAGCGTGTCCCCTCCCGTGTCGAGCACGTAGAAGGGCAGCAGAACAACGTCGCACACGCCGTCCAGCGCCAACGAGCCGTAGTCCTCCCGCCAGTGGCCGCCCACGACGCACAGCACAGATCCGCCACGCAGCGGCGGCGCGGACGTTTTCCGGGCTCCAGCTGCAAGGAGCAGCAATGGATAAACTGCGCGTACGTGGAATATGCGCTGGGGCGGTATTCTCGTGTTTTGTCCGTTTTCTGTCAGTTTCAGAAGTGCCCGTATTGAGCAAGCCCTCGTTGGCTAAGAGCGAACACCCGGATGTGACGCCATGCAAGCGCGGCTTCTCGGAGCAACTCTATGCTCGGAGCAGACGATTTGGAGCAGACGATTTTTTGACGCCTTGTTGTTGGTTCGCTGGCGGAAAAATAAACGTATAAGAGATAGTTTAAAATAGGTTTTGTCGTTTAAAATGTGTTTACAAAAATAGTCGCGCAGAAGTCAACCCACAGCCCGCCTACAACTGGAAGTACGTCACAATAAAACGGACGCAAAACGGACGTTTTCAAAACGGACAAACACGAGAATACCGCCCCTGGACTCATGTATTGCGTTAAAGGCATGCCTTGTATTTCTGACAATTCAGTGGATGCCCTTAATATGAATGCGTCCACTGCTAATTTGCAGGACATTACGGAAAAATTCCTCGGGCACGATGTCAGTGAATACGAAGGTATTATTGTCAAATTTGCGTGCATGTGCGTGCATGTGCGTGCATATGCACGCACATGCACGCACATGCATGAAAACTTAAGAGCACACACAAATTTTTCCGACCAATTTCTCTAAGAAAAGTTTCTACGTTTAGTAACACGTCCACTGTCTTCACAAGCTGCCCAGCTGCCAAACTGCCATATCAAGTATGCTAAACAGCCAGCCATTTTTTTAACGACGATACGGAGTCCGTATGGTGTCGAGTTTTTTCTCTTTTTTTAAGGAAAAACGTCAGTAATTGGTACATTTTAGCGCCCACAGAACAGTAGTGAAGAGCCAATTAGCAAACTTGCTGATGTTCTGTAAGTGATACCTGACGGATCACTTTTTTTTTTTTTGGGGGGGGGGGGAGACTTTAATTCGCTTCACTTTGATGAAAATGAGGAAAACTCGAGAAATAATGCTGCTCAGCTTTATTGTAAGTTTAAAGAATTGGTGCCTCAGCTTGGCTTCAACCAGCACATTTGAAAACCTACCAGCAGTATGCAACCTTGGTTTTGATGTTATGCAACGACACAAATGTTATATCTAAAGTATCTATCATTCCCGGTATAAGCGATCACAAAGCGGTTATAGAATAATTATTGTTACTTAGTGCTTTGAAACAAACGCAACATCTTCGCCAAATTTTTATGTTTCACAAAGCAAACTACGCAGCTATCTATGCAGAATTTAAATCATAAATAGAATTTTTTTTTCGGCTGTTTGAATCCCTGGGCTTAGGAGATCTTTGGTGTCTATTTCGCGACAAAGCAAGACATCTATCTGAAACGCTTATACCGTCGAAGTACTAACGGCAAAAACAACACAAACGTTCGTTTAACGCAGAAATTCTCAAAATACTAAGGAAGGGCAGGCGAGCCTATAGACGTTTCTGCAAAAATAGTGAATTCAATAAACAGTCCTTGAAAGACGCTAACAAGAAGGGTAAAATTGCGATAAAAAATGCGCAGACAATTTTTTGGCCGGTTGAACATTAATTTTTAGCGAAATCCGAAACACTTCTGTAAGTACGTAAAGAAAACCGGCAAAGGTGACATTTATACAAAATCTTTTTCCGTAGATGGTACCACTGTGCAAACTAATGCTGAAATGGCGGAAACATTCAATACATTCCTCCTGTCTTTTTTCACAAAAAACGGTAACTGCTATTTTACCGTCATTTATTAGTGATGCAACCCCCTTAATGGACGACATCATTATAGATGTTCATGGTATAGATCGCCTCTTACGTGAATTAAACACTTCGAAAGCAGCCGGTCATGATGGGCTATCGTCATTTGTTCTTATGGAGTGCCATGACGCTATTGCAAAGTATTTAGCTATCATTTACAAAATGTCACTTGAGTCAGGCATTGTTCCCAAAGACTGGAAATTTGCTAAGGTAACTCATTTTCTTTAAGTCCGGGTATAGGAAAAATGTAAAAAAAAAATTATAGGCCACTTTCTTTGACTACCATTTGTTGAAAAGTCTCAGAACATATATGGTGCAGTATTTCAGTACCTCAACTGCATTAACTACCTTACAACCTCTCAGCATGGCTTTCGTAACGGATTTTCATGTAATACTCAACTGGTAGAATTTCATCATTACGTATCACAGGCCCTCTATAATAATATACAAGTAGACGCAACCTTCTTGATTTTAGGAAAGCTTTCGACACTACGTCATAACCTTCTGGACAATACGCTTGCATCCCTGAACATTAACAGTAAAATTCATACTTGGACATGTGACTGTCTGGACGGCCGCGAGCAATGTGTGGTTTTGAACAGTCATAAATATTGCTCTGTTTTGGTGAGTTCTGGAGTACCCCAAGGTAGCGTACTGGGACGATTATTATTCTTAATTTATATAAATGATATAAGAGAAAAATATTACTTCCGAAATCAAATTACTCGCTGTAACTGTTTCTATACGCAGATAAATTCACTAAGGGACACTCGCTACAGAAAGACCTGAAAATAGTAGCTCGGTGATGTGACGTATGAGGCATGAGCCTTTGCATCGAAAAAATGTGATCACCTCCGGTTTAAACGAAAATTAGCTATCACCCAAGCAAGCTATAAAATATAAGATAGAAAAATTAGTAGCGTCATGGGAGGCAAATACCTAGGCGTATACTTAGCCACTCAAGTGAATTAAACATAAAGAGTACACAATTACAAAGGCCAGTAGAATGTTATATTTTATCTGTAGAAATTTTAAAGATGCATGCAGAAAAGTGAAAGAGACACTGTATTTTATACATGTCCGATCTACCTTTATTAGGCATGTTTAATGTGGGACCCACACCAAGAATATCCTATAGAAAAATTAGAAAAGCTGCAAAGCCAGGCAGCGCGTTTTGTTACTAATAACTACTACCCTTTTGCTAGAATCTCAGTGGTTAAACTACCTTGGGCTGGGAACCAGTGCAGTCCAGGCGTAAAAAATTAAGGTTAACATTTCTCCACTGCATTTACTACAATAAAACCGGTATCGACAAAAAACATTATTTCCTGGAGCCAAACTACATATCACTGCGTCATGATAATTCCCAAAAAGTGTTAGAGTATTCCCACAGACCAAACATTTTTGCTAATTCTTTTTTTTTTCAAGCGCAATACGTGGTTGTAATTGGTTGCCAGGGTAATTGGTTAGCATACGAACAACGATCTCTTTTTCTCAAGTTTATGACAAGTGTGATGACGTTTTTTTGTTTTGTTTTTTTAACCAACACGAATTAGAGATCCTGGAAAAAGTGTAAATGTATGTATGAACGTATTTTTCCCCGCTGTTCTGTACGTTGCATGTCCCCCCCCCTCCCCCCCCCCCCCCCCCCCAAAAAAAAAAATGCCCCCGTGGCGATGTTAGTATCTGGCAAATAAATAAATCTACGCGAGCGAGTGTATCGCCTAAACGGTAACAAACAACCATTTCCGACTGGCCCACTTGGAAACGCGGGCGCACCTGTCGAGCCGTGAGGTCTGCTGGCCGACATCGAACGGCTCCGAGCCAGGTTACCTCGGAGCTTTTTCTCTTCCCCAGTGTCGTCCAGCTGGACCCACTCGGTAACCTTTTCCCGGAATAAAGAAGACGCCCGCGTCGTTGTGCCGTCTGTAGACAAAACAGGCAATGCGGGCTGACATATCTTGTACACGGGGCAACTCTTCTGATCGCCTGCGCTGTAAAAGGCACCCCGAGTGTCGAGAGTATGGCGCAGTTCCATTCGGGACACGTGTGTGACCGCAAGCGAAGCCGATTAGCACAGCATAAATGTGGCCAGCTAAAATAGATGTAGAAAGATCGCGGCGCCAGATCACGCTGAACGTACGGTTGGTCAGTTCGCAAATTTTATTGTGTTTTAAACATTAATATGGCCCTTCAACAATGTGCCTCGTCACGACAGGCAATAGCCAGTGATGGCCAGTTTGCAGATAACGGTCTGGGTTAATAAGAGATACAAACTTCTTTGTTAAGCTAATTCATAGTCTTCTATTGTTTCATTATAGTATGATTCAGACAGCGAGAAAGAAAATGATAATTCGCAATGACAAAAAACGAGTACCTTGTGGTGGCTTCTTTGCCTCTTCAACACGAGACCCAGCCGCAGACGCGTTCTTGCCATTGATTATGTACGAGCGGCGCTCCGGAATCTCGTTGTTCTCGGCCGTCGCTTCCAGGCCTGCCCCGCCGCCCGTGTTTGCTGCAGAGAAGCCCGTCCAAACGTCTCTCTCTACTCTTTGCACTCAAACCGCCATTCGGCCACAGTGCTAAACAGAATTCGCCATATGTGAGCGCCTCCGACTTTGAATTGCTCTCAGCACCAGCACTTCCGCGCCTACTGCAGCATGCGCCCTTGACCATCGTTCACACAGCCGTTTTTCACCCCGTCACGCACCGTCACGTCACCCGTCTTCCGTCATGGGCGACAGTTTCTCCGGCGATTTCTCGCCGAAAAAAGTGTGACGGTGATGGGAAGCCGAGCTCTACGTTTCCGTTCCGTCAACGCGACGGGACCACGCCCCGTAAATAATCCAATCAGAAAACAAATTTTTACGGCTAAATTTAGCAAAAAGCGAGCACACGTAAAATCCTAAGCCATTTTCTTTACTTTTCAGATTAAGCGCGTTCAATTCTAGGCTAAACTGATCACTAGGCAGACGATCCTGTACTGTGACGGAGGGCTTCAGGACGAATGCTGCTACGTCACGTCTCCGTCGCGGCTTTTTGACGTGATGGTGTCGTGACGGAGAAGGTGACGGCTGTGTGAATGAGGGCTTATTCTGTAAGAACCGAAATTAAAAGGCATTATTCACACAGCCGTTTTTCGCACCGTCACGTCACCGTCTTCCGTCATGGGCAACGGTTTCTCGTGCGATTTCTCTCCGAAAACAGTGCGACGGTGACGGGAAGCCGCGCTGTACGTTTCCGTTCCGTCAACGCGACGGGACCACGCACCGCAGTAAACCAGCCAATCAGAAAACTTATGTTTGCATTTCAGCAATTATAATAGCCACCTTGTATCGTAGTATCACTTTTTTTTTTTTACTTTTCAGATCATGCACGCTCAATTCTAGGGTAAAATAGGCAGACGACCCTGTGAGAGCTCCAGTACGAACGCTACTCCGTTACGTCTCCGTCGCGGCTTTTTGACGTGACGGTGCCGTGACGGAGAAGGTGGAGGCTGTGTGAATGAGGGCTAACCCGCCGCCTGCCAACACACGCGCGCACACAGCGCGGCTCTGGCACTGACGCGCCTTGAATAGCACGTACTTTCTCACACCTCTGTCCTCCCTTTTACCCAAACTGGATTTCGCCGCTACATATCCTCTCAGGATACCCTCCTCCGTATTTCCCACGACGTCTACGTTTATCGTAGCTCCTCTCAGCTCCATGGGATCCTTGCTCTCGACATTCATAAGGCCTTCGATGATGTTCAGCACACTGCCATTCTCGCTAATTTAGCCAAAACTAACTGCGGATCTCGCATGTATACCTAAATCCACTCGTTCCTCTCTAACCGTACCGCTTTTTTCTCTATCCCGGGCTCTACCTACCTCCCCCCCCCCCCCCCCCCATTTTATCTATCAGCTGGTACCCTTCAAGGCTCCATCTTGTCACCCAACCTTTTTAACATCGCTTTAGCTTCGCTTCCTCCACTATTAGATGTCATCCCCCTTCTCTCCTACTCTATATACGCGGATGACATCACGCTCTGGTCAACCAAGGGCAGTCCCGGCCAACTGGAGGTCACTCTTCAGCAAGCGTGTGACGTCATCCAAGGCTATGTCACGTCTGTCGGCCTCTCTATTTCGCTTTCAAAATCCGCTCTACTCGTATAGTCAGTAACAAGCGTGGGGTGGCACCGGACCGCTTTCTTCCTCAGGTACAAATTTTGTAAGCCGTATGCCGCATGTTGACACCCTTCGGATCCTCAATCTCACCTTAAATCATGCGGGCACCTCTGTACCGACTCTGCGGACACATCACAATCAGATCACGCAGCTTTCTCATCTCCTCCGTCGGGACTGCACGATCACCTGCTCCGCATCATCGATGCTTTTGTTATGTCCCGTATACTATACACAATTCCGTATTTGCAACCCTCGCCATCTCAACTCTTGTCCTTCGAGGCCTCCCTCCGAACTCTTTACCGCATCGCTGTAGGAGTACCCTCCAACGCCCCTAGCGCCACCCTTCTGGAACACGGGATATACAATACTCTTGAAGAACGCATCGCGTACCATCGCCAGGCCCAACTCGAACGCCTGCAGACTTCTGCCCAAGGTCGTGCTATTCTCAATACACTTAACTACCTCACTTCGCAACTCCCCCCCCCCCCCCCCCCCCAAACCACCGAAACTCCCTCCTTGGGTGACTTTCGATAATTTACGGGTTGAGTCTTTGCCCCGCAACATGAACCCTGATCGACACCCTGCTCGTCGTGCACTGGGCGTCCAGGCCCTCTCCAAAAGAATTAATTTTCTACTCTCCCATGGTTCCATCGTTAACTTCACTGACGCCAGCGACATCCAGTCAATCTCAACGGACAGGGCTTAATTTCTCCAACTTCCTTCTTTAAACA
The DNA here is from genome assembly GCF_048455015.1 of Haemaphysalis longicornis. Classification (NCBI taxonomy): domain Eukaryota; kingdom Metazoa; phylum Arthropoda; class Arachnida; order Ixodida; family Ixodidae; genus Haemaphysalis; species Haemaphysalis longicornis. The sequence continues at coordinate 23,979,872 of NW_027526422.1, forward strand.
CTGCCACGCTTTCCTTTCTTTCCCCACCGGATTCGACCTCCCTCGCCACTGCCTTTGCAATAGAGCACGCTACTCTTACTGTTCCTACCAGCACGTCAGTATATATCTTCTCCGACTGTCAGTCAGCCCTTCGTAATTTCGCTCACCATGAGACCCACCCACACACCACTGACTTTGTCACTCCGATACTTGCATCGAATCCTCGTCCACGTTTCACACTGGTTTGGGTTCCTGACCACGCTGGCATGAGCCGAAACGCCTTAGCAAACGCGCTCACCCGAGTACCTTTCCCGGGTCCGCCCATGTCCTCGCCAACCTTGTACCACCCGCCGTCGCTTCATACTCAACACCGCGTTTCCCGCCGTTACCGATTGCACGCCCAACGCCTATCACGTACCCTGTACCCACCCCCCAGTTCCCGTCTAACTCTTGAGGCTGCGTGCCTCATTCGGCAGGCTCAAACCTCCTCACTCCCCTCCCATCACATTCTTCACCGCATCCATTGTCGCCCTGGCCATCCTTCCTGTCCCACCTGTTCTTCCCACCCATCCATCCCTCATTCTTATTGGGACTGCACCCCGCCATCTCTTGCCCCATCCCTCGCCTCCATCACCTCCTGGGAGCTCTGGCTGTCTCCCCCGCCGACGGTAAACTTCCAGGGTACCCAGGAAGCTCTCTACAAGCACGTGCACCGGATCCGCACGGGCATTCTGGAGTACTACGTGGATTCGGGGAATTGAACTTTCAAATTAGGACCTGGACTTAGGTCCTGCGAAAAGTACAAGTTTGTTCTCTCTCTCTGCTCATGATGCTGCAGCGACATTGCGATACTATGGCCGTGCGATGATGCTTCTTCCATATTGCGTTAACCAGGGAATCATGATGCGATGATGCAGTGCGGTCATCCCTATTTCACGCTAGGTTGCGAGTTTCATCAGGAGCGCAACATCAGCCTATCAATCGTTACCTTCTTCCAAGGATCCATTGCAACCAACGTATACGGCGGCTGCACAACACGGTTTTTTTTTATAAACTCTGCCAGCTGCACTGTACAAGAAGCCGCTTACATGCCGGCACCATCGCTTTTCTGCTACCTTTAAATCCTTCTTTTCGGGGTCACATCATTTTAAAGAACACAAAAGGATAAGAGTTTTAGCCTTAGATAAGAATTAGATGTTCCCAGTCGCTTACCATTTATGAACACGGACAGCGTGGACCCGACGAGCAAAAGCAGCAGAAGACCGGCAGTTATGAAGAACACGGTTGGCGTGCAGCTAGCAGTGAATGAAAGAGAAGAGGAGGGGGTGGCACGGTCGCTGAATTTATTTATTTATTTATTTATTTATTTATTTATTTATTTATTTATTTATTTATTTATTTATTTATTTATTTATTTATTTATTTATTTATTTATTTATTTATTTATTTATGTGGGACTTCGCTCTCGCTACTGGCGTTCATCTGTGAATGTAAAGTTTTCCCGAATTGACACCACCCTCCCCACCCGCCCCCACATAGGCCGAGTCGCCATCCTTGTGTCAATAAAGTTTCATTCATTTATTTATTTATTTATTTATTTATTTATTTATTTATTTACAGATACTGCAGGACAAAGCTGTGACCCAAGCTGGAGGGGATTCATATATGACACAAGAACGAAAAAGAACACAAGAAATAAGTGTATAGGAATCATTACATGGTATCCTGAATCTTACACGGTCATTTCCATTAAACAAGACCAACACCACCAGAACACGTTATCGAGAAAGAACATAACAAATGCATCTGCAAATTCTTTTGCTTTGAAAACATCAAGAAGTAAACAATTTTAGTCTGACACATCCCTGGGAAAAAAAGCTGGCAATACAATAAATTTCCGCAAAAAGTGGTGGAATCTGAAATCGACTCCGAAAGCACGCACAGACAACGATTGCGGTTTCGAGAACTTCACACGAGTACGGCTGTCTGCCAACACGGAATGTACTGTGACGCACAACAATTCAGAGGGACCCTCAGCTTTCCGTCGTTTATACCCATCGCATTTTCCTTACGCCATCAAAAAACATTCCTCGCAACATAATTAAAATAAACATGCTGCATTTATCATTACTTTGGACGATCTCTAACACTTGGGTAAAAAAAACTCGTTATTTCCTTTCTGTGAAGAATAGGTAAGGACATGAAATGTGATTACTTGTGCGTTGCACTCCCGTTGAGCAAGATTTCAAGTCAAATCAAATTAAATGTTTATTTTTCAGCGCAAAGTTGGGTTACATTAGGCGGAACGCAGTAGCATACTGCTTGAGGGTGTCTGACGACCCTTACAGAAGGCAGCGTTGTTTCCAGCGCTGTCTCTCTCGGACAGTGATATTACACGGTCCTATTTGTTGCAATGGAGGACTGAGGCCACGATTTTCATATCCAATATGCTCCAACCGCTTTCTCTTTCGTAGTCATCCCCTGGTTGGGTACTCATGGAATACGATGGTGACTGCGATGCGTCATGAGGACATGCGCAAGGACAAAAATTTGATCAAAGCCGGGCATGCACCGCACCTACAAATTCTGGTACAATGGAGAAGAACGAAAGCCAGAGCTGGTTAACCACTCACAAAAAGAAACAGTCACGGCCAGGATAGCTTTGCTTGCAAGTTGTGTTGGCAGTAAATCTTTATTTGAAGCTAAACATATTTCAACCGGATCAGTCGAGAAACTTTGTAAAAGTGCCCTTAGCTACCTCGCTGATAAAAAAGTAATGCAGAAATTCAGAGAATTGTCTACTAATGCGTAGCATTCTTATGCCGCTTGTCTTGAGTGTGAGTTTTTTTTTTTTTCAGTCAAATTTTTCGTTTTTTTCTAAATCCTGCAAGACCAATTATCGCCATTTACGCTATTAAAACGATTAGAAGCGGAACTTTTGCGAAATCGGTATGATTGTGGGAATGCTGGGCGTTACACGGTTCGCCATTTTTCGTAGTTCTTCTATATTTTTCTTATTTTTTTAGACTTTTCGAAATTTTGTTCGACCAATTATCTCCATTTACGCTATTATAACGATTACATGTGGAACTTTCGCGAAATCTGCATTATTGTGGAAATGCCATGCGTTACACGTCTTGCCATTTTCCGTAATTTTTTTAATATTCTCCTTATTAGTTTTTCAAAATTTCGTCCGACCAATTATCTTCATTTACGTTATTATAAGGATTACATTTGTAACTTTCACGAAATCTGCTTTATTATGGAAATGCAGGGGTTACACGGTCCGCCATTTTCCGAAATTGTTTTGTTTTTATGTTGTTTTCTTCTAATTTTTTAGTTTTTTTTTTTTTTTTCTGCGACCAGCTATCTCCCTTTACGCCAATATAGAGAATACAGGTGGAACTTCCGCGATATCTGCGTTTTTTTTTTTTTTTTGGAAATGCAGGGCGCTAAACGGTCCTGGCTGTGGGTACTTGGCAAAGAATGCTACGCATTAATAACGATAATGATGATGCAACAATGCCCAATATGTTCGCAGCCCGTGGCCACGTGAGCTCCGCGAAGGGCAAAAGCGGCGTGTGTCTGTATGTTTGTGTATGTGCATTCCGTCCGCACCGCAATACAGCCCCATTATTTTAAACGGCTTTCCGTGATCACCACGTGCACCTGATGCCGCATGTGCCGGTTGCGGAATGTCGCATGTGGAGCCGCACACGACCACGGGCACACACGCACGGGGGCTCTGTGCGTGTGCGTGAGTCAGGCGTCTCCACAGAGGAAACGTCGTTAGATCTTCAAGCTACATCTCCTCAAGGACAATGCCACAAGACAAAATTTGCACGCACGCTATGGCATTGTAGACAACACGAGTTACAAGTCGTGTTGGTGCAAAACAAACAACGCTAAGTAAAAATAAACGCAGTTTGAATACTTACAACGGCACTGATGGAAACAGAGAATAAAAATTGCGGTAAGAGCTGAGATTTTTTGTCGGTAATCACGAGGAAAGCGGCAGTGGTAGTTTCAGATGCGCAGGCATCATACCTCTTCGTGAACCGACTACAGCAGGTCCCTGCGTACCAAAGGGCTCTAAGAGGAAGTGAAAAGAAAAGGCGCAATTTGAGATATGCCGCTTACAACCAGCGCTGCAGTGAATGTTACGGTTGGCTTCGCCGTTACCAGCACTGATAGAACGAAAGAAGATATTTAATGGCGCCCCTTTCAGAGTGTAATTCACTGACTTGCTATTCGCTCTAATGTCATTTTGGTTTAAGGAGTTCCGCACAACTCATTTACCTTCACGAACACCTTAAATCTGCCTACCCTCGAACGCGATGAGCACCAAATGAAACCAACGAAACTCTCAGCACCAGAGTGTTGACGCGGAACCGTAGCTGAACTTCGAAATAAGGCGATTTTTCGTGCACCCTTGGCGCCGAAGTTTTGAAGAAGACGAAGGTCGCTAAAACAGCGGCAAAAGGCAAAACATCGCGTCACTCGTCGTGCTAAAGTTTCCGGATTTGGCTACCACTGGCAGGCGATGGCAGCTGATGAAGCCCCTTTTAGAAATGGCTCCCACCATTTTTAGGAAAACAATGTTTCCCATAACGTTTTGTTTCACAAAGAAACATTTGCAACCCTTGTAAGATGTTTTTCTCTACGTTAAATACTTCTAAAATATGAGTGAATTTCTCTTTTTGGTCATGATCACCATCATGCCTAACACATTTAATGCCTTTGTGGTTTTGCGTGTAGTCATTTGGCAACTTAAGGCCTTCAGCATTTAATGCCATTTTTTGTGCTCAGCGTAATATTTCGTCTACAGAAGTTACATTGCAGCATACTTCTGCTTGAGGCAGACAGTTTGCTGATGATTTTTGGAATATTAATGAAATGGTGAGTTAGGATGCTACGCAGGGAAGAGAAAACACACGGACGGTCACTTTTACTTCCCTTCATAGTAATTTTTCAGTTTCAATTATAGTAACCGCCAAAGTGGCTCAGTAGCTAGCGCCTCATAGCCCATGCCAGTAACGGTCCCAGAGATTGGTTGGGAGGGGGGGGGGGGGGGGTTTGGGGGGGGGGTGAAGAACAGCTCCCCTCCTTGCACCAGTTCTGCGAAGGAGGTGACAGCCATGCCGGTGTGTGCGCGTATATGCGAAGTAACCCGCTTGCGCCCAAATTCTTTAGCGGCACAGTGGTTTTTGGCCCCCCTTAGGTAGTACAACGGCTGGCTCGAGCTCGCACTTCTGACGGTCGCAACACGTTCGCGACATCGCACAAGTGCGATGCTTAAAAAAACACAAAAAATAAGAAGCTGAGGACCTCTTGGGGGGGATCGTCCCCTTCGCCCCCCCTTGGGACCGCCACTGGCCCATGCGTAGTAACTTCGGCGCCTTCAACTCACGAAACATGAATTCCGCAAGCCATAAAGCTACACAACGCACCTTCATAGCCCTCAGAGACCGACGACACCAGCATGGCGGTCTGTTCGCTCTCGGTGGGCACTGAAACATTAAACAGGATCCGGCAGGTGACGAGGGTTGGATTATTTATTTACATAATCATCCTCTTCAACACCATTATCGTCGTCGTCATCATCACCGTTAGATTATTTTATGTACACCGCAGAACAAAAGACTTCCATCTGATTTCAAATTGCTCCTATTCTGCGCTTTTCGGTTCCATTCTCTGGCACAGTTTTCCATTCTTTGATGCAGCACAAGGCTCCAAGGGGGGCTGGGAGGGTAGGGAGGGAGGAAGTACATTTACACGCCAAAGATACTCCTGAAGCTATAGTCGGAATTCTAGTGCCCCGGACAGTTTTACCAAGGAGCCGTTTACCAGTATATTTGGCCGATTTAGAGAGGGTAATATCATTTTGCAACATTACCAGCTAGCCAACGTGCACAAGGTCACGTAGCACCTCGTGGCCACCTTAGCCAGCCCGCGATTCCGTGAGCTGAGCCCATCACGGAACGACTTTGCGGCTGCAGTTTTAAAGGCAATAGTCTTTATTGGGCTGCTTAAACGCGAGAATTTCAGTTTGTCTGTCTGTGTGTCTGCCTACCACTAGATTCAGCCTTCCGGCTAAAATTTTAAACGATTCGTAAAAAAATGCATACACAGACAGATCTGTTAAACAAGTAAAACTGCTGGCGTTAGTGATATATGCCTTCGTTATTTAGCGAAAAAAAAGGGGGCATTTGGGGCAGAATAAAAGTACTTAACCAGTAGTTCCCGCGTTCTTGTTGGGGTGGTTTATACGACAGCAAGAGAAAAAAAGTCGCATTAAAAATGGCGCGGAAAGCCTCCAGCTCGTGTGAGAAAAAAACAAGCACAAAAAGAAACACTCGTGCTGTTCAGACAACAAGAAACTAAAGGTAAATGTGCGCGCTTTCTCAATATATGGCGCGCGAGAAGTTCGAAGATGGAAAAATTGAACCGCATTGAACAAGCCTCTGTTCGATTCATCGCCACAAGAGCGAGAGGGGGGGGGGGGGGGGGGGGGGAAGCGGAGAAGGGGTCACGGGGCAGAGTCGGCAGACGACTATCGCCTCTCGACGACATTTGCAGTGAAGCAAGCGGATACAAAGCCTTTTTTTTTTTTTTTTAATACCGCCTTATCGTCACGGCTTGTGTGATTCCTTTACATCCAGTGCTGTAGGGGTGATGGCACCTAACAGGGTCCATCCGAACAAATAACATGACGGTGCACGAATGAGACGAGCATACCAGCAGGGTGAGGAGAAACAGCAGGCATTCAGCGAGCAATTTAACTACGCAATGGCGGAGGCATAACGCGGGCTTTGCAGAGAGAGAAGCACGTCTTCTGGTGCGATGTCTCCGCTCCTCGCGCGGAGCCGAGACTTATCGCAAATGTTTGGAAAAAACTCCAGCAACTCTCCTAGTATCTTGCAACATGGACAGCTCGAAAAAAAAAAAGACCAATACATTGCGCAGTTTCCTCTCCTGGATGCGATCCTCGAAAAGTGCCCCAATGGAAAGGGGATGCGTACAGCGGCCTAGCATGGCGTTTGGAATAAAGCTGCGAGATAAAACCAGATGCCCTCGGGCTTTCTGATATTTCGGCCTTTAAAATAAGCGTCCGATGTCTCAACTGCGTCATAGAAGACAATAACCACTGCGCAGCTTACCCATGATCCGTCGAGAGTCTTTAAAGAGACGCCGAGAACGCCAGGCGGACAGCAGGCGCGTGGTGGTGGTGGTGGTGGTGGCCCGAAAAATGGCGCATACCCACTTAGGGGGATTGGCCAAGAAGAGTTATGTTTTCATTACAATCAATCATGCGAGGCAAAATAATGGAGCAGAAGAAAGAATTTGGTCTAGGTTAATGAGAAAGAGAGAGAAAACACGAAAAAAAAAAACAACAGAGAGAAGAATAGGAAAAATATAGTAAAACGTGGTAAAGCCTGCGCTCGAGCTGAAGACGATGATGCCGATTATGTATCCGTGAAAATAGTGCTTTCCCACAGAGAGGAATTGGACTGGAGGGATGAGCTGGAATGCTAACAAGGGTAATCTGAGAGCCAGTTGATGGAGAGGCAAAACTACCAAGGAAAGCTTTAAAAGCACTGCAGAGGCCCCGAAACCCTTGCAAAAGCTCTAAACTTAAAGGGACCCCGTAACACTCTTTGAGTAGTGCAAGTAAACCTGCTCAACGTTTACATTACACTGCCAGGAATACCTGATCCAAATATTACACGTGCACGTGAAGCTGCGAGCGCGAAAATCTCGGTGAATGACGCGGAGAAACCAACCACGCTCTCTTCAATTTGCCTCATTATGGACCCATGGCCTAAACGACGTCATTACGGCCGTGGGTGTCCTATTGGCTGTCGCTGGTAAACTTTGCGGCTTATTTCTCGCATTTCCTGTCACGATCCGCCGTCGTCGGCGCTGTATGCCTGGACCTGTGCGCACAGTTTTGGCGTTTCTTTTATGTTTGGAGTGCGCGCGGAGTTTGAGTGGCGAACTCAATACTCCCTTTCAACAAGACCCATCGACAACAAACGTTTATTGCTTCAAAAACGTCCTACCAGCTGGAGCTCTTGCTTGTGAGCAGGCAGCCATGCCTGCTTTTTTTTGTGGCACGAAACCGGAAATAGACCCCTGCGCGTTGCGGAGACAAGGAGAAAACGGATTTCAACAATTCTTGCGAGAGGAGATTGCTGGGACATTAGACTTTACCTCAAAATACAATTCGAGTAGTCGATTGTAAGTGCTGCACGGTTCCTTTAAAAACCGGATCCATGCTAAAAGAAAAAAAATCACTTGCGTATAGCTAAACGCCTTGCCTTGAGTAGCCAAACGCAGACTGGGCTATGCAATGGGGGAAGGCAAAGAGTAAGCAGTCAAAGCTGTTTGGTTGACACCAGGGGCGGTCCTTAGTCCAGGAAGACCCCTTTTAACAGCGGAGCTGTTTATGCCGACACGAATCCCTCCGGCGCAGAGAGAAACCCCCGAGCGCATGTGAGCCCGTGTCTCGCGGTGGCCGTCCGGCACGACCTTCGCGCAGTGGCTTTAGGGGAAAAAATAAGGAAGCGCGTAAGACTTGGTAGCGAAGCTGTACACCACCTTCACGACCGTCACTGAGGTTTAAGTAATCCATTGCAGCTGATATGCTTCTTCTTCGCTGCTGCAACTACCTTCACTCCATCATTGTTGCTGTAAGGGTGAGCTTCTTTCTGTTTTTTTTTTTTTTAGATGCGAAGCAGCTTATGGTCGAGCCTTTTCCCTCTGCCGTTGTGTGGACGCCCCCACTGCGAATGCCTAGCCAGGCACCGCTGATTATGATTGTGGCAGCATGCCCCTAGGGATTGGCCAACCAAAGAATTCATCACGAGATAGCTTCGCGTTCGTATATTATCTCTGCGTTCAACCACCGTCGTCATCTTCCCGTAGGGGTGACCCTGAGTAGTATGCGAGGCATTTCTCCTCTCCTCTCCGACGCTCCTCCTCCTCTCCGGGATTGCGCAACGAATGGCAACACCTGCGGATCCGCGCGCGATAATAGAGAGTTTTAGCAGTACGTATGCTTCGTTCGTTACGTTCGTTACGTTGCTACCGGGTTTACCGGGACCCGACTGCGCATGCGCCATTTGTTCCGTACGCGGCCGGCGTCTCTCCCGGCGCTCTGCTTCCGTGTTACCGTATCCGGAGCCCGCAACCGGCTTGCTCGGGTGTTAGAAACTTTAGGTTTAGCGTCCTGGCGAATATTTGATCGCCGCTATCTGTGCAACTGCGAATGACACTCCGTAACACAACGTTTCACCTCACTATCATCCCCTTTCTCGCATGTGAAACTTTATTTGAGCTACAACTGCCGTGAGCGACCGGTGACCGATACATCTGCGTAGCCTGTTTCGATGCTTCCGAGGCAGGTATCGCCATCTCTCGGCCACTCGCCGCACCGCGCGCCGCGGCATCCATGGCCGGTCAGCATATGCTTGCATCGCGGCAGATATATCTGATCGCCGCTTTTAAAATAAGCCCCGAGAACAATCCCTAGCACAATTTTTCACCACACTAACACCTACTTTCTCGCAGGTGGAACTTCGTTTTAGTGATCAGATTGATTTGGAAGAACAGCGACAAGCGGTTGCTACCGTGGTCTGCGCCGGTTCGAGCCGCTGAGTGTGCCGAGCTGGCAGGCGCGACCGGCGTGTGCGCGGACTGTTTCCGATGCAGAAAACGCTTCACGATTGCCTGCTTTATCCATTTCTTGCGTACAAACCCGCGGAATCTACAAATTCAGCTCAGCGATCGTCGTAGTTGACCATGGTGCAAAAACAGTGGGCGGAGCGGCGCCGACGAGGCATCGCACACCCGCATCGGGCCATGTGTCTCAAATTCACGCGTACGACTAGTCGTGGTGACAGTCGTAACGATCAGTCGTATACGAATCGCGTGTACCAATTGTATGTACATGTGTCTAGCGCTTCAATCGGGCAAGGCCAAGGCCATTCCTCCACGTGAACGGCGCGCGACCATGTCGTCACCTGCGCTCGCTCTGGTGCCGTCGCCGCCACCGCAGCCCCTGCCTCACGATGCGTCCGGCCGAGCGCGATTTATTTTAGATTTGCAATGCTTTAGGGGAAACTGCGTTGTTTATTTACGTATTTTTAGCGTGCGGATTTTTGCAACTACTCGGCTAATCAGCCGTCACACGGAACGAACGGTACGACGCTACGGAGTGCTAAAACACGTTTTCCGTCTCACTCTACGGAAAGAACCCGGTACGTACGCGCGCATGCGCAGTCGGGTCCCGGTAAACCCGGTAGCAACGGAACGAACGTAACGAACGTAACGAACGTACTGCTAAAACTCTCTAATGCGAAGCAGCTTAGGGTTAGAGACGCGACGGTAGCCGCTGCATACTCCGCTGGGGGCGCCACTGTATGTAGCTCCGCGGCATAAATGACGCGCGCGCGCGCTCCGCTCTCCTCGCTCTCCTCCCGCAACGCCGCAATCGAACTGAAAACTAATGGGAACTTGAGTCGACCCCATGGATGCCTCGCATACTACTCAGGGTTCCCCTACGGGAAGATAGTGATTTTTTTTTTGAAGTGATACTCATTGGACATATCACCTGGGATGGGCATACCCTATGACGTGTCTTTCTCGTTCCGAGGAAGTGTTGTCCAGATTACGGCGAACGCTGGAGTCGTTCGCGTTCCGAGCAAGTGTTGCCACGATTACAGCGAACGCTGGAGTTTTCCTTTTGGCCAATCTTGCCCAATCTCCTTCAGGGTATGCCTATCTTGACAAACGTGCGCCGGGGGCGCTGAGAGGTCGCCGCGAGGCACGCACACATGAGCGCTAGGCATTTCCTTGGTTTTTTTTTTAACTTGCGGGTGGTCGCCTCAATGCTTGACAACCGTGCACCGCGGGCGCTGGCCGGTCGCGGCGGGCGCTCAGCCTTTCCTTGGGTTTGCTAAAGGAGCACTGACACCAATTTTCGGCGTTAACATTATAGCACAGTTCGCTTCCTTCACTCAACAGAATACCCTGGCTGAAATATGGGCGGCCTGCGACGCGAAGAATTTATCGCGCCGACGGAGCAGCGCGCGGAGCGGCACTCAGCAAATGAACATCAGCGTGACATCATCAGTGAAAGCCAAAAGAAGTGACGCGCAGCGCTCGTCAAAAACTCGTGACGTCACTTCATGCGCGCGGCCCCACGAGCGGCGAGCGCGCCCAACAGCGGGCATCCTTGATTTACCAGTCCTGGACGATTCGCGGGCAGTCCGAGGACTGCGTTCGGACCGGAAGCCCCATAAAAATACCTTGGAAAATCGGGCGTCATATCGCGTCTCGGGCAGTCCGCGGACGATCGAGGAGGCCCACCCTCTCAAGCGGGCGCCGGTGACGTCCGCACAAAGCGGTGAGGTCAGTCAGGGATTCTGTCATATATGCGCCGTTCGGGATGAAACCGCGGGAATTTGAAACAAACGATTTTCAGGTCATTCAATATAAACAACAATCGCGCGCTGAAGTCTTTGAGTGCTGTTTCAGGTTCGCCAGGCCATTAAGCGTCGATAAAAGCAATAAAAGTGTAACATAAAATTTTCGTGTCAGTGCTCCTTCAACTGCCGGGCGGTCGCCGCGAGGCGCGCGCTCACGAGCGCGAGCTCGAAAATTTGCAAAGCAGCTTCGCTGTTAAAAAAAGTACCGAGCGCACGTGAGCGCGCGCGTGTCTCGCAGCGACAGCCCGGTGTCGAGGCTTGCGCGTGGGCTTCCACATGAGGTCGAGCTCCCGCCTTCGTCGTCGTGTAGGGACCGGCGCGCCACGGGTCCGCCGCGCCGAAGACGATGACTACGAATCTGTCAATTAATCCATCCCTTCACAGTCTACACGTGGAGACGGCCACCGGACCAGCTGACGAAGAAGTGGAAGTCTACCAAGGCGAGGACGCGCTGCAAGAGGATTTCCCCTACGCGGCTGCGCCGTCGGAAGACGACGACGAGAGATGATGACGATCGCTGCTGAATAAAACACTGTACATACTTTAATGGTCTTTGCTTTACAGTGCCGTCCAAAACGGCTTTGCACTGCTGAGGTCCGGCTGCTCTCTCTTGCGATCCGCCGTCAGTGCGAGAAGCTAGGTGGACCCCCATGGCTCTGCTGTTTCTCCAGCATTGCACCACAGTGCAAGCTGCGGCATTTTTTTTATGTAATAATGCTTACCTTTGTGGGTCAGGCCGCATGGCCGAGAATACTTCAAAACTATTGGGTTATTCGGGTCATTATACCTTCCTTCCATTACCCTTTTGTTACATCAAATAATTCTTACCGATCAGCTCGTTATACACACAGTCAGACATCCCTTGTGGGTACGCTCATTCGTTGAAGGCATCATTATTATCATCCAAACGCTCTTTGCATCATAATTGAAGCTATACGTCGATTTTGGCCCCCTACGGTCCAAGCTTGTCCGTTCCTTGCGGGTACAAGCCCGGTATGTCCTGTGTGCACCCACGTGCCATCTACTGCTTCGCTTGGAACCCCATGTATGATGCAAACATATGTACAAACTTCCAGTCACGAAGCGCGTGCCCCGAGCCAAAAGGAATCGGGACCACGTACGAACTAACACTCATTCTATTCTGCAGTTTTCCGCGCTTACGCCTCAGTAGCCTAGGTATTGGAACCTAACGCCCCAGTTTCGAGCCCCAGTAGTGCCAAAATCTTTTCCAAGGCCCGTGATTTTTTAATGTAGATGTTCTCCTTGCGCAACTCTGCACGTTCTTTTCACAATTAAAAGTAGTTTGGTGTCCTTTATAGATCTGATAGAGGTGGGGCACAGCATATTACCACGTTTAATTAACATTTTGCTATGCACCACAAGTAGATCCATGCCGGAGCTATCCATGTGCTCTTGCTTTGCGAATTTTGCTTCGAATCTCCACTCTTGTGTTTCACGCACATGCCAAATGTCCTTTAGAGATCCGTTTCCCAAATTCCGAAACTCTCAATGTGTTCAGGTCTGAGGTTTCGACTCATTGAACTGTGCGAGATGGCGAGACCTCGTGGAATCAGTCGCCCATTTTAGAGCTGTTGACTGTTCATCGAGTGCCCCAATATCATCATCATCGAGTCGGGCCTTTAGATAGTGCTCCGCGGCAAGCACACTTGTACGCTAGCTTGTACTGTGGTGAAAGAAGTAACTGCAGGCAACAAAAATGCACTGCCTATTCTGTGGACCAGACCACAAAAATGTTATGTGCCGGGGTCCAGACCACAGGGTTATCTTGTGTTTTGAAGTACTGCTAACAGTGCTTCTAGTCGGCTTCCGTGGCGCAGTGGTGGCTTTTGCCGCTAACACCCCGGGTTCGAGTTCCAGCAGTTGTAATATAATCTTTTTTTTTTTTTCAGGCGAATTTTCGGCTGTGACCTATACTTTGTAAAGTCAATTCTACACATTTATGTAAATATTGCATGTTTGCGATTCTTAGCACCCTCCCCCACTTACAGAAAATAAATTTGGAAAAAAAGTATGCGTGCAAATCTTACCACCCCCTTTTCTAAGCAACAATTGCAAGGTGGATTTAGGACGCGTGTTGGTGGGTCCAATTAAGTTGATGTTGTGACCAGGTAATTTATGCAGTGTTCAATGCCAAACCGCTTCCGACGGAACAGAAGACGACCTGCTGTGGGATACAGAAAGCGGCGGCTCAAACGGTGCAACGAACTCGGGTGGTATTGAAGGTAACTGTCAGACGTAAGCAGTGGGTTCACTGTCTGTAAAAATTTCTCTTGAATGTCTGCCCAATTAAATATTATTCCTTGTGCCCGTCCCGTCAAGAAAGAACAGCAAAAAAGCGTGTTTGTGTGTGTATAGAGGGGGAGGGGGGGTAATTTTGTTTTTCAAATACAAGTACCCTCCCTCACTTGGGGCATTGTGATCTTGGAAAAAAGGGGGTGCTTCAAATCGAGTAAATGCGCTAAGTGTGGATTGGTATCTTTTTAGACCGCTTTAGACGATTCAGGATCAACTATACATACCCTGGTACGGTCCACAAAATAAACCTGTGGTCTGGTTCACAGAATAATGCTGCACATTATCCTGCGTTCATGGTCATCACCATCATCATCATCATCAGCCTATTTGAGTCCACAGAATAGGCACTGCCCAAGAAAAAGTCTTACAGCATTGACTGGTAAAACTAATGGATGCATATATACCAAAGGAGGTACAAGGTGCAAGTGAACACTGAATAGCCATATTATGTTGCGGTAATTTTCAGCCATTTTTTCCCTACACTTTCTTGGCGACTAGACGGTTGCCCTAGAATAGGAACAATGACAGCAGCTGTGAAGAACTCATGGCCGATTCACCAATTTCAATTGACATACTAAACCACACACATGCTCTCACAACCCCGCAAGAAGTGATGCGCGCACATTCGCGCAGCATAATAGGAAGCCAAGGGGTCCCCTTTCAACTTATTACCCATCACACAAAGGCAGGCCCGCACCTACAATAGAAATGAACGAATGTTGTAACTGCGCCAAATAAAGGATGAGTTAGCAGTGCAATATACAGCCTATACATATGTGCACATGCTTCTAACCAGGCGACCACCAACACGTACCACGTCCCTTCCAATGTAGCGGCTTCTGCAGTGGTGCACGTTGCACTCAATTTTTGTGCTGCGCGCAGCATGGGCAAAGAGGTGCATTGGAGTCATTTTTCTGCACTTAATCTAGAACCTTTCCCAGGCATTACATGCGCCATAGGAAAATAAAGATCTGTAATGAATAAGTGCTTTGTTGAAGGAATGCAAAGCTCCTGTTGAGATTAGATGCCAGATCACAATTCGGTAATGCATACCAAACGGGAACAAGCGAACAACTTTTAAATCTTCATTTGCAGAGAGGTAACCAAAGTGGTATTAGTGAATCACTCTGAAAGTGTGCAAGCGTTTGCCCAGCATTCCAAGCAGCAGCAGCAGCTTCATCAATGCGTGCAAGGGTTACTTTTGATGTGCTTATGCCGTTGCTCCAGCTGCACTAAAAATGTGGTAAGCATGGCAAGTGGTGCAGGCCACGCATAGCTTGTTTAGAGGCGCTTTTCGATGAAAAGTTTAGCTGTCAATTTTTTCGCTTGGCAACACTGGAAACGGCCACAGACATGGCTGACGCGCCATGGCCATGGCGCTGCTTGGGCCACTGCGCCTGCATGCCAAAGAAAAGAAAAAACACCGGCGTGCGTCGTCTGCTCTGTTTCAACCCGATTCTCAGCAGTGGTGCCTACACAGATGTTATTAATCGCACTCACGTTGGACTCCAGGCAATACTTAGCATTTGGTGAGATAGAGCTTGTAACGTGCAACTCAGTTGTGTGCTTAGCACGGACAAGTGCCGCCATCCCGCGGAGACCGACGTAACGAGCGACGGCGCACTCGCGCGGTTTTCTGCATGCACGCCTCGCCAGTGATTACAGGCAATAGACATCTGTCACAACGCCAGCACTAGCATACCACATGCGAGTACATTTGATTCATTTGCGACTAACCTGTGCTCACCCAACTATATTCAGGTGTCAAGAACATATGAAGCATCTAACAGGGCTATGGCCCCTATGTAAATTACAATACCATGTGTTGCAGCTTGAATTTCGAATTTGAATTTGAATTTATTTCATTTTGTGTTACAACAGGAATGTGTACAATACAAGATTTCAGAAGGAGGATGAAGGGATTAGATGAATGCATGTCAGAGTTTGAAGCTACAGAACCATCATTTGAGCCCACAGTTTGAATACACTCTCTGCCAGTAGACAATTGTTCGACACAGAATGGAAGCTCGTGTTGTCTTCGCCCATCAGTAAAGGTTGTCGAAACAGAAGTCAATAAGGTGCCCAATTCGTAAAATGAGGAACAGTTTGAAAATCTAGCGACACACCATTCTTATACAAAATCTTTCCAAAAATCAGTACTCCAGGCTGAAATTTCACAGCTGTTTTTTTTTACCTGCTTGTGAGAGTGCCCGCGAGCTTTTGTACTTACCATGCTGAGCAGTAGGTACCCACAGCCTCTAACAAAGCTGCCCAAGGAGCAGGCTAAAGCAGTAAATATGGTTTCCCGTCTCATTTATTTTTCTCTTTGAACACATTCTGGCAAAGTAGGATGATCATTGAGCAAGAGCCCCCATTGGGTCCCATGCAGGCAGCACCTTGGGCTCCTTGGAGTTGACAGCTAGCACTTCAGCAGGCAGAAACTTCTTGTCCACAACCACCTCGAACATGAACTCGTTGAACCAGTCCCGGGTCATCAGGAAGAAGCCTGGGGCAAACACAAGAGAAGGTATAGATACGTTTGGCATGGAAACAGAAAGCACGCGGCAAATCTGAACTGGCCAATTCCATACATAGTACCCTTTGAAGTTTGAAAACAGTGCGCACGCCAGACGAAAGAAAAAGCAACTCCAGACTGTCCCAAGCGTCCTCTCCTTCAGGTCTGTATCCTGTTCTTCAAGTATGCAATATGCTTTGCATTCCTGTTTGCCTTTAACATGTTTGGAAAGTTCAATATAATAGAGTTGCACCAAGCTGCCGTAGCCGACAACAGCATTGGGTGCCTGGGACACAAACTTGGTT
The DNA here is from genome assembly GCF_048455015.1 of Haemaphysalis longicornis. Classification (NCBI taxonomy): domain Eukaryota; kingdom Metazoa; phylum Arthropoda; class Arachnida; order Ixodida; family Ixodidae; genus Haemaphysalis; species Haemaphysalis longicornis. The sequence continues at coordinate 23,996,479 of NW_027526422.1, forward strand.
ACTAATCTTTGACATAGGCCTATCCCGAACACAGCAGGCAGGCAAAAACACAACACATTAGGGCTTTAGAATAAACGCAGAGTGGCCTGCTCTACAGCTGCAACCCGTGAAGCAGTAATAAGTGCCTACCAGTTTAGGTTCACTGGTCACACGGTCTTACATGGAATAGAGAAAAGAAAATGCGAGATGAAAGACCTTTTTCTCCGGTGTCATCGCCCCACGAGTTCTCCACACGAAACTTGACTGGTTTGCCGTCATCCTGGGAAAGAAAGGGGCGAAGAAAAGGCCTTGCTGTGCATAAAAACGAGGTTAGGAATCATCGCATCAATTTACTTCCTGTTTTAAAAAGTGTGTAGAATTCTTTTGCGAGGTGGCAGAAAAACACAGTGACAGCGAAAATTTGGTGTTTGTGATATACACGATTTTTTACAGTGTATTCACACACCAAAAATACTTTCTACAATGAACAAGTTGCAGAACTGGTGGAATGTTTTTCACTCCAAGAATTAACTTTGTTTACGAAAAGGTTAGGTTAACTAAAAAAGGAAAAAAAATGTATGACCTGCTTTCCTAAGTGCTGGCCTTATTCAGTGTTATTACCTTTTTAAGGATTAGCATTACAATTTCCTCTTGAACAAGTCGTGCATTCTGAACAGACTCAAGCATAGAAGCCGATCACTCAGTGAAACTATGTGAGCCTGAACTTTTTTTTTTTTTTACTTAAGAGGAGACCCAGGTAAAAAAAAAATTGACCTTTTTGGAAATTTCAATTTTTCTGTTCTCAGTTGTATTATCATCGTTGAACATTCAGACTTGCCAGCATAAAAATTTAACCAGAAATTCCAAGTTAGCAAAAAATGCGTCGAAGTTAGTAAGGGGTGACATAATAAAACCGCGAAAGTTCGGAATTCAGAGAAAGCCTGCACCTTTTCATTCCACACATTGAGGAAGCGGCACTGTCCGCCATTTGCAAATCAATCGGGCAGCTAGAATTGTCACTGCCCTTTCAAAAGCAGCAAAAAAATACTAAAAAATGAAGCACTTTTTCAAGCGCCCCACCAGCCGTTTGAATCGCGCGTTGCTTATGTGAGCGCACCATTGGCTAGCGGCACTCGCTTGTCGCCATGTCACCGTGCTGCATCGTGAATTGAATTGCACTACTGCTTCCACAATTATTTGCCCAATGAATCTTGCTTGAAAGCGGCTTACAAGGTCCGGAACCACTGAATCTCGCACGAGGATGAGTATTGGCGGAGGGATGTTTGAGTGGCGCCCCGTGGCTCCCGACGTCAGCTTACGGACTCACCGCTCTCATCTGCTACACTCTGCTTGTGTGGGGCAGCAGTGCCCGTTCTACATATAAATCACCCACTTTGATGCTTTAGTGCATTAAAAAGCGTATTTTCAGTAATTCAGTCATTTTTCCAGCTTCTGACACCTCTGAATAATTCCAATCTGCATCCTGCACAAGTTTGCAACACATGAGGAGAAAGAGAACAACTTTCTTCAGAGCATTGGTCAAATAATCGTGTGTAACTGGTCCGTTCCAGCGTATTTGAGAGTTTCAGAGCTCCTCGATAAGTATTGGAAATGTGTAGGTTTCCCTAAAGTATTTTTGAGATGCTCTTACGAAGACATAACGGTCTAATGCTACGTGTCAAGCAGCGGTCTGCTACACGCGCATCGCACAGGAACAAATAAAACAGCTCTCTTCTACCGTATTTACTCGAAAATAGGCCGACCACAAATATAAGTCGACCCCTCTACATAGTGCCTTTCGAGAAATCAAAAAAAATTATTCGTATATAGGTCGACCCATATTTTTTGAGAAACAGCAAATTTCAACATGACAACACACCTTTATTTACAATCGGCTCACCTCAGCCAGTATATTTCACTAGCGACAAGCCTCATCATCGGAAGTGTCAGGAAAGCTGTCGTCGGATGTTTCTCTGGCGTGTTCGGCATCCCAAATGACGTCGTCCTCAGTGCCATCGAGCTCATTAGACATGCAGCATTTTTTGAAGCCAGTCTGGAATATCTCCACTGGCAGGTCATCTCGCGCATCTTTGACCCACGTCACAACTTCGCTCAGGGGTGCCTTCTTGCGTCGTCCCATCAGTGTCATGGCGGCGTCGACCTTCGCGAGCCACTCTTTGTAGAACTTGGCGACACGGTTCTTAAAGGGCTTGTTGACGGCAAAGTCCAGTGGCTGCAACTGGGACGTCATACCGCCAGGTATGACGACCAGGTCCGTGTTGGCCTCCTGCAGGGTCTCCTTGACGCCCGAGCAAATGTGGCCTTAAGCATAAACATGAGCATAAAGGTCGTGCTGACGTCTGCTTTCAAGCTACCTAGTTTGCAGGCTTTGTATGGGGCTCGTAGCCACGCGTAGCCGTTTCTCGCCAGTCTCACACCAGTATTTGCTGTCTTTGTTGCTTGTTTCTCTCTGTGCAAAAGGTCAAGTAGAAAAAATGTTCTTGTCGATGTTGTCGTCTGTGATAGAATCAATAGTCTCTGTCAGCGTTGGTGAGGTAAAGGTTGTTGACGTTGGTGCACCGGCTGAGAGCAACGTACACGCCCTTTTCTTCACAGCTTTGTCTTCTCCTCATCAGGGTTCCCCACAGGAAGATGGTGCAAGTTTTTTATTTTCGCGGTGAGTTCAGTTACTGCAAATGTGCATGTCCCTATGTAGCTGGCGCTGCTTGAAGAACAGCGGCACCGAATGGCGGGCGCGACAGTGGAACCCCATTAAGCTCAGCATCTGCTTGCTTTGATCGCGAATATAGGTCGAGATTCTTTGATCAAGAATATAGGTCGATAGCTAATTACGGGTAATATTTCTGGAAAAAAAGGTCGACCTATATTCGAATAAATACAGTATTTCATTCGTTGTTAACTTGTATCAGATTCATGTTTTTTCTGTGCTCAACGCATTCATTTTTCTACACCTTCACAGATGTCTTATTAGGAGGCTTGGGGATGTTTGAGAGGCTCACAAAGTTCGTGTGGATATTTTAGTTATGGCTGCATATAAGTGTGTGAAGGTGCATGCCTGCAGTGTGCTTTGTTTATTCACATGCAAATACAACGAGAAGGTCTGTGCTACGCCACCTCAAAACGGCACAGACATTGTCCAGTGTACTTAAAGCCGGCTAGGCTGCCCCAAATTTCTATCTTAAACATCGTTATCACAACGAACTGACTGTCAGCTTGAATGGTTATGGCATGATTATGGTGTTGAAGGCTTAATATACTCGCTACCGTATGCAACAAACAGTATACATGGTATTCACATAAAAGTTCAGCGGACGATTTCTTCTCTTGGCCACACTGAAAGCCGCCATGACCGTGTTCACTGTGTCTGTGCATGCGTCCACACCTCGCAGAAAAAAAGGTGGCCACGTATCTGCTCCTTTAGATTGCAAATATCGACGAACGACGATAGTCAACTGGCACCCCTGCCAAGTAAATGCCTCTCTTCTCTTTCCTGCTCACCTCTCATGCTGTTCCTCTCCTGTCCTGGTCCTCCCAGGATAACATGCTAGAGGTTTGCTCTAGTAAATTTAAATTTACCGAGTTCCACTGCTCCAAGTCGGGTGCCTCGATGCCAGTGCTGCCGTACGGCGGAGATGCGCGTGAATTGAGGCATCCTACTTCAATGTTTACACAAAATTTGATATCAGTTTTGGAACCTGTGACAAAATTGTATCTGTGACAAAAGTTTCAAAGCTTCTATTACGAAAATAAGGAAGAAGTGCTTTTGAGTACTAGCATGTCCCCTTAACGTGGCAAGCCTCGTGAGGGCCCAGTGCTCCCTTCACTCACGTCAAGGGAAACTCCGGTGAAGAGCATGGCGTGCCCCATGCAGGATTCCCCGTAGAGGAGTCGATCTGCCCTCGACATGCCTAGTGTGAAGGTGGTCCCAAACAGGGACTCGTAGTCGAAGCTGGAAAAAGAGGAGAAGATGGAGAAGTCAGTCTGCACTGTCTTAGGAGAGGCCCCACACAATTGGAGCACTAAGCACAGCAGCAGCCCCCTACCACTCAGACACAGCCATCAGAGATGAAAATGCAGAGCTAACTGATGCGTTTTTGCACAGCCCCTCTGCCTCCCCCATACAAAAGGAAGAAGCTGTTCTCTTGGAGCTGGTTTTTACAGACAAGAGCCATAATCCAAGACTCTTATACCCCTGTCACACGGCAGATCTAATGACATTTAGAGCAAACGTCGTTCGCTCGCAGTCATTAATTCGGCGCTACACAAGAATACCGAATTACACAAGAATACCGAATGGCATTTGAGGTGAACAATAGTCAGCGGTTAATTGAGGTTTGGGAGCTCATTCAGCAGCCAAATGAGATCACTCAACAGCAGTGGTGTGTCACTAGAGAACAAAGTTCGGTAATAAGCCAAAGAATACTGTTTCTAAAAACTGTTAGTAAACGTATTTTACCCTTCATGTTTTTCAAGTAAGAAAGACAAACAAGTACTAACAAAAAAGAAAATCGAGTCCCAAATGAGCGCACTGCCCAAATATGGATTTTTTGCGGACTTCTCAGCTTGTGATGTCTACTGATGTCACCTAAAAAGATAATTTTCTTACTTCTCTTTTTAAAAAAATAATCCTTTCTTATGTTTGAAAAAAATATGCATGAAAACATTCTAGATGCACTTGAAACAGTTTTATGGTTTTGCGAGCTCGCTCATCGTCACTGCTATCACTATCGAATGACATTCGTTTCACCATGTAGACCCGCACGACCAAACCGAATGCCATTAACTGCAATTTTCATTCTCTTGGAGTAACATTAGGTTTGCCGTGTCACACGGGTATTAGCAGGACCAAAAATTATCCATTGAGAGAACCAAGGCGATACGTACAAGTCTGTGTCGAAGACTCCTCGCTTTAGGTCACACCTCTTGCACACTTCACAGCCAAACCACACGGGCTGGAAAGGACAAACAACATCCACATTCCTAAGCAAATAGGTTGGAAATACAGTCGTGGCTGGAACCCCAAAAACAGCACATGTGCTACAGGGGTGCAACAGCCCAAATTAGATTTGAAGCAATTTCTGGAGCACCAAATCCCAAATTTGGAGCAGTTAAATACAAAATATGTGCAAACAATTTAAAATCAGTTCAGACATGCTTTAGCTTCAGTGGACAAGGTCCTGAAAACCTGACCAACGAATTCTGCAGAAAGCCGCAAGGCGTGGTGTATTGGGGCCAATCTGCAAAACAGGTTCACCTGAATGTTTACAGTATTTACCAGATCAAGCAACAAAAAATAAAAGAGATTAGTATAAAAACTGGCAACAATACTTTTAGTTTTACTCCATGCCCTTATAAATGACCAGCCCTAACTTGTATGCTAACAAATAGCTCTTCCGCGTGAGCAGCAAGATACAGATAAGAAAACATTTTTTCAATGCCACCAGAAGCTAACTCACAGCAGATCTATGACTAAAGCGGATATCATTGGTATGATATCAATGCTTTCACTTGGACCTTTTTGAGTTCACCAGGCTATCAAAGAGTGTGCTCAAAGCTTCCAATCACTCGCTAGTTTCGTGTGGCATGTCGCCCACAAAGCTCATGCCGTCATGACCGGGGCACTCGCTGAAGGTGCTGTACCAGTGCGTTTGCCGTGGGAGAATTATTCGCACCCGCTCTGCTCGTAATCGTGTTCGTGGATACGGCAAGCTACTTTCGTTTCAGAAAGCAACACATACTCCATGCCTCTGCGGTGCACTTGGTAGTCATGCACAAGGAAGGAGGCGGCAGCGAACTCCATGTTTCGGTTGTTGCCAATTAGCTGCGTGCAGTAAGTTTACAGCAGCACCAACAGCGTATGTCCCACGTGCTTCCGAGCAGATAGCTGAAGATGCTTAATAAAGGGGTCATGCAAGCAAAATACAAGTTTGTTTTATTCAAAAGATTTCGTGTTTTATAGTGCCCCCCAGCGCTCGTCCGACAGCAAATGGTGCCGTATTCACTGAGAAATTAATTTAAGTTAAAATTCTGATTCTCTCACCAAGTCATGTGTTTTCATGACATCTACAATGACATCGCAAGAGCAGGCATTCAAGCTGCTGCAGAGATTTGTTTGCCATTAGTCAATTTAGATGGCACCACCATACCGCGGCGAGCAGTTTTTCGCCTTTGCTTTGTTTTTGACCGTATTTGTATCTGGCTTGTTTTCGTGAAGGTAGAAAATAATTGTTTCGTGAAACATGGTATTCGCTCGACAAACATGGTCACATAAGACACCGTTCTTATGCTATTCGGCCAGTATCGTCTGAGACAAACCCAAAGCACCTCAGTGCTGTGCCGCTAAAACAAACAGTGCGCGCAGTACCAACATCAGTACACATCGGTACTTCTATGTTTACGTGTACTTTCGTAACTTCCACGTTTACCCCACCACTCCGACTGCTATAAAAAAAATGTGCCCTTAATTTAAGCGCAAACAGCTCGTTCGGCAAGCATGCAAGCCCGGCCTAATTTGCGTTTGCTTTTGCCGGCCCCAGCCAATCGCAGAGCTGTCACATATGACATTATAGGTTCTGGTGTTGGGAAATGAGCCAGTGGGTCGCATGGCCATTCCCTTTTTTCCTAATTATATAGCTTATTTCAGCAAAGTTTGCGTTAAGAGGGGTGTCAGTATGACTCGAACGAGGCAACCTTTTGAATGAACCAAACTTGTGTTTTTTGTTCACGGCTCCTTTAAGGCCTATTCACACTTGCGACTGGAGCGATAGCCACCCTCAGTATTCACACTTGCTTGCAACAGGAGGGACGGAGGTGACGTATTTTGTTTTTCTTATTATTGTCTTTCGCTTGGAACGAGACTTTACGGGAGTTTCAGTTTAGACATCGCAAAGTTTGAAGTTTATGTTTATTTAATGTTACCAATGTCATAAAGGGTGGCGTTCTATTTATGTCGATCAGCATTTCTACCAAGAACAACATCTCCGCTGTCCCTTTCGGGCAACGTGCTGTAGCCGTCTCCGATATCGATCTGCGTGTTTGTGCTTTGGCAGGATATGACGTCAGGGAATTTCGCCTCCTCCTTCCGCATGAAGAGCGACGGTGGCAACAAAAATTGGTTCGAGACCAATTGCTCTTGTTGCGCAACGAAAGCAATGCTCGGTGACAAGAGCGACAGAAACCGCGTAGCTTTCGGTCGCTCTAGTCGCAAGTACGAACGGGCCTTTATCGAAATTGAGTTGTCCGCGATAAGCCACATTGGTGCTCTTTGGTGCCCGCTATCACACCTCTGCCCTCTTCCCTTGCTTAACTCTTTCGTGACCACGGGAAAATTGACCGATTTTTAGGGGTCTAAGAAAACATTTTTTTTCTGCTAAAAAAAATTGGTTAGGCACTAATTAGAGGGACGCAAAATTCTGATTATTTAACAGCCTTTCCAATGACACCAGCTTTTTAAATGTTTTCATATATCACAGTTGCGAAAAAAATATCAAAATCAAAATTTTTGTCAAATTGTCAAAAAAAATGATAAAAAAGGAGTTGTGTATAACAAACCACTCGTAGTAGAAAAAAATTAAAATATACATTTTGCAGGGAAACATTTCAAAAACATGCCCTGGAAAAAATGTCAACTTGCACGGAACAGTTTGTCAGATTTTTAAAAAAATGTTAGCACGCGTGGTGCTTGTGCCATGCGATAAAGCCCACCCTCCATTTCAAAATGTGCAATTTCAGGTGGTTTCCTGGAAGAAATCTGGCAATTTGACAATATCAGAGGCATCAAATTGCCCCCACGTAACGTAAAAACATCTTTTCAATGGCTGACTTTGCATTTACAGCCAGCACAATATTTGGGACAAGCACGCGATGCGGAAAAACATGCATGAAGTTGAAAACGGAACTCCGTGGTTGATGCTTGTTGACGTTCACGGTCAGTTATCTCTCAAAGCATAAAGCTGCACTTTATTATCATCTGCTGACTAGCTATCATAGCCTTGCTTGCAGGAATGAGGTGCGATGCACTAGAATCGTGCCCTGCAAACTTTAGCACAGTAGCTGTTGCGCGATAAAAAAGATCAGCACAACGAGCCTCCTCTATTGCAGTGCCACCTAACATTACTTGAAATGAAACAGAACAAAAACTTATCGGAGACTCCGTCCGAATAGACAGTTCAGCTAAGCAGCAACGCTAGACACCCGGAGGTACCCTCGAATGGAAACGAAACTGGAAGGCGAACAGCTGGCATTGTGTAAGGCCGGTTTGAAGTGCTGTCCTCGTCGGAACAGATATCTGGCGACTGGGTGTGATCTTTTGAAGTTCTTATCGCAGAAATCGGATTAGGGTGGGGGGAAATCAGGAGCAGTGTGCTTTGTTTGAGGATCAGTCGCAGACGCTCAAGGCGCCATGGCAGGTAGCCTTGAAGTTGGGTAACTGCGTATTAGCACTAAATATGAATTTCGCGATGCAGAAACGAAACCGAAACTGTTGTAAACTGTTCGAGAATGGTCTTGGTGTGTAGAACTACCGCACACTTAGAACAACGTGCGCAAAGGCAATAAAGCTGCCTAAAATCATAAAGTAGCTTTGCAAACAGGCACTGCTTGACATTTTCGGCCAATTTCTGGGATTATTACTGTTGGATTGCAAACCTGACGATTGAAAATGGTTTGCTGGTTCACCATTCACGCCCTGATAGAAAAAACAAACGCTGGTGCCGAGTAATTAGGAGTGGCACACATTCTTCGTTGGTAGCAGTGCCACGCGATGACCACGCCCATTTTCCACACCCAGGTGATTCAAATGCGTGTCAAAAATCCCGTTTTCGTTGCAAAAATGAAAACAAAACTGTCTTTGAAAGGCCATTTTCTGATCTAACTCCAAACAGCTTTACTTGTTCCAGCAACACCTGGAACGCTATTGAAAGGTGCTCCCAAAGTATCGTTCGAATTGAACTATTTTTAATAGGCGCGGTCACAAAAGAGTTAACAGTACAGGGGTAGCTATTGCGAAACTAAAGTCCCCTCACTCTTCAGAACGACCTTGACTTGGTTTTGGCATAGGTACAGTGAATTAAAAGAGGCATATCCAGCAGAGGCACGGCCACTGGAGAGCGCACTTCCTTTTCATCTAGCGGCCGTGGCATAGGCTATGGACTGTGTCACGGTGGGTATGAAGGGCTGTCTGCGAAACTAGATTGGATTGAATGACATACAAACCTCAGGTTACCAACGCATCGTTTATTCTTTGGTAGAGTTCGCGAAACAGAACTACAGGACTTTGCACCTAGACGGGAATTTTAGTGCAACGCAGGGCAATTTAAACAAACTGCACGGTTCTGGCGCAGCTTGGCTCAAAAATATGAAATTGCATTAAAATGCGGCGAGACGGCGCTGGCGGTCTTCGGCAGTGCGGCACGGCAAGTTCGACGCTAGTGTGCACATAGCTTTATCCACTAACTTTTCAAAATTTTCAAAATTTCAAAATTCCTGCCTTTGCAGTGCTCACATGCCCCCTGCCTAAAACTGTGCTTGCTTTTCCTGCCGCACGTGCTGGCGTTGCACTGCCACTTCTTTCGCTTGCAATCATAAAAACCAACCCAACGAGTGTTCCTAACTAAATGAACGCGGCTGCTGTCGATTAATTACGTATATTTTGCTTGAAATGTAGAAGCAGTTTTCTTTACGTTAAACAACAGGGAGATGAAATATAGGATAAGCAGTTCACAAGTTTCAAACACTTATGACTATATACACCACTTGGCTTTCGAAGCCTCTTGGGCTACGCCGCAACGACAGCCGCTACGACAGAACGCCGTGGGGCTCTGCTTGGTTCCAGCGAGCAAGCTCGATGACAAGGCAAGCCCCTAAAGTGCTCTGCACTTAAAAGAACGGACAGCGGCCCAACCATGCTCCCCTCCCCTACCCACCTCGTTGGCCTTGATAGAGTCGACGACGGCCTGCAGGTGCACCTCCATGGGCTGGTTGTTGTAGAGCACAGGCACGCCCCCCACCACGTTGCCCAGGCAGTCCACCGTGTACGTGTCCCCAAAGGGGTTCGACGGCCGCGGGTCGTTCACCAGGCACACCTGCAGGGCCCCAAACACACCCCGGTCTCGTGCATGCATGCAGCTCTCGCATGACACCTGCTTTCTTTACAGGTCAGTTGCGGCACCCCGTACGCACAACGTGTGTAGGTGCCTTTGTGTGAGACAACATTTTGTACGTGCACATGCGTGCAATCAAAGAAAGAGGAATACGACAAGTCAAGAGTAAGAGTACGAAAACATCTGAAACAAGAACTGCAAATAACAGTTTGAAGAGCATCGTAACGGGGAACGCAATGAGGAGTTCGGCAAGCCAGCAATGACAAGTTCAACAAGGAACTGATTGCCCAAACTGAAATTTCGCGTACGTCAGTGTCGTTGACTGCAGTTCTTGTGTGGTAAGATAATCATTCCCCCACCAGCGCACAAGCCACAAACACACATTACGGTAAAGAAAAAAATAGGAACGGTACAAGGCTCGCGTGAACTCGGGAAACTGGCTCGCACCTTGTCGTCAAAGTTGAAGAGCGGCTTGACGTGCTTCTCGTAGAACTCGAGCGGGGTGATGGGCCCCAGCCGGCCGTAGGCCTTGTTCTTGTCGTAGTACTCCCAAGTGAAGGTGGTCGGGGGCGTGCCCAGGCACACAGACGTGATGCGGTACACCTGCACAAAGGGGGAAAGGCAGCGGTCACATGCAGCGTCTGCAAAATACACACAGCTGCAATGGAGCCACTACAAATAGGAGAAAAAAAGAAGCATGAAAGGAACTGTTTAGGCATTAAGGGGGCACATGGGCCTTTGATAAAAAACTTTATTTCTACAGTTATGACGGTGAAAATTGAAGGACGTATGCAGTTTGCCACCCTGATTGTTATAAAATTTGTGTAAAATGAATACATTCACATACGAATTTTTATATTTGATTTTTTGACAGCCTTTGTAAAAAATCTGCTGGAGGAATGGAGCTGAACAAGGTACCAGTGAAGTGTGCACAAATCAAGGAGTACCCGCCGTGGTGGCTCAGTGGCTAAGGCGTTGCGCTGCTGAGCACAAGGACGCGGGTTCGGTTCCCGGCTGTGGTGGGCGCTTTTCTGATGGAGGTGAAAAGCAAAAACGCCCGTGTGTGCGAGATTTCGGCACACATTAAAGATCCCCAGGTGGTCAAAAATTAATTCGGAGCCCTCCACTACGGCGCACCTCACTGCCTGCGTTGCAGAGGCGCGCTAAACCCTACAATCAATCAAAACAAATCAAGGAGTGCAATAAGACAAACACTATCATTCTATCTGGTCTGTAGCAGAAGTTATGACCATTTGAAGTTTGGACTTGAAAGGTGGGAACCAGAAAAACCGGTTTTGCCTTCGAGGCCCAAATTTCAAAGGGTCGTCACTTCTGCTACAGACCAGATAGAATGATAGTATTAGTCTTACTACACTTGATTTGTCCACAGTTTACTGGTACCTTGTTCAGCACTATCCCTCCAGCAGATTTTTTAGAAAAGCTGTCAAAAAACAAATATAAAAAGCCAAATAAATATGACTGTAGTCACTTTAAACAAAAACAAATTTGATATCTACAATCAGAATGACAAACTACATATGGCTCACAATTTTCATAGTCATAACTGTAAAAATAAGCTTTTTTGGTTCAGTGTGCCCCCCTTAAATTCCTTTAGCAGTGCCTTACCTCTCACTTAGAAGAACTGCCAGTTGGGCTTGTTGGTATACGTTCATGATTGAAAAAGTGCTACTTAGACACGAAGACGAATGAAGAGACGAAGGACCTCTCACCTTTTGTCAATGTGCATGTGGCCATTTTGGAAATTGAAATCCAGTTGTCAGTACCAGCGACAAAGCCCAAATACTACCACAGTTCCCAAAGTGGGAATCATTGCTACTCAGCTACCACTCTGGCTGTAATGAAAGTAAAGCTACGGAATTTCATATGCACATTTTACGAGCAGTCATGAATTCGACGAGGTAATTCACAGTACATACATTCAACCACAACTGGCAACGATAGAAAGAAACAAGCAAGCTGGATTCGTAAAGTCACCTTGTACGGCAAAAAGGAAACTGACCCCTGTCAGTGTATCTATTTACACCCCAGCTCAAACTTGGACATTGAAAATATTCCAGAAATACTCAAAAACCAACAACTTTTCCTTAACATCTAACAGCGTACAAGGTCACTGTTGCACAGCACTGTGTTCCCCTAACTTCGCACAGCCCAAGAGCAGGGTTAGTGGACATATCTACTAATAAACACAAAGGTTCCAGGGCGGCATGCTTACAGCTAGGGGGGTACGGTATAGTAGCTTTTGAATTAAATATCAAATTGAATTAGAAAAAATATCTGAATATTGAATCGAATATCAAATTTCTTTAACAGGCCTCAGTTTTCCACTCAGTTTTGTACAACAACAGAAGCTACTTCACATGTTCGGGAGTCATGATGTTGTTTTTACTACTCAAACAACAAAGTTCTAAACTCTCATTCGCAGCAGCCCACTCACCGAACCGCCGTGAGGCGGTACTTCAGAAATCCCAAGCGGCACGAACGCCTTGCACTACAGTTGCTGTACTGCAATCATATGCATTCAGTAGGTGGTGCCTTTGAACTCCGGAGCGAACACTTTGCAGGCATGAATAATAGGACGCGGAAACACGACAAAACTACCATCATGGACCACGATAAGGCCCTTCTTTGGAAGCACATGGCGAGCGTGAAGTGTGAATGATACGTAGTGGAAGGTGGTGTGGCAGGGGAACACGCTAGAGTTGCTGTGCACAAGCCTGCGCTACTCTGCGTAAGGGCAGCTTGCTACAGTACCCCGATCAGGGAACACAATGAGATACTCCTTCGGAAGCTCGTGGCAAACATCAAGGATAATCCAAAAGGGTGGCATGTTGGTTTTCAGATGCAAGGGAAGGAACAGCGCACATTCTAACAAAGGACAGAGTAACACACCACAAGCTGATAGTCAGCGCTTGTGGTGTGTTACTCTGTCGTCCTTCGTTAGAATGTGCGCTGTTCCTTCCCTTGCATCAAGGATAAGTGGCGGAAAGATGACTTGCACTAGCCACTGACGGATTTGCACTGACAGCTCATTGGTTCAACAAAGTTGTAGTAGAGCTATCATGCCCTGTGGTCTCATATGTTAATAAAAAAAAAGGCAACATGCAATGAGCATAGACCAACTGCATGCAAAAAAAGGCACAACCTTTTTTGTTTCTAAATTACGAAGGTTCTGTCAAAAATAAAAGCGGCAGTGTCAGATTAACCGGAAGCTTTCCAACATGTAAACACCCGCTCGCAGAATTCAAAATGGCAGCCAGAGTCGATGGCATGGAGGAAATATCTTATCGATGCAATCGCGAGTTACTCCGTACTGCGTGATAAAATTTATGGCCTCTACAAGGCACGTTCGTCGAAAGCCCTATTTGGATGAAGTTCACCAAGTTACACAGAAAATGAGCAGAAGGTGTAGCTGTAGTGCGCCAGCGTGCGCTGACATCTCTCGCTTTCGCAGAGTGGGCCCATTTGGAAATTCCACTTAACTATTCCAAAAATCGAATAGGAGATATTTGATTCACAAATCAAATTATTTGTGGAGGTAATATTCGATTCATATTCGAATATTCGAGTATTCACACACCCCAACTTACAACCTCTGCATCCTCCATTGGGCAAAAAAACTTCCATTAGATGGGCCCCCTTTTTATATCAAATCAAGTAACAGCACACGGGAAGCGAAACTGTGGCATGCGCCTTTCCGCTGCATTTTCTTTTTTTCTCGAATTTTCAGCCTTTCTGCAGCTTAAACGCGACAGTATTCAGTATAGCACTTTTTTGTGTATGTGTGTGTGTAACCATCGATGTCATGTAAGCTCGCCCAGAGTAAAATTGCACGTTTGCACAAGCAACGACACAACTGAGCATGCAAGACCAACAAAATCAGCTTTGAAAAAAAAAAGCCAGCAACTCACAGTTTCCATCATGCTGTCTATGGAAGACTGGATGTCAGCGTCCGAGCAGCCTTTGGCCAACAGTGTGTACAGGTTCCGTGCAAACTCTCGCAGCTGCAAAATATGAGGGACAACAATGTGAAAAAAAATTTTTTTTTTCTTTCATTTCTCTTCTAATAAAGCAACTCTCTCTCACGCTGGCCGTGGCAGTTAAAAGTTCCTCGCGTGCTCATCGACCCAAATGAGCACTAGTTGCGTGCACCGCCTGTTTTGAGCACCATGCTTTGGTTCATATAACAACTAGTCTAAAGTAAGGAATCAGTGAATTCAGTGTAATCCTTTGATCCAACTTCCCGAAATGAAGGACACAATCCTAGAATAATGTGACTGCCCCCTTTGCTTAACCCAGCCGTTTCCTCCATTTTTATTTCCTCCTTTCAAAAACATTTCAGTTTCGATATTCAGCCTTAAATGATGTGACTGACTCCTGTGTGCAATCCTTCGGCTTGCTTTTTTTTTTTTTTTTTTCCATTAGCTATTCCGGTCTCAAGATTTAGCCCCTCTGTAATCCTTAAAGAGCTTTCTAAAGCCAGACAGGCACACTGCTTTATAAACACTGCTGCACTGACATCTGCCCCAACATAAAGATTGCTTGAAAGACGTGATTACAAAGCAGTAGGAGCATTAACACAAAGCAAGAAGATGGGCATCATCTCTGAAATACCCGACTCCCCACTGAAAGTTTACACAAATATAAAAACCACTATCCCTCAACCTCGATTTAACACCACCACGACCCCTAAAATAATTCCATAAAATTGGGAATTTCATAAAATTGATGAAGCATTAAAGATATGGACAACTGTGAGGTGCGAGGGGAGGGGGTGAGGCAATTTGTCCAGAAATTTGTGAAATCGAGGGGTTCAAATGTGTCTTGCACCTCATTCCTTTCCCCGACATCAATTAGTCAGCATCGATTAGCAAGTGCTTAACTCTAAGTGGGGAGTGGGGATGTTTCGGAGATGCTACCCTATCTTCTTACAAACAACAAAAAACATTAGGATCCCCCCCCCCCCACTTCAAGAACATGCAGACACTTAATTGTTACAAAGCATACCCAAGCAATACTTCTAGCATGAAAACAAAAAGCCTGCTGCAAGGGTGCCCGAAACAACTCTCATCACTTGAAAGATTGATTTGACTACGGTTTAACGCGCTAGTGCAATATAGGCAATGAGGCGCGCCATAGTGGAGGGCTCCGGATTAACCTCGACCACTAGGGGACCTTTAACATGTGCTGCAATCTCATACACATGGTGTTTTTGCTTCTCCCCTCCATTAGAAAAGCAGCCGTCGCGGCCGGGAATCGAACTCGCGTCCTTGTGCTCCGCAGCACAACACCTTAGCCACCGCAGCGGGGCATCACTTGAAAGAGAGCACTGCGCAGTAGGGAGATGACGGGGTGAGTAACAGCACGGCACCTTGCTGGTGAGGATCTGGTTGAAGCGGCGCGAGGACTCCGAGGTGGCGGTCTCGTGGAAGCACTGCTTGGGCACCAGGCCATACTTGGCCACCAGGCTGTGCACCATGTGCCACTGGCCGCCGTCCTCCAGGGGCTCCCGCAGCAGGAAGCTGAAGAGGCGGCCCTCCACGGGCTCCCCCCGGCGCCACATCTCCACCACATTGTTCAGGAAGTGGTTACTGCGCTCAATCTGGGTGCGGCCACAGTGCGGGGGAACGCATGACCTCAAGGAACAACTGCCTGCTCCAAGTGCAATCAGCCTTCATAGCGGTAGGATTAAAGGAATATTCATACTCATAAACGTTACAAAAAGGACAGTACCCGAAATCCACAACTTAAAGGGGCCATGCAGATAAAATACAAGTTTGTTTTATTCAAAAGACTGCATGTTTTATAGTGCCCCCAGAGCTTGTACGGCAGCAAGTGATGCCGTATTCACTGAGAAATTAATCAGTTTAGGTTAAAATTTTGATCCTCCCGCCAAATCGTGTGTTTTTTTGGGACATTAGCAACAAAGTCATGAGGGCGTGTATTCAAACAAACTTTCACTGCGTCATTCGGCTCGGCAGCCTTGCTTGCCGTCAGTCCTCCCAGATGGCCCTACCATACTCATCCACTGACCGTTGTCCGCTGTTGCTTTGTTTTTGATCGTATTTGCATCTGGCTTGTTTTTGTTACGGTAGAAAGTAATCGTTTCATGAAACGTGGGGTATCCTCGACAAACAGGGTCACGTAAGACGTCACTTACACCAATCGGTCAGTATCATGTTGTGTAAGACAACTCCAAGGCGGCGAACTGCTGTGCAGCTAAAACAAGCATAGTGTGCACAGAACCAAGAGTAGTGCGCATCGGAACTTCTGTGATTACGTGTATTTTCGTAATTTTCATTGTTTACGGTAAAATGAATATGCATTAGCGCAAATAGGTCGTTTTGCCAAGCTTATAAGCCGTGCCTAATTTGTGTTTGCTTCTGCCAGCCTCAGCCAATCGCACAGCTGGGCATATGACATCATAGGTTCTGTCGCAGGAAATGAGCTAGTGGGTCGCATGGCCATTCCCTTTTTTTTTCCTAATTATATAGCTTACTTGAGCGAAGTGTGTGTTAGAAGTGGTGTAAGTATGATTCTAACGAGGCAATCTTTCGAATGAACCAAACTTGTGCTTCGTCTGCATGGCCCCTTCAAGGCATGGTTTTGAAGCTCTTTGGGCACCGCATTCTTTAAAGATGCATTTTTAACACCATTGCTAAATTATGAGACCCTGTAAAAGGCAAACACTTAATTGAATGGCAGCTACAGAGGCACACCCACTTTGCAGCACCATTCCGCCCACTACAGTTTTACAACACACTGCGATGAAATTAATAAAGCAGGCGGGCAGGGCACCAGACCGCCCAGAATTGCCCGGCAGACCTTGAAGAGACAGTTGTAAGAAGGCTGGTTTCACACATGCACATTTTCTGGCTAGCTACCGTATTTTCTCGCATATAACCCGCCCCTGCATGTAACCCGCAGCTGGACTTTCCGTCGACGAATAAAAAAAAATATATCCCCGCGTATTGCCCGCATATTTTACACATAAAAGGATGAACCAAAGCTACTACTCAAGCAACATTACACATTTGTTTATGCAAAAGAAATTACCTAGCTGACTACGTAACTAGGTGATTTGCCCAATACATTTTTTTCAAGTTTGTCTATTGTTGAGCTCTGTGTGCAAAATAAGCAGTGTCAGTGGAGTAAAAGGGGCTTAGTCGCTAATAATGCTGGAGGGACATCACGTGCCAACGCGTTTTGCGAAGCTGCACTATAAGAAACACCTCGCATTAATCCGCACTTACTTCAATCCTGAAATTTTCACATTTTTGGTGCGGGTTATATGCGCGAGAATACGGTATCCTGGGAAAGGAGGCCCCCTTTACCTTATCCCAGAAGAAGAGGTATGCCGCACTCAGTTCCAGCTCGTCCAGCTGGAAGTGCCGCATCAGGGGCACCCGCACTGCGTTCAGGCAGGCAAACAGCCAGCACCGGCCGGTCACCTTCTGGTTGGTGGGTGGCCGCCCTTCCACATCCACCTGCAGCACCCACCAGGACAGGGGCAGCCTGTTCACTCCCGCCCTTTCAAGACGCCTCAAAATGCAGTGCAAAGAAAGTTTCTCAATGAAAGGTCGGAGAGCAGTGATAATTAAAAGTGCTAACATACAAGTGAGCTCTTAACTAACACAACCAAGAGCTTAATTAATATGAGTTAGGAAGCAATACGGCCAGGTGGTTCTCACTAGATTCTCGCATGTGCGTGCCCCGCACACTAACCTTCAGACCCTTTTCTTTCAGTGTTGGCCACTGAGAGTACCTGGACCCTGTGGCCACAACGACACATATCCAAGTCTAAGCCAACATGACAGCCATTGAGCGGAGTGTCCTGTCTCTGCCAAAAACAGCAGTTGTACTTTGTGTTGTGAATTGCCTATACCTCTCTGGTAGTAAAGCCATTCCTTGTTGCTGAAGCGTTGGAGTGTCTCCTAGTGAGAGCACTCCGACCCAGGCAGAAATCCCTGTTGCCATATGGCTAGTCAGGCTTGGTAGTTGTTGCTACGGCATAGCTAGCCGAGTTCGTTTTCCAGAGGAGAGATATCCATTAAGCTAGTTTCGCAAAGACCCCCTAACTTAGTTTATAACTACAGTGGTAGAAAAGATATATCTAAACAGAAAAAAAAAAGATAGGGGGGAGGGGTGTGTAAATCACCAATGCTGGTGACAGTAAATCACTGATGCTGGTGGGGTGATGACACGTCATCACCCCGCTACAAAGAAGGTGCCACTAGCAATCATCATCATCACCAGCTGCCACACTAAACTTGCAGAGCTGCCAACATGCTAGCTCGGAGACAAACATGCAGGGGGCCCTAGGGCAAACTTGCCTTGTGTGACACCACTTGATTCAGGTGAGCCGATGTGCGCTTCAGGCACAGGTCCTTGATGTCTACCTTGGCACAGACATTCTGCGCCAGGCGATTTCTCGGGTCGTTCTCAAACTCCTTCTGGAACTTCTCGAGGGTCTCCTTCTGCAGCGCTGCACAATTCAATTTTCCCCAAGTTCAATTCAATTCAACCAAGACGACGGCACCGTGGAGACCACTAGAAAATGCTAGCAACTGCGTCTGCTAGCACCGCAACACGTCTTCCCCTAATGTAATCGATGGCACAAAGCGACATCACACATAATAGTGCGTGCATAAACAGAAGCGCGGCCTTTGTAGTATCGTAATCAACTCTTGATATGCTGCTATTACTTGGCAAGTGAAACACATAGGTTTTTAATCTGGGGTAGCAAAGCATCTCCTAAAGGAAACTGGTGTATGTCAAAATCTGATTTTGCTTTCCAGTTGCTATAAACACATGAGGCTTGTCCGGCAGGAGCTGTCTAGGATTGCAAAACACCGAACAGGACTAGTATGCTTGGGAAATCTACAAATGGCTGGCGAACTAGGATAAAAATTCGCAAACTGAACAAGTTTAATAAGCTGATTCGGTGCAGCCATCACAAAATATTTTTAAAGAGCTGCCTTTGAAGTGACATGTACCAAAGCAAACATTAGTGCAACTTGACCCAGCATTTCCTGTACAGAAATGCTCAATTTGCAGATTTTTACTAATACAATTTGGCGTTTTTTATGTGCGTGTGATGAAACACTTCATTGACCAGCCAGTGGGCAATAAGCTGAAATGTGACATGAAAATGGCTGGCCTCTCATTCAAGAAAACTGTCAAGCAAAGGTAAAACAGTGGAACAAGTTGTGCGCTTAAAAACTGTCCCTGTTTTCATGCATATCTATTGGTTTGATAGACAGCAATTGTAACAAACAATAAAACAATTAATAATACGCCAAGTTAACTAGGTAACCCAATGCACCTAACTTAGCTTCACACATCATTTCAGTCAGCTAATATCGTAGGCTTTCAATCCTATTCAAGCATTTCAGCCATTGGCACCTTCACTAGTGCACTTTTTGTACTGGACATTTTCTGGACTAATCTGCCTTTTTCGGTCCCTGCATTTATGCCACCCACTAATGGACACGGCGAGGTCACTTTTGTCATACCCTAGTCGACAATGCAATCATTTCGTTACTTCCTGCAAGCCACGTCCCAGCCTATCCACTGCACTAGTCTGGTTCTCCCCACAGTGACTGTGCAAAACATAGCAAGATAAAAACAATACTCTGCCAGCCAGGAGGCAGCTGGCGTGCATTGCAGGGAATATCTTGTTTTTGTCTGCACTCCTCCGCGCTTCAGGTACACTATATAAAATAATGATAAGAGCGGCAGCAACAGTTAATATTTTTAGCCCCTTGTAAAAACGCCGGCACAGGGCTGCAGAAACGCGCGTAGCAACACGGGGCGATAAACCGAAGCGTTTACGTCAAGCAAGGCGTGCGTTGCGAAAGAAAAATCTGTTTGTTGAGAAACGGCACGAATACGGCTAAACTAGCGTAAATTGCCCAACAAACTCAAAGAGGCCGGAAAGTTCAGAATGAGAAAAGCAAATGCAGGCTGCAAAGGGTGGTAGTCATGCACTGCTCACCTAAAGCCATCACGAACGTTGGTGCTTCCGGACGACGAAAGGCGTACAAATAGCTACTTTTTCACTACTGCTGAGTGAGGATTGGCAACTTCGCTGTATTTTCTTCCCCTAAACTCCGTTCTACAGTCAGGCGTGCTGATAGGACGAGATGCGGCCAGTAAGTAGCCGGCGCCAAATGCCAGTGGGAGACGTCGAATGATGCTCAGCTGATACCAGCGCTGCTCCCGGCAGGCAGGCGGAGTCCAATCAACGCAGTGCACTACGCCCTTCTGCGACGTGTTACAGGTGCTGATGTCGTGCGACAGATGAGAAACGAAATCCGGAGAGCACCACCAAACCTACAAAGCGTTTTCTTTGTTTTAGAATTTTAGGTGCTTCTCTGGGTGTGTTTCGTTTTCTTCTTTTTTGTTAAATCACGCAGCAGTGTTGCCAACCATGAAAGCGTTTTCCGCCGTTGGTTGAATTGTGGGACCATAATTGAATCGGCTGAATGCCAACGAAGGTTGGATGCTACGAACAACGACACCGGTTCCATCTCCGTGGTCAAAAACGTCAAGGCGCCGAGGTCTAAGACGCCGAGCGCTCAGCATCGAAACCGCGCATTATGGAAGGCGCATGTGAACAATGAGACCCCCATGTGTTCCCGGTGTTACGAATCGGCCCGCCGCCGTACTTTCCCGCATCACTCCTCAGCTGTGCGGCGAAGCCACTGCGTGCGCCTTTGAAACAGGTCCCCTCTTGTCAGTGAATCATACTTTCACGTCTCGACAAGCACGGGTCAGACGCTTCGCTTTCGGCGTATTTCAAAACTGCGGCGGCTGCCGGCGATGCTCGTCTCAACGCTCTTCAAGGACACAGAGGCCCCGCGATCGCAGCGGAGTCCTCCTCTCTCCCCTCTCCCGGACTCAACGTGCGCCGAGTCTATCGACGGCTCACGAACTCTGGAAAGAGCGTTGTGTGTGTCTGTGACGTTCGTGGCGTGTTGCCGCTTGTTGGCGTTTTGACCGTTACCGCTTTGGGTATAAATAGACCCCCGCAAGCGCTATAACCCATTCCTGTTAGAGCAGAGAATCCATGCTGTCACTCTGCTCGAGTCCTGTATTGTAACCTCGCCCGTCGGGGCATTGTTCTTTGTCTTCGGCTCACCTCTCGCTATGAAGTAAACAGTTATGTACGTTAGCCTGCGTACGGCTTCTGGACTTCACGGCTGCAACAGCGGCTGGCCGCTCGCTCTACACGTACGCTACCACACGTATGCCGGAGCTAGGCGGCAGAGTACGGAGCTCGGATCGGGTGCCCCCATTCGGTCGCAACTCCGGTAAAGATAGTGTTTGCACAGTATCTTTGAAGGCTAGGCAGGATCTAGGGACACTATAGCCGAGCGCAAGCGACAAGCCCGCCGAGACGACGAGAAACAATTCATACACTCGAATTTCATCTCGGAATTGGTTTCAAACGCCAGGTTTTCTCCTGCAAGTGCGCGCCGGCTGGCAAGAGATAGAGACTTACAATCTTTGAATACACTTGTACACTGCGTGCTTCGCCCCTCTTTAGTTCAGATGGCCCGGGATTCTCGATTTTTACGCTGCTCGAGACAAAGCTGGGTTTGCAATCTGCTCAATTTTTTTCTCGAGTTCGTAAATGTATATTGGTCTTGAGCAATGAATGACTCCCGGACCTTGGATCCCAGCAAACCGCAGTGAAAAGGGGCCTAAGGCAAGCCGCAGTCTGGGTGTTCATAGACTAGGGATTCCCTCCACCGGGCGAGTGCACCGCCATCAGCACTTATGATCACTAATATTTATTCTCTCTAGAGCGCCTTGGCCAGCTCTTCCCTTGACGTCCAGCGCAAGTTGGTGGAGAGGGCAGAAGATGCGGCCCGTGCCAATGGACTCCTGAAATGAGGAGGCCACTCTAAAGACTCTTTACTAGGGAATAATAAATATGTTTATTCTCTCTCTCTCTCTCTCTCTCTCTCTCTCTCTCTCTCTCTCTCTCTCTCTCTCTCTCTCTCTCTCTCTCTCTCTCACCGATTGCCGAGCCGCTTGAAGCAACTACCTAAATGGACGCATGACGCAACCCGCCTTGATAATTCTACGAGCGAACAGAACTGCAAATAAATTTGGTCTCCAGGCATGGCCTCCGCGATCGGCGCGGCGCCGGCAGCCGATCGCGGAGGCCGTGCTCCAGGCGACGAATCCCTCGATGGTAACTGTAGAGGGCGCTACACGCCATTCTTGCTATATATTATTGTGACCAAAAAAGGTGGGCGCCATTCGTTCAGCTAGCACTGCTCCAGTCACTGGTGCGTGCTCGGCTAGCAGCCGTCAGCACTCATGTCTACAGTAACGAGGCGGCAGACGCCGCTGCCCGCGCTCATAGCGGCCGCAAATGTCCATTCTCCACCCACACCGATCGACTTCCGCACCACCTTAGGGCGATTGCAAACTAACTCCTACACACATAACAATCTTCTATACATGCCATATCCCACTTGATACACCGAATTCATTATACCCCAAACCAGGCACCTAGGTGTGTACCACGTGGTATGGGAGTGTCAGCAACCCCCAACCCTCACCGCTAAACCCAACCCTACCTTTGAGCAGTGTGGGGAGCTGCTGACCAGCTCCGACCTCTCAGACCAGCAACGCTTGGGGTAGAAGGCAATGAGTACGGTCCAGGCATGCCGGACTAAGGAAGCCTCCCACCGGGCAGGTGACAAATATTCGTCATCCTCATCTCTCTCTCTCTCTCTCTCTCTCTCTCTCTCTCTCTCTCTCTCTCTCTCTCTCTCTCTCTCTCTCTCTCTCTCGAGGTATTTCGGAGCTTCACCCTTCCGCCACTGCGGGATGTTCCTTTCCTGTTCCTTTCCTGTTCCTTTTCTCTTCGGCAACAGGACCCACTACATAGCACTCATCCATTCTGGCGCTCCTCATCGGGGGATGACGCTCTTAAACCAACTTGATCACACTTAAAATTTAGCTTTCAAAGCCAGTAGGTTCGCATCATACTTGGTATGGCCGCTTGAGGAGATCTTATTTTTTATTTCTATTTTGTCATGTGATTTCTATTTTGCAACTCGGGTCATGCGTGGGTCATGTGACAAACATACGGGCTTACTGCACTGCCAGACTTACCCATCGTGCGCATTAACAGATATTGGCTTCAAAGTTCGCTTTCGCTATCGATTTAGCGTTGCGTATGTTTCTTTTTTCTTGCGGTTGTACGGAGGCGACGATGCGGTCGTTCCGAACCTTCCTCGCAGGCAGATAACTTTCGCTGTGTAATTTGCTGCTCAGCTAAAAAAAAGACCTTGTCCTCAAGGCAGTGGCGTAGCCAGAAATATTTTTCGCGGTATTTTATACCTCATCAGTAAACAACAAAAAGAAAGAGATCCTGCGCTCCAAGAAAATATGTCATTTTTGGAAGACAATGATGGGCGGTTGGCCAGCGCTTGAGATTGGTCTGATTAGTTCAAAGGGGTGCTGTAATTGGAAGACAATGATGAGTAAGAGAAAAAACAACCCGTACACTCCGTATGCGCGGGATGACAAATGATTGTACGAATCAGCTTGAGAGTCTTCGGGTGGCCATTATCAGCGTTATAGGCCCGTCGCGCCGAAGACGACGACAGCAAAGCGCCCCAGTGGCTCGACGCTCGCGCTCGAGAGGCTCGAGACAGACCGCGACTGCGTGTGCTCCCGCCCTGGGTTTCGTTATCGTCATGGTTCCGACGGGCTAGACGTCCGCAGTAAGTCGCGCCCGAGCGCCTTCAGTCTTCAGCACGCCTCCCGCGAACATCGTGGCGCGAAAACGCCAGGGACGGGGTCGCGCAAACCGGCCAGGACGGCGGCCCAAGGGTAGCCGCGCGCGGGGCTCGGCAGCCCGCGTTTCACGCTAGCCTATCGAACTGGGTCTGTGGAGGACGGAATGATTTTTAAACGAGCCTATAGGGGTGCGTGCGCGAAGGTTTGCGAAAGAATCCTTGCCTATGGCTTTTAGACTTTCGTGTTTTTAATCTTTCGGTTTGGTGATCAACGTGGTGCGGCGCCGTCGCAATTCGATTCGCGTCACGGCTGGCGTTACATCGTTGTCATCGCGGTGACGTGCGTAGTATTGCACAGCGCCGGAAATTCCGAGGGTGGCTAATTCACTCTACTGAGTAGCCGAGCGGTATTGTAGAGGATAGGGGGATAGTATGTGAGACGGACGGACGGGAGTTGGTCAGTCGGCGACTGGAGGTCGATGCTTGCTCGTTTACCCGGATTTATGAAGGCGACGTGAGGCCGTATGGCTTGATGAACGACCTGATCAAAGGCCTTTTCTAGTGTATTATCTCTATGCCTTTTCTACGTCTAGGGCCAGGATGGCTAAAGAGTGGCGTCTACTGGAGATCTGTGTATAGACGGTGTACGTCATCCAACGCGGCATCCAAACGTGTGCGGGGAAAATAATTTTGTCCTCATTATAGGTATTTAATCGGGAAAGTACAATCCGCTCTAACCCTTCCAGATTTTGTCATTCCTCGCCGCGATAAGGTTCCACATAGACCACTTACATTTTGCAGCCTTACGTAATGCTCGGCTTGGCCCAAATATTCGAAATTTTTGTCACATTCGTATACACGCTCCGCACGCACATTGTTCGTCCCCTGCTGCTGCTGCTGACCGGTGCGAATTGTCCGTTCCGGATTGAGCCTCGCCCTCACCGTCGTCTACAAGACCTTCGCGACGATAGCCTTCGCGGACATCTTGCGGCGACGTCCAACTCTACCCCGAGTTTCCAGCTGTGTGCTATCACCTCTCCTGAGCGAAAGATATCACGAGACTGCTATTTGGAAGCAGAAAATACTACCGCGCTTTCACCTCGTCTTTTCCTTGGCCGTCCAGCGGGGTGGTCAGCCCTTGATTGATGATCTGATACCTAGTTGGTTCTTTTTACGTGCCGATTGCACTTGACGACTGCTCTGACTATCGCAGGTCAACGCCGTCATGGCCAGCGCTGGCGGGGCCAAAACCGACATGGCGGCTGGGATCACGGACAACAAGTCCGGGGTTCCAGGCCGGCCCAGCAAAGTCTCGGCGAACCTGCGCGCAGAGGAGGCCGCTTACCAGCGCGATATCCTGGGCAAGGATGTTCCGGTTGCCCCGAAGGTGGATCAGGATGCAAAGCACGACATGACGAACTTGCTGCAGAGAGAGGAGGCCCGGCTCGCAAGGATCGGCCAGCATCTGGACAAGCCCGACGAGCTGGAACAGAAGCTGGGAGAGCAGACGACCGCTAGGCTGAACCCCGACTCTGAGTTCGCGTCGTCGGGGGGCAACGTCAAGACGGACATGAATATGCGCATGAGCGGACAAGAAAAGGCGCCACCTCCGGCCTCTGCGGGCAAAGCGAGCCCCAAAGCGGCCCCTGCCGCGGCCGCTCAGGCTGCTAAGCCGACGGCCGGCACGACCGGTACGACTGGCCAGTCCGCGAAAACGGACATGGGCGCCGTCATCACTGACCGCCGGTCGCACATGGACGAGCTGAGCAAGACGCTGCAGAGCCGGCTGAAGAGGGAAGAGGAGAGCTACGCGCGGGAGCATCCCGCGGAGAAGCGATCTGCGGCGGGGGCCGGAAAGCCGAGCGTTGCGGGCGGCGCCGACCGGCCTCGCGCGTCCCTGGGTGGCGAGCGTGTCCTATCTCCGAGCGCTGCTCCGGCCAAGAAGGGCTTGAGGGCCACCATATACACTCACGAAGAAGAAACGTCCTCCTCCGAGGAACAGCCTCGCAATGCTTGCTGGTTCATGCCAGAGAGAGTTCAGCGGATGTTTGACACCGGCATGGAGAGGATCTGCGGACCACGACCGAAGCGCCCCTACAGGCCACCCATGCTAGAGATGGAAGTCGAGGAGGACGACTACGACCCGTACGCAAACTTCGCGGCGACCGCAACCGAGCACCGTCCTGCAAAAGGCCGCGCCACGAGAAGCCGCATGGGACGCCGACCCGTGTATCCGGAAGAAGACGACTTTGAAGTCATGTTCCAGAATGAAGTGTTCATCGGCGGCGATGGTGGCCCACAAGGGATGTACGACGACGGAGCAGGAGCAGGCTACGATGAAGGGAGCACGTACGATGAACAAGCCGATGACGCGTACATGGACGGCATGATGTACCGAGGCAACCAGGGCATAATGTACGGACCGGCTATGATGCAACCCATGATGCAGCCTATGATGGGGCAACCCTTGATGCAGCCGATGATGCAACCCATGATGGCGCAGCCGATGATGGGGCAGCCCATGATGGGGCAGATGGGACAGGCTCTGATGGGTCAGCCTATGATGGCACAGCCCATGATGCAGGCCATGCCGTACGGCTTTGCGCAGCAGCAGGTGGCAGGCACAATGGACCAGTACGACCCTACCCAGAGCTTGAACAACCAGCAGGACCACATCGAAGTGACCGCTTCGGGCAGCGATACTAACGTCGTTTGGACAAACAAATACGAGGTGCCGATCGACATGGGGCCTCAAAGGACCGGCTCCAACATTCGCATCGAGCAGCACGTGAGGGTCAAAACGCGGAAGGAGCAGTCGTCGTCAACCGAGTCGGACGAGGTATCGGGAATGAAGACGGCCGCTGTGCAGACCAAGCGCAGTGGACCTGTGTCTACGACAGCGCAGACCGACACGCCCCTGTCAGACTCCAAGGGCGTTTCCGCGCGGGCGGACACGGACGATGCCGCCACGCAGCGCAACCGGCAGCCTGAGAGAGGTGTGGACACGCAGACATACGGCACGTCGCCTTACGTTATGGGGGCCGGCATGCCCTTCATGAATCCATTTATGAACCCTTTCATGATGAGCGCCATGGGAATGGCTCCTCCACCAGTTCCACAACAGCCGCTTGCTCCCCAAACAGGAAGTCCTCCTCCCCCGTCCTCACCCCCTTGTGAGGAGTGCGCGCAGCTCAAGTCGTGCTGCGACGAAGTGCCTTTCGAAGAGATCAAGAGGAACATTCAGGAGGACATCGTTAACATTAAGAGGGAGAATATTAATGTCAAGATTAGCGAAGAGGACGCGAAAATCATAGTCGCCCGTCCAGACTCGCCGTACAAGCTCGTCTACCTCATCCCGCAGCGGGCGGAGGTCGTCAAGGAAGAGAAAAGCAGCCAGACAGGGCAGGAGGACAAAAACAAGCAAGACCCTGGCTCCAAGAAGCCCAAGGAGAAGGGCGAAGGGGGCGAAGGGGGCGAGCAGGTGATCATGGCTTCGATTAAAACCAAGGAGTGCCAAGTCAACGGGAAGCGCGTGCGCACCACCAAGGCCGTCCGCATAACGCAGTCGGACGACGAGAAGAGCGCCGCTGAAGCCAACGAAGAGGAGGAGTCGAGCTCTTCGGACAACGCTCGTTCGAGGTCCAAGCGCAGGTCGCGCTCAAAGAAGAGAGCCAAGCGATCCCGTTCGGACGGCGCGTACCCACGCAGCCTAACGATATCGTTGGGGCGCACTAGCTCTACTACGGACCGAAGCCGGCACCTCAGCCGCAGCCGCAGTCCCAGCGCGGCTCCCCCTCCGAGCGATGCCTCCACACACCCCCGAAGCCCGAAACGCTGGCAAGTCGTCGCCCACCGCGAGAGCAGCATCAGCACCTCGAACGGGTCCTTCGCCGCCGCCTCTTCCAACGTTGAAATCGCGAGTGTCAACGCACGGCCGTCCAGGGCGCAAAACAAGCACGTTCTGCGAGAGAACGAGCCGCCCAAGATGAAGGGCTCTGGTTACCGCCCCTTCCCGTCCTCTGTCACCAACATCGTTCGCGATCGCTATGAGCGGCCCGAGGTCAAACCCAAGGTGAACAGGGTGTTCGTGGAACGCGTCTACCCAGAGCGCCCGGGGGGCCCCCGCATGAGCCCGCGAAGGGAAGTGGAGGGCGAGGCCCACTCCCCTCGATCGGAGAGGGGAGGCAGGGCCTCGCCCCCGCAGCGCCGGGACGACAGGCCCGCGGGGGGCCTCGTCTGCAAGCCGCCCAAGTCCGTCTCGTCCGTGTTCCAGGCAGCCGCAGAGGGCCGCTACCACGGCGCGGGCCGCTCCATGAGCTACCTGGACGCTGAGAGGATCGCCAAGCAGATCGCCCAGCAGATCGCCCCGCAGATCATCGCCGCCCGCCAGAAGGAGCCCATGTCGCAGAGGTCGGGACAGGCGTCCGCGCTGCAGGGCATGATCCAGGCGGCTCAGCAGAAGCCTCAGCCTCAGCAGCACGCCCGGCACGAGCCGACGCCCCGGTACGAGAGCCTGTATCCGAACAGCAGCCGCTACGCCGCCAAGTCGCAGCTGTCGCTCGAGCGCATTTCCAGCGCCCAGGGCCGCACGACCGATTTCAAGATTTCTCGCTTCGATCAGGCCGGTGCTGCGCACTCGCTGAGCCAGAGCTCCCCGCAGCGCTACCACGCTTCCGACTACCCACGTCCGCTGAGCCAGGCCAAGCGGTCGGCCACCATGTCCAGCGTGAATCGCGACCGGGGCCGCCCGGGCCCGCAGCAGCCGCCGCGCGCCGGCTACGCGACGGCGTCCGGTCACGGGAGCCCGCCCCGCTTCATCCTGCCCGTCCAGGTGCAGCTGACGGGCAAGGCGAGCGGGGCCGGGGTCTCGTCGAGCGCGTACGCTCCCGGCGCGCGGATCCCGGTGCACGGCGACCTGTATCCCGAGACGACCCGCTCCAAGATGATGCACCAGCAGGAGCAGCAGTCGAGCCTCCAATTGGGCCGCAACGGCATCGAGCCCGACTTGTCGAGCCCTCCGCACATGTCGGGACCCGTGACGTGCCACGCCGACAAGAAAAGGGCCTTCTACAAACGGTACCCGCCATCCTTGTCTTTAAAGCGAACCAGTTCTCTAGGATTCGTCGTAACGAAGTGCGGAAAAAAAATCATTTTGTAGTTCAAGTGACCGAAAAATACAAGTTCGGATCACACAATTAAGAGGTAGCTTTGTCCCAGTGGCAATGAAACAATTACGCCAGATAATCGGGAAACTAGAATTATTGCCACTCACCAGGCACTTACTCGTCCAGCCCTAATGGCGTCACAAGGACATTTGTGATTGGCAGTCGCTGACCAAAGCCACCGCACAGGAAAACGAAGGTTTAGAGATGCCTCCGTTTTAAGGGCGAAGCACCTTAGGACCTCGCTGTGTCCGGGGTTTGGCGTCCGTATACACAGTGTTGCGCATGCGCTAGGAGCATTGGATTGGATTGGATTTGGATTTGGATTAGATTGAAATCGATTGGATTGAAATGGATTGGGTTGGATTAAATTGAATTGTATCGGATTGGATTGGATGTACAGGGTGTTGCGACGATAATTGGAACACTTTAAAAATTTCTCCTGAGCGAACCGCCGCTCTGTTCGCGCTCAAACCTGCCGCGAACGTCGAAATTTGTGGTCTATTTTGTTTGATACCGGGAGCAACGATGGTACTTACCTGTGTATTCTGAAAATAAATAAAAACGATTTTCGCCTATGGGAAAATGGCGGCTGATTTGGACGCGCGAGCCAGCGCAAGTTGATGTTGGAACGACGGGACCACCTGCAGAGTTAAACGCATGTTTGGGATTCACGTACGGAGCCAAATGGTGCAGCAGACGATCAGAAAATGCACCTAGAAATGAGCTAACAGACGATCAGAAAACCCGGTTTTCGGGCTCGCACGTCCAAATCGCCGCCATTTTCCCATAGGCGAAAATCGGGTTTATTTGTTTTCAGGATAAACAGGCAACTCGGAATATTTTGTTGTTAATTTACAATACCTTATTTTTATCAAGAATCAATTACTGCCATCTAGTTTGGGCTCTAACTTCTCAAGAAAACCTAAACAAACTTCATAAGCTTCAAAAGAGGTTTTTACGGGCGGTAGAGGACGTGCCAAGTACCTATCATACGCGCTCCTTATTTGAAAAATACAACCTAATGCCAGTAATACAAATGTACGATTTTATTTTGTCAAAGAAATATAAGCAAGATATCAAAAACTGTAACCCGTTTCTAAAGCAGTTGGCAGATTTAGTACTTAACCAGCCTAAGTATAAGTATAATACCCGAAAAAATGAAATGTGGAATGTTCGAACCTTTAGAACCACATACGGTCTTCAATCGCTGGGAAATAAACTTCCACGATTGCTAAATGAACTTTGGGATAAAGAAATTGACTTAGAAAAAGTCACCTTTAAACAACTACGAAGTCATTTTCTCCTGGCGACATGATCACTTGCTCTGTAACTTGCAATTTTCCTAAAAATGTATTTTTGTATCCTGTTTTTTTATTGACTTGTATTTTTGTATACTGCTCTGTGTTTTCCTGCGATACGTTTGGTGGTGTCTTGTTTGTTTTTTTCACTGTTTCGGAAAATGACAATGTATTTGTGGTGTTTGCCAAAGCGATAAATTAGGCATTTCCTTTCTTTATGATGCTGTTTTTGTGTTTGCAAGGCAAGTACGCCTGTCTTTCGCATTGCGAAATCGATTATTTGTTTCTAGCATTATACGCACCAATGCGCTTCACCTGTACAGTGTTTGTTGCTCCTTTGTTCTTTTTTTTTTCTCGTAGACTTTCTCGTATGCTTCACTTGTATGTATCACGCGTATTATTCTTCTCTTTTTTTTTTTTTTAAAGGCTAATGCGCCTACATTTTTCGCATTTTGTGAAACTATATTTTGTTCAAGCATTACACGTTTCGTTTCATTACACATGTACAATGATGATTCTTCTTGTAGTAGACCTGTTTATTTCACGCGTATGATCCGGAATATTTTTATGAAAGTGTGACGGCTGCTGCCATGTGTTCGGGGAGAGGGAGGGGGGCCTGCGGCCTTGTCAAGCTGGCATCACGCCAGCTTTTTCTGCAGGTCTCCTGCATCATGTATCCTTGATGCCAAATAAAGTCATTATTATTATTATTATTATTATTATTATTATTATTATTATTATTATTATTATTATTACTACCGTCGTTGTTCCCGGTGTCAAACAAAATAGACCACAAAATGCGACCTTTGTGTGAAGTTTGAGCGCGAACAGAGCGCCGGTTCGCTCAGGAAAAATTTTTAAAGTGTTCCAATTACCGTCGCAACACACTGTACACACGCGTTGTCACTCATTTACATGCGTGAGTGGGCAATGCCACGGGTGATTTACGGTAAGAACGATTTCCAGTGCTTCACCCATTCGTCACGATTCACTTCGTGGAGATGCGTGACTTTTTTTTGTGACCGCACAGCTTGAATGCAGTTCACGAACCTATAAATCTGTTTTTTTTATTACGTCACTGATGACGTTGGATAGAGAAAAACTTTTAAGTTATTTTTACTCGTTATTATTATTATTACTATCTTTGTGAGAACAACGTCCTACGGGGCCAGAATAGAGTAAAGCGAGTTAAAACAAGGTTGCGGCTTGTTTTGTTTTCCTGGTCCCTCTGACGTAGACGCAGCACAAACGAAGTTAGGGGACTTCGGCATTGAGCTGCATTTCACGACCAGAAAGAGTAATCTACCTGCATCTTTAAACTCTTAACAATCTACAAAAAATGGCAAGTATGTATCGGAACTGCATAAAATGCGTAAACATTCTTCTCGGCCACACTCCTATATTCTGAGCCTTTTTACGGTAGGTTTTGCTTTAATACACAAGTGCATTGATAAGCAGTTTTATGAAATCCCATATATGCCTCTGCATCAACGTGAATTTTAAAATGCGAAAAGGTAAACACTTCGAGGGTATGGGTCGCTGATTCGCGGTGCAGCAGTCTGCCCCACATTTCTTTTTTATCAAGCAGTAATACATAAGACGCCATTGCAAAGCCAAAATAGTATAACGGGTTGAAAAATAGAATGCTAGAATTTCAACTTTAACGCAAGATAATTGACAAAAATATATTCGTTATTTTGACGTTCCCTCTGTGCTGATTTAAAATGCTTGTATGCTTCAGACCGCCTGCACACATGCAGCTGCCCAGGGAGTGATGCCTTGTTTGCGCAGCAATACCTCTGCGCGCGACCAGCAGCAACATACTATTTCAATACTGGTACACGTTCCTTTTAGGTGCGGAGTACCTTAGGACCACACAATGTCTGTCCGCGTCCGTGCGCATAGCATTTACAATCGCAAAAAATCACACAGGCACCAGCAGGATTCGAGCCTGTGTCTGGTAGACCAGACATGTAGAGTTAGTGTCAGTCGTCTCGCCCATTGGGCTACGACCATTGGGCTACGACCGTGAGTTACTACCCGAGAGTCAAACGGCTTACTCCCTCGCCTGTAACGGTGCGGAGTATCTTAGGGCCTCCCAATGTCCGTTAATGTCCATCCGCGCGCACACCATCATCAAGCGAAAATCAAGCGAAATTCGATTTGAGCCGTGAGTTGCAGTTTCATTTAGGGGATAATCAAGGTGAAACTCACGGCTCAAATCGAATCACGGTCGGGGCGCGAATCGGATGTCACCCTGAGCGCAACTTAAATGTCATTTCGAGTCCCCGTACTCCGCATCTTCGCCATCATTCATGGAATGGAGATGCTGCCATTTTTTCTAGTTGTGACACGACGAGGGTGCCGATAGGGTTGATTATCTGAAGTGAAAAAGTGCCTGAGAGGTTACAAAATGTGTGGTACGCGAAAGGGAAAAGCCCAGAATGACACTGACCGCCCATTATCCGTTATTTTTAACAGCCGAGCTGTTTCGGCGATAGCGAAAAAAAAAAAAAATCTCCAGAACTTCAGAGAATTATCTACTAACGCGTAGCATTCTTATGCCGCTTGTCTTGAGTGCGAGTTTTTTTTCAGCCATTTTTTTTTTGTTTTTCTTAATCCTGTCCGACCAATTATCTCCATTTACGTTGTAATAATTAAAAGTGGGACTTTCGCGAAATCTGCATTATTGTGGGAAAGCAGGGCGTTACATGGTTCGCAATTTTCCTTATATTTTATTTTTGTTATTTTTTAGTGTTTCAAAATTCCTTTCTACCAATTGTCTCATTATGCTAATATAACGATTACAGGTGAAGCTTTCGTGAAATCTGCATTATTGTTGAAATGCAATGCGTTATACCAGTTACACGTTTTGCCATTTTCAGTACTTTTTTCATATTTTTTTTTCTTTTTTAGCTTATTCAAATTTCGTGCGAACACTCATCTCCATTTGCGTTGTTCTAACGATCCCATTTGGAACTTTGCGAAATCTGCATTATTCTGGTTCGCCATTTTCCGTAATTATTTTATATTTTTTTCTTATTCGTTTTTTCAAATTTTCGTTCGACCACTTATCCCCATTTACGCTATTGTAACGATTACAAATGGAACTCTCGCGATATCTGCATTATTGTGGAAATGCAGGGCGTTACACGGTTCGCCAGTTTTGGTAATTAGCTTATATTTTTCTTTTTTGTTTTTCGAAATTTCGTTTTACCAAGTATCTCCGCTCACGATATTATAACGATTACAGGTAGAACTTTCGCGAAATCTGCATTATAGTGGAAAGGTAGGCGTTACACGTTTTGCCATTTTCCGTAATATTTTTGTACTTTCTCATTTTTCAGTTTTTCGTAATTTCGTGCGACCAGTCATCTCCGTTTACGCCATTATAGCGATTACAGGTGGAACTTTCGGGATATCTGCATTTTTGTGGAAGTGCAGGGCGTTATACGGGCCTGGCTAGCTGTGGGGGTACTCGGCAAAGAATGCTACGCATTAAAAAAGAAAACTGCGCCGCCTGTAAAGGGTGCACCACCGCAGATAGGGCATTGTAACAGTGAAGCCGGCTTTCGCTCCTGCTCGAGTGTTGAGCGCAAGAGGCATATGCGCACGCGCACCCCTTACTGTTTAACTGGTGATAGTCTTTCTCGGGCTACTAAAACGCAAAAAGAATTGGCGCAGCTTGGACTAGTGGTTCAAGTCCGGAGAAACAGAGGAGCTCGGGGTCGACCTGCTTATCCCCCCCTGGGATCGGCTGTCAGTATCGGGGACCGACTAAACAGGACCTCACCCTTAGGCACTTAGTCTAACCTAAAAAGAAACATCGCAAAACCTAACAAAACTTAGAAAAGCCTAGCAAAACCGAAAGAAGTTGGGTCGGCTCCCAGCTCCGCTATTTCTTCAACCTTGCACCACTAGTGCAAGCTGCGCAATTTTAAAAGACGATAGTCTTTTTTGGGCTACTTAACGCAGAAATTTTGGTCTGTCTGTCTGTCTGTGACTCTGACTCGATTCAGCCACCCGGCCAAAGCGAAACAAAAGCTGCGCAATAGTTTTATATATACTCACAGCCAAATCTAAACGTCTAAGTCCGGTGTCAATGTTCATACTTGTCGATATTGTTGGACAAGAACAAGGCATTGCGCAAATATAAGGCAGCAAATGAATACATAGGTTACATTTGCAGTGTTCCTTTATTAAAAAAAATCATGGATGCTTGGTTTTTGCGATAGCAAATGAAATACTACATCAACTGCAGAAAACCGTCGCCTCCTGTTGCCCTCGCCACCCCCTGGCGTCACTTAAGAAGTCAAACGGCAATAGCAACGAAAGGTTTCACTTGATAGCATCCATGTTCCACTTGGAACGCTCGCGGAGTAGGGCAACGTGGTTCTATAAACGCTAAAGTATGGCGCCTCGATGCACGCGCGTCTGCGCCGTACGGCAGCGCTTTCATCGATACACCCGACTTGGAGAAGTGGAACTCGGTAATTTAAATTGACTTGAGCAAACCTCTAGCGTGTTATCTTGGGAGGAACGAGACGGGAGAGGAACATCATGAGAGGTGAGTGCGAAAGAGAATGGAGGCATTTACTTGGCAGGGGCGCCAGTCGACTATCGTCTTTCGTCGACATTTGCAACGAAAGGAGCAGATACGCGGCCATATTTTTTTTTTTCTGGACACACCACTGCGCGAACGTACGGGCTGCTCGCCTCAGCGCCGCATTTTCCCCCTCGTCCACAGGGCGTACCGGCTGCGCATCCCATCCCACGAGAAGCAGGTGCTGACGTACGCGCTGGTGGCTCTCGTGGCGCTCATCAGCATCATCCTGGTCATCAACACGCTGGGAAAACGCCGCCCTAGCGCGTACTGACCCCTCGCTGCAGCGCCAGGCGACCATCGCGTCAACCGTCGTCACTGGTGGGCGCTCCAGCCATCGGGGCAGTGTCCTCGTCGGAGCGAGTGCGAGCAACGGGGCCGGAAGCAGCTTTGTAGCTGTCGCGGGAACATCCTTGCTTTTTCTAATAAAGCCCTGACTCCACTCCCGCCTTCGTTGTCTGCAGATAAGGCTGATTGCATTGCCTAATATCCTTAACAGAAAAAAAATTCACCATCTTCCCGTAGGGGAACCCTGAGTAGTATGCGAAGCAGCCATGGGGTAGACTCAAGTTCCCATTACTTCTTAGTTCGATCGCGGCGTTGCGGGAGGAGAATGAGGGGAGCGGAGCGCGCGCGCGCGTCATTTATACCACGTAGCTACAGTGGCGCCCCCAGCGGAGTATGCAGCGGCTACCGTCGCGTGCCTAACCCTTATCGGTTGGCCAATCCCTAGGGGCATCCTGCCACAATCATCAGTGGTGCCTGGCCAGGCATGCGCAGTAGGGGTGTGGTACTCGGGGTTCCCCTACGGGAAGATGACGACGGTGGTTGAACGCGAAGCTATCTCGTGATGGATTCTTTGCTTGGCCAATCCCTAGGGGCATCCTGCCACAATCATCATCAGCGGTGCCTGGCCAGGCATGCGCAGCGGGAGTGCGGACGGCGGACAACAACGACAAGGGAGGGAGGGACACAGCCCGAGCATGAGATGCTTCGCACCTAAAACTGGTTGACTCCTCTGTCACAGGAATCGGTAAAACACGAAAGTGAAATGTGCAGCGAAATCTGCAGCTGAGCATGATTTGCGGGTCGGCGGCTGTCTTGTGGGTGTGCTTGGCGAGCGACGTCCTGCTGGCGGGTCGCTTCGGCAAAAATCTACTGGCGTCATTTCCGTGACGGATATGACGTCAGTGAAATCTTGGGGGTATCCCGGCATAAAACACTTCCTCGTTAACCCTAAGTATAACGTGCTCTTAAGTACTAAAGGTTGCTTCCCCGCAAGAAGACCCTGTGTGCAGGGGTGCACCCTTTACAGGCGGCTTGCGTCGTTGTACTGCGACGGATATGACGTCACGGAAATCTTCGTGTATCCCGGAATAAAACTTTCGTGTTAAAAGTGTCTGTCGTTGCAGTGTAGAGGATCCGTTTTAGCCTCTTGAGTCCCGAGGACAGTGATTCAAGACGGGCTTACGTCTCCGTTTTTTTTTTTTTTTCATCTTTGAACTGAACTGTAGGTCATGTTATGTTTACGTTAGGTTGCCTAGCTTTACGTTATCTAGAGCGATGTAGTGCCAGACGCGGCAATTTCGTTGCAAAACGGCGGTGGACGTCGACATAGTGGAGTGCTTATAGTACCGTCAGACGCCGCTCTAGACACGGCCAAAAAGAAGTGCTGCTCAGTAGTTATGGAACACTGAGTGTTGGAACTCTCATGAAAGAAACAAAAAACAAACAAAAATAAATGGAGGTAGCGTTGGTTCTAATACACACCAGCGGGTACGTACTCCCGCGCAGCTATGTGGACATTCAGGTAAACCTATGTCCACTCATCTCTTATTCCTCGCATACTGTGTCGCAAGCACGCCCTGTTGCTCACGTCAATGCGATACGAGATGAATGCCTGATAGAACTGCAACATGCCGTTCCTCCCTCGTCGTCGTGCACATTGTTGTACGGCTCCACACACGTTGAACACCTCGTTAACGGAATGTGTCGCTCGCGCGACAAAAGCTATTATGGCGTACCCACGAAACTGAATCCTTGACCCTAACCAGTAAATAACTTAAATGGCACATTTTTATTAAAGCGCAGCTTTAGTGTCCTCACTGATGCCGTGGTACGCCATTGCGCTGCAGGAAAGCCAACTTTCTCTGGCGACGATGATGATTGTGGGTGAGAGAGAAAAAAATTGGGGAGTGGTGTCCTTATTTCAGGACCCCATTCGTGATGCCAGCTGCGACAGCTCTTTCAACCAACCGAAGCTGGTCTTCCGGACTGGAACTGGACAGCACGCTCTCCCACTGCTCATAAGACGGACGAGAAATTCTGTCTAACTTGTGTTTTTTCTGACAACCCCACACCATATGGTAGAGCGGGCCAGACTCGCTACAAAACTGACACAGAGCGGAGTAATGGGCCGGATACAGTAGGCGCAATTTCGAAATGTGGGGAAAGGTAGTACCGTATTTACTCGCACAATGATCGCGCTCGCGTAATGATCGCACCCCTGAAGTTCGTCGTCAAAATACGACTTTTTTTTTGTTTCCCGCGCAATGATCGCACCCTAAACTTGCCGCAGCCATATGTCGTATGTGTGTCATCTAGCAGACGATAGTCGTGCTTACCTATGTTTCCTCCTCTTTCAAAGCGGAGATGGCTACGTTGTTGCCGCAGACTTGCCGATATTAGCGATATCGGCAAACATAAGTTCATTATTGCTGCGAAAGAAACTCTCACTAAATGCACATAGTGTACTCACAAGACAAAGAAAAAAAAAACATGCACTCAGCTTGCTGCGTCGGCAGCCGTGTCTGTTTTGATGTCCCGCAATGTGAAAGCAGCAGTCGGTTATTGGTCGACCAGTTCTCACCTCACAGCATACGCGTTCCGGCGCTTACCGAAATTCATGAACACACTGTATTTGGCGTCCCTTTGCAACGCGGCTGGCGTGGTGCGGGGAGTTTTTTTTATGTTTTTGTTTATTATGCTTATTGTGTTATGAGACCTATCGTAAAAATTCCTACCTGCAACTTACTTGCGTTTTCTGCACTGAAAGTGTTTTCGCGAAAAATTTACCTCACGTAATGAACGCACCCCTAAATTCGCATCATATTTTTGGAAAAATAAAGCGCGATCATTACGCGAGTAAATACGGTAGTCTGAAGCAGCCTGAGTAATCTAGTTCGTGTAGCAAAATTTAAACGCTTCCCCGCGAAGCTTAGCGACAGCTCCGTTACGCCCCCTCCGCTAAAGGTTGATGTGCAGCAAAGGGAGGAGGAGGTGACGCTGGCGTGCGACAGCGCGACGTAAATGGGCCTAACGTCATATGGTGAGTTGAAGATCGACAGCCGTTACCCCGGCAGCCGACGTAGGATGAGAATGGCGCTGCTCTGCGTACCGCAAGGCTGTAGCCACAGGAGGTTAGGCCTATCTTCCCGTTATAAGGTTTAGGACGTCAGGCCTAGCGTCACATCTTGGGGTTGAATCCCTCAAACCGGAACCCACTAAAAAATTGCTCACTTAACGCCAAGCAGCAGGTATCGATTCGCGCCGTACACTCCAAACCCAAACGTTAGGCCTACGCAGCGCCCACCTGAGAGTTGCCGTGGGTATTCTAGAAGAGTGATGCGTGCCTCCAGAATAGCTCATACTGGGAGTGCGGGATTGGCCAACCAAGGAATCCATCACGAGAAAGCTTCGCGTTCAACCAACGTCGTCGTTTGACGGAGGGGTGCATGATTTTTATCATAATCACCATTATCGTCATCATCATGATCGTCGTTGTTACCGCATCCATCCGGCCATGGAGGAAAGAAAAGCTGCATCTTACTATACGCCTCGAGATTCGCGATCGCTGCGCCGCCTGCCGCCGCTTCTCCGCGGCGTTTGCGGGATTAGCGCTGCGTGGCTGATAGGTGGTCATGCAGTGTTTTGGTTTTCTTTCGCTTCTCTTTGCCTTTCCGCGCTCTAAACAACTTGTTATGGTGACGTCTGTAAGCTAACTGCACGTTTAGGGCACTTAAAAAAAACAGCTGCGTCTTGGTAGAGCGCTCTAACGCCAACAAGAGCTACCCGGGGAGGCGGTTCTGCGCGCTTCTTGGCCGCTCTTGCGGGCGTCGGCGATGGCAGCAGCATATCACCGCTGTCACCTTCGAACACGTCAGCACAAGAGAATTCTATTTATTGTCGCCTCGTTTAGACCTGATATTGGCACTGTAAAAGGTTGGTTCGTTTTGCAGCGCGGACAACAAATGCGGCTTTGCTTCGAATACGTACGTCGTAGAAAAATATATTTCGGGGATGTGATAACCCAATAGCTGACAAAAACTTGTGCCTTTTATGGGAATATAAGCCACGCGAAAATATTAAGTACGGAAAAGAAAATGTTAAGTCAGATATGTGCCCACTCATGCCTTATAGTAAGAAACAAGGTATATGTTAATGAAACCACGGGAAAATGAATGGTCTGCAAGTAAGGAATAAATAGAATAGTACGGGAATAAAAAAAAAACGAGTGCAGCTTCTGAAATGCTGAAGACGTTTGTCTGAGCAATGTAGTAATCACCAGACCAACTAGATGCGAAATGCACTGATATTTCGCTAGACATGGGCGGGTGGGGGGGGGGGGGGGGGGGATGAGGAGGAGGACGCTCAACTATCGTTGTTTACAAATGCGGAGCGAAATCAACGAATAAACGTTTTAGTAATCACACACACAAGCTGCGTGTTCACTTTTCGTTTGTTTTTCGCTTTGAAAAACGGCTGATCACTCGGCGGACTCATTTTTTTTAAGAATACTGGGTAGGCAGTTCACAAGCGATACGAGGTGTCGTTGAAAGAGTTGATTGATTGATTGCAGGGTTTAACGCGCCGACGCAACGGAGACGATGAGGCACGCCGTAGTGGAGGGCTCCGGATTAATTTTGACCACCTAGAGCCTTAACGCGCGCCGAAATCTCGTACACACGGGCTCGTTGGAAGAGTGTCGTATCTGATAAGGGTCTCTGATTTCGGTTTATGCTAGATTCTGCAGTCTCCCTGTGTCATGACTCATATGACGGTGTTTCGAAGAAGAGTTTGGTCATGGACGCGGATTACTCTTTAAACCCATCTTCGCGCTTCTCGTGGAGGATAAATGTAACAGATGAATCTTTGCGAGCGCTCACCTCGCTCGGGACAAGACGACCCAGCAATAAATTTGTCGTCGTGTGCTGACTCCGGAGTGTAATTTTGCATTATCCATCGTACTTCTTTGGTACAATGTTTGTGAAATTTATGCCGCATTAGCTTGTTCATGGTACTGATCAATATCTGATATGTGATATTGGCAGGCGTAACTTGCGTGCTGTCAGGTATGAGTGCTCCGCTAGATTTTGTATGTGCACAAAGTCGATTTACATCATAGTGTGTATGGCCGCAACATGACCATCGGAGGAAAGACTGCTTACGGAGACACAGTCACTAAATTTCAGGGCAGCGGAATTGCAATCAGCTGCATGCAAATGCTGGCTTCGGGACGCCGGCCTGTGACACACGCCTGGCGCTCATATAGATCTCACTAATATCGCGTCATAAACGTTTATACTCTCGTGAACATACCACGCTTGCAAACAGAGTGCCTGCTCCACGTTATTCGGTATTTCGAACGCGGACAAACGGTAAATCGCTGTCTTGAACGAGCCCCAAAAGCAACGGCGACAGGGGGGAGCGGGCCGGGGACTCCCGCGCCTGCTTTCGAAACGGGCCGCTAGGGGGATTTCAGTGGCGCCCCTACAGGCCGCGCTCGAGGCGTATAGTACACTATTATCTGGCGTAGTAAAACAGGCATCTTTGCTCGGCCATAGCCTCCTGTATAACGCCTTTTATACGGGAGTATATGGCTCGGCTAACATCACCATTCTCTCTCTCTCTCTCGAGCGGGTCATAAACGTTCTGGGTACGGTAGGGAAAAGCCCGGGTTGGTTCTATTTTAACAGAGAGAAAGACAAATCTTTATTTATCGAGCAGGGGGGGCTGATGTTACAGGTTTCGCCCCGTGGAAGATATTCCTGGGATTTCATGGCTAAAATTGAAATCTCCTCCCTCCCCTGTTGAAAATAAACTGAAAAAAAAAAACTTTATTCTGGCAACTTGCGGCTACAGCTGTCTCCTTTTACGCACATTTCTAAGCAGGGCTGTTTGCTAAAGGAAAGAAATTGATTGATTGTGGGGTTTAACGCGCCGACGCAACGCAGGCGATGAGGCGCGCCGTAGTGGAGGGCTCCTGATTAGTTTTGACCACCTGTGGATCTTTAACGTGCGCCGAAATCTCGTACGCACGGGCGTTTTTGCTTTTCGCCTCCATCAGAAAAGCGGCCGCCGCGGCCGGGAATCGAACCCGCGACCTCGTGCTCAGCAGCGCAACGCCTTAGCCACTGAGCCACCGCGGCGGGTCCTAAAGAAAAGAAAGACAGAAATGCTTAAACTACTAGCGTGTGAAGATGCTGAAGAATGCCCTTTAAAGTACAAGGGAAAGCCTAATTTATGTATTAGGCTAACTAACCTGATCTATCCTGACAAACCTCGCACATTCTACAACATTACTTGCTCATATTGACAGCAATCATTTCGCCCTGCTAGACATTTACCCTCGTGTGTGAGAAAAAGCGGTGCACCAACCCCAGACCACTGCCGAGACACTTTTATACAGCACCGAATGAATTCATGATTACAAAAATAATATATGTGCATTTTATATGCAATATCCAAACGTTAGCGCACCCCAGGATTTTAGATGCAGAGCATCTGATTCACTCGCCTTGTCCCTCCGGCGTCGTCGTCGTTGTCGTCGGCGTTGTCCACCCCTCCCCCATTCTCCTCGCCGCGCCAGCTGCGCTCTCCGCCGCTCACCCCCTCTCCTCTCCGATAGCGAACACTCTCTCGCGAGGGTATACACCATTTTCCATAAGCAGCCGGGAAAGGA
The DNA here is from genome assembly GCF_048455015.1 of Haemaphysalis longicornis. NCBI lineage: Eukaryota > Metazoa > Arthropoda > Arachnida > Ixodida > Ixodidae > Haemaphysalis > Haemaphysalis longicornis. The sequence goes on from NW_027526422.1 coordinate 24,038,390, forward strand.
GGAAAATACTCTCAAACCAGTTCTCTCGGCGGCCGACCAGTGTTGCCTGTGCGCGCTGGGCTGTTAAAGGAGTACTGACACGAAATTTTTATATTACGTTTTTTTCGCTGCTATGCGTGCCTACCAGCCCACTAATCATAGAATGACATGATTAGACGGTCGAGCGCAGCGTAAACGTTCATTTACGGCGTCGTTTATTCGTGCCAGTTTCGGTTTCGACAAAAAAACGCCGAGCGGCCGCCATGACAGCATGTATCACATGGCGTCACCATTCTTGCCGTATCGCTGCCTCTCTGGAAGCGCGCGCGAGCGAGCGCACGCGCGCGCCCAGACCGGCCGAGGCCTTCGCCGTCCCCACAGGCCCGGGCAGCATGACGTCTGTCCCAAAACCATGACGTGTACACACGCCCGAGCAGCGCGCGCCAACCACAGCCAGCGCGTCGGCTTCGTCACGGGAGCCCCGACGTCGACAGTTTGGGGCACGTAGCAGATGATGTCACGTCGACCCGCTCTGGCCCTTCTCGTGCGGGCGAAGATTAAAATGGATTTTAAATATGTTTCGCTGAACGGTTGCTGTTGAAACTTGCTGGGAGATATCTCCTGATAAAAAGGAAGCGTTTTACATAGTTATCTCAGCTTTGAAATTTCGTGTCAGTACTCCTTTAACATCGCTCAGCGCGGTGTGCTCCGCTGCGTAGTTCAGGAGTATTAAGCACCGTGCGCTTAGTTTTTGCGGAACTTTCAACTGTTTTAGCCAATGCTGCGATGCCGTTCGAGCCGCAAACGTCGCTTGGTCAGCGCTGCGCGGTGGTGGGTTATTGAACAACCAGAGAAAGCAAGAAACAGTCGCTGACAGCACGCATGTGCCCAACACTGCCTGGAGAAAATGCTGTGCGGTTGCGGCGTGTTTTTGCTGCATCGCTTCCCAACGCACACCGAGTTGAGATATCGGTGGATGCCGTTGATAAATCGCAACGACTTTGTACCAACGACCAACTCCAGGGTTTGTTGGGTGCCCTTGGACGGCAAGCATACGGTGCAAAATCCATTTATCACACGCAAAGCTGCGACAGGGAACGGAACCCCCTGAAATGTTAGAAGCAACTTTATCCTTTACAATACAGCATTGATTGGTTGGTTGATTGATTGATTCATTCATTCATTATGGTGTTTAACGCCCCGACGCTTCATGGGTGATGAGGCGCGCCGTAGTGGAGGGCTCCGGGTTAATTTTGACCACCTGGGGATCTTCCCCGAGCGCCGATACAATACAACATTACAATAACTTCTGGTTCCTTGTAGTCAATTTAAAATACCATATATTGTTTGGTCATTACAGCCGATTGACATTAAACAATCCCCTTTTCATCTAATCTAACCTTTAAAATCACAGCGTTTTGTTTACTTTTTTTCAGGCCAACGCATTACACTGCTAAACGATATGAAAGAATAACTTTCTCCATCGCACACTGCTGGTCGCGATAGCAGGATAAGCAGGCAGCCCAATTCTGGAAACGCAGCTCGAGATACGCGTGAACGCTGCCTTTGGAAAATAGCTCAACCTGTTCACAACGCGGTCAAAGGAAAAGCTTCTAATCCTTTAGCGTTGTCACGGAATCTAAAGTATTACAATTACAAAACAGTTACTGCTGGTCGCGTAAAGCATTTGTGGGGCAAGCAGTGGTTTCACAAAGGTGGCCTTCGAGCGACAGGCCACATGCGCTGCGCAGAGTTAGGTCAATCATGATCACAAATATGATCAATTAACTCGCCCGAACGTCGACCTTCTGCTCAACCTTCGAATGGTAATTGGACTGGTTGTGCGGTCGCGTTATTTTTCCGCCCAGGTAATTTCGTTTCGTCAGTAACCGTCATAAGTCTAGTTAAGAAAGATGATTATATTGCATTGCAATGTCAACAGCGTAGCAATTGCCTCGTCGAATGTCCATCGCGAGCAAGGATCACCGTGACCCACATATGCTGCGCGCGCTCCGCATTCGACGTCCGCGCTTCCGTAAACATGAATAATCGTAGAACATAACAAGCACGGTGGCATTGAAAACACGTATTTACTCCCCGATATCGATTTCTATGTCAGTCGGTGCCATACCGGTACGTTTGCATCGCGGAACTGCGGAGCACCACCGACACCCCCACCACACTGCTACTGCTGCTCGCAACAGTCGGGGTCGGCATTTTCCGCTCTGGCAGCAAATTAGGACCTAAAATCCGTCCGCAGATGATGAAAACAAAACAGAACGCACACACACAAGCACTGCAACCGCTAACTTAACGCCAAACCACTACGGTTCACACGGTAATGCACGGATACCGAGCAGACGCACGCAAAGAACGGCGCACTTAACAGCCCAGCGCGGAGGTTTCGGCGGTCGCTTCATAGACGGCGCTAGCGTCTGGTCAGAAAAAGCAAATGGCGGCGCCCACCTCTAGCAAGGAAAATGGTGTATAGTGCCTAGAATATACTGGCTAGTGTGCCGAGGGCGGCCTCCAGGCGGGCGCCGCGAGCGATGTACGCGGCCGGCTGCCGCTTGGGGCGCTGCCGTGCGGGAGCGTGCGCGTTCGTCCGGCCCGAGCAGATCGCGGGGTTACCTCCGCGCTGCGTAGCAGACGGCAGCGGCAGAACTTTCCATTCCCGCTTGCGACGAAAGCGAGCGAAAGCGACGGGAATTATGTCGCGCGACGAACATTTGTCCCGACCATTCGACAAAAACGATCGTCGCGCGACAAAGTGACGGAATTCCCGTCGCTTTCGTCACAAGTGCGAACGGGCCTTTAAGCTCTTGCTTGTCGCCTGAGCATACGGTTGATATCTGACTACGTTACACTGTGCTTGCGAGTGTATTTAAACGATGTCACTAGGTTTGAAACGTAAGCGCTCGGCGTGCAGCTTTGTAATCATTGCGCCTGGCTGATAAATAATAAATACAATTCAACAACATCTCATAGTTTAGTCCATCTTACAACGGTAGTTGAACATCGTACAAATGATAAGTACCATTCTCTCAATAAAAAGATGAGCGAAGTCGTTCGCCTGGATTTCACATCTCACGTTAGTTAACGTGTCAGCTAGCTAGTGCTAGCTGTTGCGAGCTTCATCCACGAATCAAAAGGATGACGACCCTCACTATAGTAGTTGAGGAGCTGCCTGATTGTCTCCTAGGGGTTCGGGAAGATCGAAGCCTCTGTAGTTTTCTTCAGGTGCGGCCACGTTTTCAGTCGTCTCGGTGGTCACCCTGCGGCGTTTCGCAACCGGCTCCTGCTTACAAAGGTCTCTGATCTGTCTTTTCGATACAAGTTTCGGATATAAGGTGCATCGGGTATGCCTCGAATACTGTATAGGGACAGCATCCAGCTTGAGCCGAACTTTGTCGCGAGGGATTTCGTTCACAACGCAGTTCACCGTGTTATCTTGAACGAACGCTCAATGCAGTTATTGTCAAAGTGTTTTTCCCATATACTACCGCATTTGGCGTCAGCTTCCTGTCCGCTCTCTTGATCCGCTTCTCCCACTCTGACAACCGTGAAGGGTCAGTCGGTGCTTTGATTGATTGATTGTAGGGTTTAACGCGCCGACGCAACGCAGGCGATGAGGCGCGCCGCAGTGGCCGGCTCCAGATTAATTTTGACCACCTGGGGATATCTTTAACGTGCGTAGAAATCTCGTAACACCAGGGCGTTTTTGCTTTTCGCCTCCATCGAAAAGCGGCCGTCGCGGCCGGGGATCGAGCCCGTGACCTAAGCTTGTGCTGAGCAGCGCAATGACTTAGCCACTGAGCCACCGCGCCGAGTTCAGTCGGCGCTTTAAAGAGCGACACATTTTCCCTGATGGAACGGTACCCGCTAGTGCACAGCGGAACAAAATGCGCGTGCTTTCATTTCGCTGCTTCTTGACGCTTGCCATAATCTGAAGCTGAAGTTGGCACAAGCGGAATCAATAAACAGTTGCACAACGGCATCGGCATGCCGTTGTGCAGCTGTTTATTATATGCAGCTGGCACGCTCCGTATAAGCAGCGCTATAGTGCATAGAACATGCGCGTGAATAAGCATTTGCTCGGTACAACTGCTCTGAACAAACTTTTCGCAAACAACTGCAGCCTCCGTCACCCTTCTGTATTTTCTTCTGATGCTTCGTTCCTATTCCGCAAGCCGCGTAGCATCCGCTGAATTCTAAACATGCCCCTTGTTTGGGCGGTATACCGTTTTTACACAGCGGCGCAATTAGCATGTTGTCGATTTGCACCATCACTTTGGCATTGTCAGCTTGGTTCACAGTTAAACAAAGCAGTTTCAGTGACAGGCACGTGAAAACAACAACCCGGAACACAACAGCCCGCGATTTGGCGTGGCACGGATACTCGCGCACGCCCGCAGAACCGGTGCAATATCAGCCCAAAACTGCTTGGAGGGGCTGACGGAATGGCTTGCATGTCGAAGCACCCACGCAGAACAATAAACGGTGCATCTCGGCGAAGAAAAAATACGTCCACAAGTTCTTTGATCACGCGCGCACAAGGCCACCTTTCCGCCTTCCGAAGCGAAAAAACTGCATCGTCTGCTGAAGCAGCACGCTCCCGCCAAGCGGCGCCATCTGGCGGCAGCGGTGGGCTTACATTGCAAACGGCGCCACGCTCTCCCATAGCGAAGCTAGGGTGGCTAGAATGTAGCCACCCTAGCGAAGCGCTCCGCTCGAGACACTAGCCAGTATATTCTAGGCACTATAGCGAGGGGCATTGGTTTGGATTGGATTCGATTCGATTGGCTTGGCTTGGCTTGGCTTGGCTTGGAGTTGGATTGGATTAAAGTGGATTGTGTTGGATTGTGTTGCGTCATAGCCGCGGCACGTTGCGTCATAGCCGCGGCAGACGCGCTGGGGCCGGCGCATGTGCAGTACTCCCTCTTCCGCGGTTTCCTCTCCTTCGGGCGCGCTGCGCATATAACCGGTGTGCCGTTCTCCGGCGAAGCAACATCCACGCTTGGCTCAAACACCTAGAGTCCACGCCGCTTTACAAGTACGCCAACGTCGCCATCGACTGGGACCGGCTTACGCAGTCCCCTCAACGTTATGCGCGCTATAAAACGCGGTCCCTTCGCCGCTCCGCCTATGTGTCGCATCTACACAGGGGTTCCCGCGAGGGGAGGTGGGAGTTTTTTGTCTGGAGGGGGGGGGGTGAAATTTTCTCAACAAATATAAAATATGATAATATATAAATGCAAAAGAACAAATATAAAGACAAATGTAAGTAATACAAAAAAT